>NW_019154119.1:694078-751032 GCF_002288905.1 Enhydra lutris kenyoni | reverse complement strand
TTGCACAGCAAAGGAAACAGTTAACAAAACCAAAAGACAACTGACAGAATGGGAGAAGATATTTGCAAACGACATATCAGATAAAGGGCTAGTATCCAAAATCTATAAAGAACTTAGCAAACTCAACACCCAAAGAACAAATAATCCAATCAAGAAATGGGCAGAGGACATGAACAGACATTTCTGCAAAGAAGACATCCAGATGGCCAACAGACACATGAAAAAGTGCTCCACATCACTCTACATCAGGGAAATACAAAGCAAAAGCACAGTGAGATACCACCTCACACCATTCAGAATGGCTAAAATTAACAAGTCAGGAAATGACTTGTAGAGTTATCACCCCACCTCTGCCTTCATCTCTACATGGTGTTCTCCTGTTATGCCTTGGTCAATGTATTTAAATTTCCCCTTTCTAGAAGGACACAGTCATATTGGATTAGAGCCACTGAAAGACCTCATCTTAATTTGGTGATCTGCAAAGACTTATTTCCAAATAAGGCACACTCACATGTAAGTCCTCATGTTGAAGATGAGGACTTCAACATCTTTCAGGAGGCACAGTTAAACCCATAATGGCAAGCCTCAACAAATATGAAAGGACAGAAATTACTCAGCACACTAACATAATGAAATTAAACTACAAATCAACATGAAAATAATAACTACATAATCTTTAACTGGTTGGAAATTAAGCAGTAATGCTTCTAATAATCCCTGGGTAAAAGCAGAAATTGGAAATAAAATTAGAAAGTATTTTGAAGAGGGGCACCTGGGTGGCTCAGTAGGTTAAGTGTCTGCATTCCACTCAGGTCAGTGTCCGGGGATCAAGCCCCACATCAGGATCCCTACAGGGATCCTGATTCTCCCTCTCCCTCTGCTGCTACCCCTACTTATGAGCTCATTTTCTCTCTCAAATAAATAAATTAAAATTTCCAAAAAAATTTTTTAAAAAGTATTTTGAGGAAAGAATGAACAAATAAAAACATGACATCAGAACTTGCAAACACAGCTAAAACAGTATTTAAAGAAGATTCTGTAACATTAAATGTGTATATTAAATAAGAAAAACCGAAAATCAATTATTAAAGTATCAGATTCAATAGATCAGAAAAACAGATCAAATTAAACCCAAAAGAATAAAAAGACATTTCTAGATATAAGAATAGACATTATTGAAACAGAAAACTCTCTTACAAAGGAAAACAACAAAGCCAAAAATTAATTTTTTTGAAAAATTCAGAAAAATTGATAGACCTCTAGTGACACTTGTTAAAAAAAAAAAATAGAAGGTACATATTATCAGATTCACAAATAGAAAAGGAGATACCTCTGGAGTTGCTACAAATAACAAAATTATTATAAGAGGATATTACAGATGAGCTTATATCAATAAACTTAAATTTCTAGATGACATGAAAAATTCCCAGAAAAGCAAAACTTACCAAATTGAAATAAGAAGAAAAACAAAATCTGGTATCTACTAAAGAAATTGAACTATTAATTCTAAGTCACCCATAAAGAAATCTCTGGGACAAGAAAGCTTCAATGGTAAATTCTTCCAAATATTTAAGAAATTCTAACAACAGACACATAAATCAATGGAACAAGATAGAAAGCCCAGAAGTAAACCCTCAATTTTTTTTTAAGATTTTATTTATTTATTTGACAGACAGAGATCACAAGTAGGCAAAGAGGCAGGCAGAGAGAGAGAGGAGGAAGCAGGCTCCCTGCGGAGCAGAAAGCCCGATGTGGGGCTCGATCCCCAGCACGCTGGGATCATGACCTGAGCCGAAGGCAGAGGCTTTAACCCACTGAGCCACCCAGGCGCCCCAGTAAACCCTCAATTTTATGGTGAGTTCATCTATGACAAAGGAGGCAAGGACACATAATGGGGAAAGGATGACCTCTTCAATAAATGGTCATGGGAAAACTGGACAGCCATATGCAAAAGAATGAAACTGGACCACTTTCTTACACCATACACAAAAACAAATTCAAAATGGAAGAAAGACCTAAATGTAAGATCTGAACTATAAAATTCCTTAAGGAAAATATAGACAGTAATCTCTTGGACATCAGCCTTAGCAACATTTTTCAACACACATCTCCTCAAGCAAGGGAAATAAAAGCAAAAACAAACTATTGGTACTATATCAAAATAAAAAGCTTTTGTACAGTGAAGGAAACCATCAACAAATCAAAAAGTCAGCCTAATAAATGGGAAAATATATTCACAAATGATATATCTGATAAACAGTTAATATGTAAAATATATAATGAACCTATACAACTCAACACCAAAAACAAATAATTCATAAAAAATGGGTAGAGGACCTGAAAAGACATTTTTCCAAAGAAGACAAACAGATGGCCAACAGACACATGAAAAGGTGCTCAACATCACTCGCCATCAGGAAAATGCAAATCAAAACCAAACAAGATATCACCTTACACCTGTGAGAATGGCTAAAATCAAAACCACAAGAAATAATAAGTGTTAGTGAGGTTGTGGAGAATAAAGAACCCTCTTACATTGTTAGTAGGAATGTAAATTGGTGCAGCCAATGTGAAAAACAGTATGGAGAGTCCTCAAAAAATTAAAAATGGAAATACCATACAATCTACTAATTCCACTCCTGGGTATTTACCCACCCCCACACACACAAATGAAAATCCTAACTTGAAAAGACATATGCACCCGTATGTTTATTGCAACATTATTTACAATAGCCAAGATATGGAAGCAACCTAAAAGTCCATCAGTAGATGAATAGATAAAGACAATGTGGGAGATATAAGTATACATAGAAAATATTACTCAGCCATAAAAAAGAACGAGATCTTGCCACTTGTGAAAACATGGATGGACCTAGATAACATTCTGCTAAGTGAAATAAGTCAGAGAGAGAAAGACAAATACCATATGATTTTACTTACATATAGATTCTAAAGCAAACAAACAAACAGAAACAGACAAATAAATACAGAGAATAAGCCAGTGGTTGCCAGAGGGGAGGGGATTGGAGGATGAGCAAATTGGGTAAAGAGGAGTGAGAGGTTCAGGCTTCCAGCTATAGAATGAATAAGTCATAGGAGGAAAGATGCAGCAAGGGGAATATAATCAATGGTATTATGGGAGGAAAAAAAAGAAAGAAATAATACCAATCCTATACATAATGATGTCCCTCTTCCCTTTTCCCAGAAGCCTGTGGAAGGCCATGGGACTCATTAGACTGTAACCTAAGCTGAGGGGGCTCTCACAGCAGGCTGAGGTCTGATACAAGTACTAAATTCCATCAGACACTACTAGGGAAAGAGGCATAAGCAGAGTCCAATTACTTAAAAAGCATTTTTTCAGGGACACCTGGGTGGCTCAGTGGGTTAAAGCCTCTGCCTTCAGCTCAGGTCATGATCCCAGGATCCTGGGATCGAGCCCCGCATCAGGCTCTCTGCTCAGCGGGGAGCCTGCTTCCTCCTCTCTCTCTCTCTCTCTCTCTCTCTCTCTCTCTGCCTGCCTCTCTGCTTACCTGTGATCTCTGTCTTTCAAATAAATTAATAAATAATTTTTTTTTTAAAAAGCATTTTTTCTACCTGGCCCTCGAGAAATCTCTAATAGAGACCTTAATCCTGATCTTCAAAACTAGGTTGACAATTTCAGGTGATCCTAAGGGACACAGGTGGGACATAAGACAAGGGTGGGCTACAGTACCACTAGATGGTTCCAGATCAACTCTTCCAAATCTGGGCATCCTCAAGAAAGATTGAGCATGAGGCTGACATAAGGGGGGCCCATGTCATTTGGACACACGCTGGATCCAGCCCTGACACTGACTACCCAGAGACAGATGCAGGAAGCCCTACAGTCCCTTGGTCTACTGTTTGGGTTTGTCTTGCATCAGTCAGAACGGCAGGCTCATCTCTCCCTTGGTTCTCCCTTCATAGTGCCCTTCCTAGCAATGAACTGTTCAGTCCACAGATTACCCCACAGTTTTGTTAGGACATTACTGGGTGTCAAAACTACTTTGATATTAGGAAATTCAGAGTTCAGGGTGTTAAAAACAAAATTTAACCAAGTAAATTTGAAGATTAATTGGCTTTCGTTAAGGATTCATGAATCCAGCAAGATCCTATCTAGCAAATAGAAAGGATCCTATCTAGCAAATAGCAAGCTGCAGAAAAAAGAAAGTTTTCTAAACTCATGTGGGGAGACTGTTAGCAAGAATGCATTATTTGGGGCCAGGTCACCCTCCCAGGGGGAAGGGAATGGGCCCCTCAGCTGGTTACCTCCCAGTATTGACAAGGAAACTCCAGTTTCGCTGGTTAAAGTTTACACTTTACGCTGGTTAAAGGGTGAGGTGGGGGGATTGAAACCGCATTTAGGTTAGGTATTAAGTCTTTGTTTCCTGATGGAACATTAGTGACTCCATTCAGGGGATTTTTAATAAGGGCTAAAACCTTATATGGTATTTTCCTTTTCCATTTCCCCCTCCAGGACAAAACTGTGAATGTTCTCTTAGTCCTCTCAGCCTCTGAGAAAGTTGAGCTTTTTCTGCCTGGGTTGCCATGACTCTCTGAAGCCACTAGAATGAAGCTCCGGAGTGGCACCACTTTCCACTCTAAGAACTAGCAAATCTCTGACCACATGCAGCAGGCTTCAGTTGGCCCCAACTGCCCCTTCTCGGAAAACCCCATCTGCTGTCAGCTTCTTCATCCTTGTCTGCCCTCCGATTTCTCTTCAAGTTCTTTCCGTTTCTTCACCAACCATTGCAACCATCTCTGTAAGGACTCCATTAGGGCTTCCGTTCCTCAGGGGAGGAGCGCTGGGGGAGCCTCAGCCCTCCTCCCAGAGACCCTCCCTTCCGATTCGTCCTATTGTCTTTACTTCCTTCTCAGGTTGGCCAGTTCCACAGCTTCAGGCACATAGCCTCCAACCCCAGTGAAAACCGAGTCCCATAATGTAAGGAACTTCATTTGCCCTCCACTGAACAGAGGACAGGAGTTACTCTCCCAGGATTCCAAATGGATCTTGGTCAGGAAAGAATGACCCTGTACTCCACCCTACACTCTAAAATGACTCCTGAATGAAAGTCCTCTCACCACAAGGAAAGCCGCAGAAAGACGGGAAGAAGTTGAGGACAATGAGAGAGTAGTTGTAAGATTCGTTTGATAAAAGGCACTCAGAAATTGGGGGGTGGAAAGCCATCGCAGTGTTTCTAATACTGGGCCCCATGTCAGAGATCCCATTGTGAGGGTCAGTACAGTGTCCCTGAATCACTGATGTTATCCTGGAAGGTACCATGCTGGGCAGTCCAGGGAGACAAGATGAGAAACACAGGATTCCCTGCTCTCCAGGAACATCTGATCCTGCAGCTAAGACAAAACAGGGTAGCACAAAACAGGGTTACATTCAGTGGAACAGGATAAGAGACACCAACCACTGGGAAGTCTGACACGAGAGTGCAGTTATCTCCATGGGAGGGATAAAAACATGTTCATGAAGGAGGCAGAATTCGAACTTGGTTTTAGAGCAGGAATAGGCATCAAGAGAAAATCAGGAAGGGCGTTCCTGGCAGAGGGGACTTCATGAGAGAAAGTGTGGAAAGAAGCATGCTCAGAGCATGTTCTCAGAACACTGTGAGGTTCTGAAATGGGAGTGAGGAGGAAGAAAGTGCCCGTCCATGCTCCCCACAGTGTCCTGAGGCTCCTGGGCACAAACCGTGACCTCAAGGAAATTCACAGGGTCAAAGAACACAGCCTGCTGCCCACTGAGTCGTTTACCTCTCCACATTCTTTGTCCCCACCTGGCAACCTTCCTCCTGCACTTTATTAATGAGAACAAGGCAAGTTTTCATATGCAACCATTAAAACAAAAAGCCTAACTTCTATTTCAAGAGAAACTCTTTGTAAAAACCTCATCTAGAAGAGCTGACTCTTATGAATATTTGCTTTGGCATACGACTGATCCTCAAACAACTCAGGGGTTAAAGGCACTGACCCCCACATAGTCAAAAACCTGCATATGGCTTTGGACTCCTCAAAAACTTCACTACTAATAGCCTACTGCTGACCCAAAGCCTTACCAAAAACAAAGTCAATTAACACCTATTTTGTATGTTATATGTATCATATACTTTAATAAAGTAAGCTGCAGAAAATATTATGAAGAAATCATAAGGAAAATACATTTATAGTACAGTATCTATCAAAAAAAATCCACATAGAATTGGACCCTTGTAGCTCAACCTGTGTTGTTCAAGAGTCAAATATACTTTTCTTATTCTTATTCCCATGTTCAGGAAACAGCAAACGAAAGACAGAAAATATAAAGGTCTGGGATGTCAGCAGAGAGATATGTGCTTGAGTTTGATCAGTGAAGCTAGCCAAGAAGGGCAGAACACAGTCCAGAGTGCAAACCTCCATGGAAGGCATTTCCCCCAGGAAGAACTCAGTGCAAGAGACCTTGATGGGACTCAAAGGATCCTGATTTCCTCCCACAGTCAGGCACCTGCACAGCTTCATGGGAAGAGGCCCAGAACAGAACCTGGGGTCCTGGAACCCACCCTGGATCTACTATAATTCCCCATGTGACTTCCAGGAAGTCACTTTACATCTCTGTGCTTTTGTTTCCTTCTCCCCAAGATGAAGTGTCTCACTGATCTCAAAAGTGACGTAATCTTTCTTTTCTCAAAGAAAGGTTGAGAGCTTTAATGTCAACCGAAGAGTGTTCAAATAAATCTTAACAAAACTAAGATTTGAGTTGAGTTACTTGACCTGTGTGAGCCTCATTTTCCTTCTGTGTAAAAGGAAATAATGTTACCTACTTGAGGTAGCTATCAGAAATAAATGAGGTAATGCATGTAAAAATGTCTGGCACGCTCTCTAGAAAATAGTTGGTGCTTGTCCCCTTGACTTTTGAAAGGGTCCTTCGAGTTACAACATCCTATGTTTCTATCACCGTAAGGTGCCCACGCATTACTACAGAGTCTGTAATCATGCTGGGGGTGAACATGACCAGGCACAAATCATAGCACACATCTGCAGCAGAGGGCCAACACAAGAGCAGGTTAACAGGCCAAATCCCCAGATTTAGGATCCACTTTCCTCTGTGCCTGTTTCCTAAAGAGGACCGCTAAAAAGATTCTAGAGTCATCATCTAGAGATTGGAAAGCAGCATGTCTGGAGAGAGACCTGGGAATCCAAATTCTTTTTTTTTTTTTAATTAATCATTTTTTTTATTTATTTTCAGCATAATAGTATTCATTGTTTTTGTACCACACCCAGTGCTCCATGCAACCCGTGCCCTCTCTAATACCCACCACCCGGTTCCCCCAACCTCCCGCCCCCCCACGTCTTCAAACCCTTCAGATTGTTTTTCAGAGTCCATAGTCTCTCATTGCTCACCTCCCCTTCCAATTTTCCCCAACTCCCTTCTCCTAACGCCCCATGTCCTCCATGCTATTTGTTATGCTCCACAAATAAGTGAAGCCATATGATAATTGACTCTCTCTGCTTGACTTATTTCACTCAGCATAATCTCTTCTAGTCCCGTCCATGTTGCTACAAAAGTTGGGTGTTCATCCTTTCTGATGGAGGCATAATACTCCATAGTGTATATGGACCACATCTTCCTTATCCATTCGTCCGTTGAAGGGCATCTTGGTTCTTTCCACAGTTTGGCAACCGGGGCCATTGCTGCTATAAACATTTCTTAACTAGGTTCAACACCCTCCATGGCCTCCCTCCTGATGTGCCCTGAAGCCAGCAGCAGAGGCTGGTCCAGAGAAGGTAGAAATAGGAGGTTGTGATTCCAGGAGGGACCACAGGGAGCGCTGTTTCCCAGATTTGCCTCTTTGGGATAAGCCCCGCCCCACCGCCCTTGCTAGCATCCCTGTGCTGTCTGGGAGGTGTCCAGTTCCCACTTCAGCTCTGCTGGTTCTCAGCCAGCTCTGTATATCTGGAGACTGCCATCGCAGCGTCTACATTACAAAGGATGTGGCTGCTCCTTCCTCCCCACCTGGAGATTTGTGGCTTTGTGAAGTCTGAGTCCAGGAGGAGGCTTGGCACATGGGTTTTCCCATTTACAGCAGTTTGGGTTGAATTGGATTTGAAAAGGAGACTGGAATTAACAGCTTAAGAGAGCAATCTGTTCACAAATGTCCTCATTTTCCATGAGTACCTTGGACTTTCCACATCTGTCAGGGCCCTTCAGGTTTCTCCACCTCCCAGTACTGCTCAGGGTTCGACCGAACTAGTCATTGCACTTTGAAAAATGTGCGCATGCCTGTTGTTGACTATCACAGAGTAGCATGTGCTACTCTGTGATAGTTCTCAAGCTCAGGACTATCACAGAGTAGCACATGCTCCAGGGATGCCTGCCCAGTGACCCTATGTGCCCCCCGTGAATACAGCACAGGTCCTGCTGCAATCTTTCACATGGCTCACAGGCCAGCCTGCCCCCCACCAGCAGCCACCCTCTTTCTTTCCTTCCACCTAACCCCATTCTCATTCTACCCTAGCCTCTGATTCCGGCTCTTCTCCCAGTCAGGAGAACCACCAAGGCGCCCCACCAGTGCCGCAAGGCCGTGAGGCACCCGGAGCTGACATGGCCAATACCTGCTCTCACATGTGTCCATTTTCTCCCAGACAGAGTCCAGTCCAATTCTCCTAGAACCAGGGCTCAGCTCTGCTTCTGTTTTTGGGGATTCAAGTCTTGGGCTCCTCCCTGAGAATGAGGGTGCTGGTTTGCCATGCACTTCACCTCAGCCATCTTCCACATGCCCAGACACCTGCATACTGCCTAGTGGCCATAGTCCTCTGCCTGTCCACACGGACGCCCCACTTCACTCTGGGCAAATCTCCCTGCCCTGGTTCCGAGATGGAGCTAGACCTGTCTGGGCCTCTTCCCCCTTTTGCTGCTGGCTCCTCCTCCAGCACCAGCCTCTAGCCTCCAGGTCTCTGACAAGGGGCTGAGGGATGGCACTGAGTCCCAGATACACAGGGAGCAGTAATAAAGCCTCAGGATAGCACACCTCCACGTAAGTCATGGGGATGTGTGTGCCCCACACTGAAGCATCTCAGAAACCTAAATTTCTGAGGACATCTTGATCCTATTTGCATTGTTCCCATGGGCTCTGCACTACCAAAGGGGGTTGCGTTAATTAATTCATTAAGGTTCATCAAGAAGCAGACAGCAAGATGGGATTCGAAATGGAAGAGCGGCATGCAGGGAGGGAGCATGAGAAGGTAAGAATGCAGGACTGGCACTTAGGGAAGGAGAAAGGCAAGAGAGGAGGGCTAGCTCGAAAGAGTTTCAGACTGCAGAGAAGTCAGTGGGGAGTCCTCGTCCCAGTTTCACTGGCAGCAGAGAGCTACAGCTCACCTGATTGGGCCACCACCACTTGGGAAACCCACCACGAGCTGGTCACTGACAAGGAGGGGCCTGCAGGAAACATGAGCTGCAGTGGTAGGGGGCCTACAGGGCAGTGGTTATGGCCTTCAACGGATTATGTTCCAGGCAGGAGACATGAGCATGCCATTTGCATGGCAGCGATCAACCTGGGCCTCCATGAAGCATTGGGAACTGGGAGATTTGGACTCCTCAAACACTTCACTAGTCATAGCCTACTATCCACATCTCAACTTAAGAAAGCAGAGCATTTCAGAAGGAAGTCAGGGGCTGCAGACCTGGAGCCAGCTCCAGAAGAAGGCTGAAGGATTTCAAGATCCGCTGTTTCCCCACTTTTGGAATTTGGTTTCTCTCCTGCCTATTTGCCTGTGGTGATTAGAAAAGAAAGAGCTGAGAAGAAAAGGGAACTTGGCAGTTACCTTGGAAGAAGCTGAAGAAACCCATCCCACTTCATAGTCAGCCTTCAGTGCAGGGGACATCGAGGACTAGAAGAAGTGATGCTGTTTAAGAGAAGAAAGCAGAATGGACGCTAAGGTCCACAGGAAGGAAGACCAGGGACCTCTGAGCAGGCAGCTAGAATCCCAAAAGCAGCCCTGGGGCCTAAAAAGGCCGTGATGTTTCTTGGGAGGCAGTGGACACAGCAGGGAAATAGAGACCATGTAAGAGCACATACATAACATCAGCCTTTACCCAGTCTGTCAACTAGACCCAGTGGCCCCAGGCACTTGACCCAAGGCTTACAGGGCCTCACCTACAGCAACCAACCGCAGAGCACAAAGGCCAACACAAAGACTGCATACCTCTGACTCAGAAGCAAATTCCTTCTCCCACTCGTTCCTCCTGATCTCCCCAAATCTATCCCCACGCAGAAAAAGGAATTTCCTAATTAAGATTTCCAGACTGATAATCTTCACCAAGTTCATGGAGGACCTGCCTTTCTCTGTTTTTAACTTCGAAATTTATTGAGTTTTGTTAAGATTTGATACATACAAAAGTGTTGGATATATGTGTATGCCTATAAAACACATACTCATGAGCTCACTATCCAGCCTAAGACCTGCAACATTAAAAGCAGGACATATCTTTTGCTCTATCATAAAGCAACCTTATAATTACTCTTATTAAATATCAAGCACATATAGAAAGAAAACTGTAAAGAGTGACTATAAAGAAAAAATTACATAACTAACATCTCTGGGCCCAACACTGCTGTTAGAAAAAGACCCTTGGGGTCCCTTGTGTGCCTCCCCCTAACTCTGTTCATGATGATTTGCTACCATTTGGAGACGTAATTCTTAGAACTTGTCCCAGGTGAAAGTGTTCAGGATTTAGAACATTTAGAACGTTCTTAATACTTTGTATTTCAGGGGCACCTGGGTGGCTCAGTGGGTTAAATCCTCTGCGTTTGGCTCAGGTCATGATCCCAGGATCTTGGGATCAAGCCCCGCATCAGGCTCTCTGCTTGGCAGGGAACCTGCTTCCCTCTCTCTCTGCCTGCCTCTCTGCCTACTTGTGATCCCTGTCTGTCAAATAAATAAAAATCTTTTAAAAAATACTTTATATTTCATAGGATAAAATCTACTTAAAGTTGAAAATATTTATTAAATTCAGGCTTCTTTTCTCCAATTAAAAGACGTTACCACTTTGGGTCAAGAGAGTGGTAGAGAAAGAGGTAAAACAATTTGCCTTGGATCTATATTTTGTGGAAGTCAGGGACCATCTTGTATTTTTCAGTGTGTCTCTAGGGCAGTAGACTGTCCATACACATTTGCTCCTCTTCCTCAGGAGCTTATTGTTACATCAGAATCTTCTCTCACTCCCACTTCTCAACCTTTTCATTTCTTTGGGTTCTTTCACATCTGCATTTAGATATTCTTGAATCTCTCCCATCTTTAAACAAAACAAAACAAACCTCCTGGGTATTTTAAGTCCACAGCCCTCTGGTTCTCTCCATCCCATCCTGATCAATGATCTTGAGAGACACTCATTGCCTCTACACTTACCTCCCACCAGTTCCACAGCCCAAGGTAACCTGGCTTCTGTTCCTCTTCCTCCCCTCATCCGGACCCTACAAAAGTGTTCACAAACGACCTCCTTCTTGCTGAACTCAGAAGACAGCTGTGAGTCTTTACTGCACCTCTCAGCAGCATGAGACACCGCCAACTACCCACTCCTGGAAGCCCTCTCTTGCCTTAGTTCCAAATCACTGCACTGTCAGTTGTCTGTCTGACCATTTGTTGCTGCTTTTCAGTGTTTTTTATGGGACTCACTGCCTCTGTTTGACCCCAATGGTTAATGTTCCTGGAGACACTCTTTTCTCTGGAATTTCTTCTCGTTCTTTATATTCTCACCAGTGAGTTCATCAAGGTCCTTCTCTATCAGTGGATGCTTGGTTTATTCCCCAAGTAACTGAAATTGACTTCACACCACTTGCGTTTCCAGGAACAGCCAGGGCAGCCACAGGATCCAGAATCCACTTACCACCATTGGTGGTGCAAATGTGTTGCAAAGTGTTGTGAAGTGATGGTCTCAGGATTTAACTGAGTTATAGCCATTCAGTGGGATTATTATTAATAATAGAAGATTAAGCAAGAGATCTAATATTTATTGGGTGATTATTATATAACAGGCATCATGCTAAATGCTTTGCATGTATCATCATCTCATTTAACTCTCAACAACCATAGGGGGTGGATGCTGTTATTCCCATAAGAGGAAAAGGAAGCTTGAAGAATTGGAGTATTCCTCACAAGATGCCAGAGTTAGTCAGAGGAGGAGCTGGGACTATATCCAGGAGTTTGACCACAGAGCCTACACTCTTTCCACCACACTACTGACTCAGTTTCTTTTTCAGTCTTGAGTTCTTATTTCTCTCTACCAATGATACCCACTAAAATATTAGTCACTCAAGGGCAAGGCCGTTAATCTCTTTTGTTTACTATAATCGCCCTATGCTGGGCTCAGAACAGAAACATCAAAATTGAACATTCAACTTTTTTTCCAACCTCTATCAAATACATCTTTTGTCTGTTTTCCTGTTGGGTTAACTTTTTCTTACTGGTTTTTCTTTACTGGTTTTTTGTTTTGTTTTGTTTTCATTCTCAAAAAAAAAAAAAAAAAGAAGGTTTCTGGTGTTTTGTTCATTTCAGATGTTATCCTTTAATTGTGTTATATATATGGAAATAAGTTCTTCCAGTTTATGTTTTGTCTCTTTGTTTTATTTTTTTATGTACAGAGATTCCTAAAATTAATATCATTATATTTCAGTCCTTTACTGTTGTTAAGGATTTTGTGTATCTTTTTAAAAAGGTCTTTCCTACCCCGAAGTCATATAGATACTAAGTTACTCTCTAAGGTACTCCTCTGCTCTAAATTTGCCCTTCACATTTAAACAGTCTATCTAGAATTGATATTTATGTATGATGTGATATGGAGATCCAACTTCATTTTCTTCCATATGGATAGCTAATTGTCCCAGCCATTTACTAAATGCTTTATCCTTTGTCTGTTGATCTGCAACACCATTTCTATGATATATGAAGTTTCCATAAATGTAAGGATCTCTTCCTGGGATCTCTAAACTTCTTCTTGGCTTGTTCATCTATCACTTGCCAATACCAAACTATCTTAATTACCATATCTTACAATAAATGTCCCTACTTCAATGATGTCTTGGCTATTTATTACCCTTTTCCAAGAAAAGGGCTCTTTCTGGCCCTTTCTTCCATATAAATTTTAGAATCAACTTGCTAAGTTGTATGAAAAGTCCCACTGATATTTCCATGATCTCATTTGATGTGTTTTTTTGTGATTTTTGAGAAAATTTCAAACATACAGAAAGAATAGTGCAATGACCACCTGTATAATCACCACCTAGATTCAATAATTCTTAATACATGCCAAATTTGCTTTACTTATATATGAATTTATTTATAGAGATTATTTTCATTTCTATATATTTGAAAATAATAGGCATTATGACATTTCACTCTTAAAGATTTCAGTGTTAATTTACTAAAAATATGAGTCCCTTCCTCCATAACTAGAATGTCAGTATCACACCTGAGAAAATTAGCAATCCCTATAACCATCTCATATTCCATCCATATTTAAATTTCCACAATTGTCCAACAATGTCTTTAAAAACTAGTGTTTTTTGGTACCAGGATCCAATCAAGGCACATACATCATATTTGATTATTATGTCTCTTAAGTCTCTTCTATTCTAGAATAGTCCCCTCACTATTTTTTTTTCCCAAAACATTCACCTGTTGTTTTTTTTTTTTTTTTTATTTATTTGACAGAGATCACAGAGAGAGAGAGGGGAGTAAGCAGGCTCTCTGCTGAGCAGAGAGCCCGATGCGGGGCTCGATCCCAGGACCCTGGGATCATGACCTGAGCTGAAGGCAGAGGCTTAACCCACTGAGCCACCCAGATGCCCCAAGATTTCATTTTTTGATGGCTGAATAATATTCTGTAATTATGAATTTTTCACTGCCAATCCATCTTTTAGTAATTTGTACTCTTATTTTTTTGTAATTTATGTTAGTGTCTTTTTTTTAATCATTTTTTATTTATTTTCAGCATAACAGTATTCATTGTTTTTATACCACACCCAGTGCTCCATGCAATCCGTGCCCTCTCTACTACCCACCACCTGGTTCCCCCAACTTCCCACACCCCCACCTCTTCAAACCCTGCAGATTGTTTTTTAACTATCAGGTTTGTTGTCCCATAGACTGTCCTACATTCTGGATTTGCCTGATAATTTCTGGACAGTGTTATTTAATTTTTTCCTCTATATCCTATATTTTCTATAAATGGGAAATTAGTCTTGAGAGTATGGTTTAGTTCAGATTCAATACTTTTGGCACAAATACATCATAGTATTTTTGGGTACTTTATACTGCATCATGAGTCATGTCATGATTCACTGTCCTACCATTACTGATGCTGAGTTTGTTCCCTGGTAAAAGAGTGACTGCCAGACCTCTCCATCGTAAAAAGTGTGTTTCCCTTTGTAATTAGCAAATAAGCTCTAGCATGATACCTTGGGATTGTATAAATATCCTTTCCCAAACAACTTTCACCTGTTATATCCACTGAGGATCTTTGAGTGAATCAAGTATCTCACTGGAATGCAAAAATTATTTCACTGAAATGCAACATGACTAACAAGCTTGTTGAGGTTTTTTGCTTTGTTTGAGAAGTGAATCCATAAGTCAACTCAAGGAAAATTGACATGTTTACAACATGGACTCTCCTTGTGCAGGAATATGGCACATGGCACCATGTAATTAGATTGTTTTAAAAATACTTTCATTTAATGTCCTAAAAAATAACTGTGGTATCGTCCATAATAGCAGAACTTGAAAATAACCTAATGATCAAATATTAAAACAAAAAATGGAACTAGTGTTGCTATCACTTAGGAAATTATGTACAAGGTCTTAGGAGCTCTGTGCCTAAACTCTGGCATGGGGGAGAGGAGACAAAGACCAACCAACATACATATTTTCTGTTATTTCACAAAGGCTAAAATTTGAAAGTATAACAATATCAAATGTTGGTAATGTGTGGGCAAATGGAATTTCATAGACTCCTGGTGAGAGATTAAATTTGTTCTACTATCTTGGAAAATATTCATCATTTTTTATTCAAATTGAAGATATGCCCAACCTATGACTGAGCAGTTTTACTATTGATGATATGCCCTCCAGGAGTACTAGAAGTACTGGCACATGTGAGCCACATGCTTTACAAAAAAGAGACACAAACCAAATGTCCACCAACAATTGTATATACAATATTATACTGTATAACAATGAAAATAAACACTCTATGGCAAAAGAGGCCAGACCCAAAAGTGCATACTTGTAGATTTCTTTTCATAAAGTTCATAACCAGACAAAATTACAGTATGGTATTTAAGTACGCATACCTTAGTAGTAAAACCAACAGGAAAAGGAAGGGAGTGATGACTATTAAAGTTAATAATTATCTTTAGGGGAAAGAGAGGAGTTTATGATCAAGAAAGGGCCCAGGAAACCTTCTGAGGTTCTTCCAATTTTCTATTTCTTGACCCTAAAACAGTCTTTAAAAATTAACATGATAAGTTAAAATCTAGAATCACATTCACTTTTGAGGGGAAAGGCAGGGACATGGACAAAAGGAAAAAGGACATGGGAAACTGCAGTGTATTGGTAATGCTCTGGGTCTCAAACTGAGTGATGGGTTCATGGCTGTTGAGTTTATTAATATGCTTTATAACTTACATACATGTTACATGGATTTTTCCATGTATCAAACATTTTGTAAAAAATAAACATCATTACAGATTATTTTAAATGTTTAAAAGGAAATTGATAAAGATTCAGCTTATCTTGTCTCATTTGCATTCAGATCTTATCTCTTCTTTCTTTGTAGAAGCTTGGCAAGTTATATTTTATGATGCCCATGGGACTGCTGGTTATGTCCATTATTTTTAATGAAGCAGAGCTTAATGTGCACAGCCAGAAGCTTTAGCTAATTTCAAATAGAGTAAGAAGCAGCCAGTTCCAAAGCTGATTTAAGACACCAAACATGTGGGAAAGTTTACTGTCACTATGGACAATTCTCTCATTTAGTTCTGTCCCAGACTATATCAGACCAACAAGGAAAATATACGAAAATCACATTTGCTCAGTTCCTCTGAGAATTCATCTCACTTAGCTGTGCTAACCTGTGGCCCACTGGAGCAAGCAAAAATGCATGTTCCAAATACTACTTCTTGTATAACTAGTAGTAGTGTATCCTAATACTACTGCTCCCACTCAGATGCCAACTTCACTTGACGTATAGCCCCTGATATTGAGCAAAATACATTTTCTACTTTATCATGCCCTCTTATTGATATTAGAGCATCCCTCCAAATAACATAGCTACAATGTGTAAGTTTCTTAGAGAGATTATGTAGCCTACCTGTTTTTATAAATTGCCCCCATGGTAGCAATTTATAAACAGTGATTGATTGCTTGATCTTGTGCCTTTCTCAGAGAGGCTAAAGGTAAAAAGTAAAGAAAGTATTAGAGAAAGATGTCCAAGACAGGAAAATCTGAGAAAACTCAGGTAAAGTTATAGAGGGAATGGAAACTCACCAAATTTGGGGTGCTGCTAAGTACATGGCAATGGGAAAGAAAAAAAAACAGTGTCAAGGTATCAAAAATAATAATAATATTAATGGTAAAGAAAATATCCTAGACGTTTCCAGAGTGAGAGGAAAAAGAAAATAAACAGGTCATCAAGAGGGAACAGAAATTTAAATGATAATAGGTTATCACATCAGCAACATTAAGTGTTAACAGACAACAAAGCAATGCACATAAAGTTCTGAGGGAAAAAGACTTCTAATCTTGAATTCTATAACCAAACAAATACAAAGTGAGCAATCTCTAGTTGGTGGAGCCAGAAACAAAAAGGTTAATATGTAATTGACAGAGAAACTTTAAAAAAAAGAGTGAAATAAATACTTAAGATGGGAAGTGAAATATAAATTCTCAACGATCATAACAGAAAACTAGTGGAAAATGTCTTATCATTTACAGATAATAAGTAGAGGTTAAATCATTTAGAGATACAGAAGTAACCAGCAGAAGAAATAGCCAAAATAATTGGTTGCCTCTGGGGTCCTGTGGATGGGAAGGGGTTTAGCATGGGACTGTCATGACCATCAGCATGTAAAATCTAATAACATTTAAGATTTTTTCTGTAAAAAGTCTATTCTCACTAGAAATAAGAATATAAGTAAAAGCAATAATAAAATACTATTTTTACTTATCAAATTGGCAAAGCTTTCTTGAAATAATACTTAATATTGGCAAAGATGTTCAAGAGAGAACATTTTCATAGAGGGCTAATAGGATACAAGCTTATGAGGAGGCAATTTGATAAAAATGTGTCAAAAAGAGTCTAAAATATGCAAAATTTTGAGCACCGTTTCCCCTTCTAATAATTGATTTTGCTAAACAATCAAGAATGTATTTTTTTACAAGGATAGTCACTAAAGGTCTGTATTTAATAATAAAATACCAAAAACAACTTTAGTGCTCAACAATAGAGGCTTGTCCAAGTAAATAATGATGCATTTATATGATGAAATACTATATAGCCATTAAAAATTAGGTAATAGGAAAATATTTAGTGACATGGAAAAATATTCACAACCTATTAACTGAAAACAATAACTATGGATAAAATGATATAATATCTTGGATTCGCTTTAACAATGATTTAGGAGAGGGAGACATGGAGGAGGGTTTAGATAAAATAAGATGGACCATGGGTTGATAATTACAAAAGTGAAGTAACTGGGAAATGGAGATGATTATACTATTCAGACTGTTTTTGCGTATGTTGAAAATTCTCCACCAAAAAAAAGTTCTTTTTAAACTTTAAAATGTTGGGGCGCCTGGATGGCTCAGTGGGTTAAAGCCTCTGCCTTTGGCTCAGGTCATGATCCCAGGGTCCTGGGATTGAGCCCCACATCGGGCTCTCTGCTCAGCAGAGAGCCTGCTTCTCCTCCTCCTCTCTCTGCCTGCCTCTCTGCCTGCTTGTGATCTCTGTCTGTCAAATAAATAAATAAAAATCTTAAAAATAAATAAATTAATTAATTAAAAAAAATAAACTTTAAAATGTAACACATTTAAATATGGAAATTAAACATAAAAAAATGATACACATTAAAAAGAATGGTTATATATCTGGCCACTTTTATAATCATTTGCTTGCTTCTATTTTTTAAATGATCTGCACTAAATGCAAATTACTTTTATACAAAGAACTTCCAAAATTCCAATATAAACCACAGCCTATTTCTGAGTTCTCTAGTCTCTGCTATTTCTCTATATTTCTACCATATTCTAGTATCACACCATGTTCACCATTTTGCTTTATAGTAGCATTCTACTTTTTTCAATGAAGAGAAACTATATATGAAGCATCACAATTATTTTTTGTTTTATGTTTGAAAAGATTCACCCATAAACTGAATTATGGGTCTTGCTTTAGAACACAATGACAATTTATGGCTAAATTCTCAGAATGTCCATCTTTTAGTCAGTGCTGCTTCTCACTTGGAGAGGAGTTCAATTGCTTTGTATTAGAATCTCCTCCAAGTTTTTTTTAAAAGACACTATTACCCAGACTCAAAGGTTCTGATTTAATTGGTCTGAGACAGAACTCAAGCAAAAGGCACTTTTTTTTTCAGTGTTCCAAGATTCGTTGTCCATGCACCACATCCAGTGCTCCATGCAATATGTGCCCCAATGTGTAGGCATGATTGTGAGTCACTGCCTTAGTCCCTACTTTGGACAGCAACTCTCGACTTTGGCTACACATTTAAGTCACTAAAAGAGATGTAAAAAACACTGATGTCTGGAGTCCACTCCACCAACATTCTCATTTAATTGATCTGGGCTGTGGTCTGGGCTTTGGAATTTTTCTCTCCACCCACACTTCCCCAACCAATATAAATATCATTTATCTACTCACTAATGTCTGAGATTTACTTTGCTAAAAATTTGCTTCTGGTAAATAGTAACACCTCATTAAGAAAATATGCATTAAGTGGCAACTAGATGACTTAGTGGGTTGAGCCTCCAACTCTTGGTTTCAGCTCAGGTCGTAATCTCAGGGTCATGAGATCAAGCCCCACATCCGGCTTCATGCTCAGTGTAGAGTCTGATTGGGATTCTCTATCTCCCCTCCCTCCCCCCACTCACATTCTCTCTATAATATAATAAATAAAATTAAAAAAAAAACAAAATAGGCACTAAGACTTGTAATTCTTAGACAGTTGTGGTTTTTTTTAATATTTTATTTATTTCTTTGTCAGAGAGAGAGAGCACAAGAAGGGGGAGCCACAGGCAGAGGGAGAAGCAGGCTCCCCGCTGAGCAAGGAGCCTCATGCAGGACCCAGGGACCCTGGAATCATGACCTGAGCAGAAAGTAGACACTTAACTGACTGAGCTCCCCAGGCATCCCTCTTGGACAGTTTAGTGAGAACAAAAATATGTTTCATCTGTCTTCTGCATGAACATTCTGAAAAATTTCGTATATGAGGAAAGATAAAGATACCTATATATTACAGATATAACCACCAAAGAAATAGCTATTTCTAAGCCATCTAAGCATATACATGTGATAGTTTATATTATAGATCATATATATATATATCATATCATAGAAGCTACCATACATAGCATATAAGCTAATATATATTACATATATACATATATATATTCCTCTATATTCACATATAGAAAGAGAGAAATACATTAGAATATATATATATATATATATATATATATATATGAATTTAGAGGAATATATATATATGGAGAGAGAGAGGTGGGGGAGCATAAAAGAGGAAAAACTACGGTATAAAACAAATTTTCCCTACTTTAAAAGTAGAAGATGACACACAATGACAAATACTATATAATTCCATTTATATGAAGTATCTAGCACAGTCAAAATCATAGTGACAGAAAGTAGCATGGTGACTGCCAAGGACTGGGAGGAGGGGAAATGAAGAGTTATTATTGCTTAATGGTCCCAGATTTTCAGTTTTGCAAGATGTGAAGAGTTCTGGAGTTGGTAATGTTTGTACAACAATGCAAATGTATTCAATAACACTGAACTACACACTTAAAAATTATTCAGATAGTAAACTTTGTGAAGGTAGGAGGTGCAGATTTACTTTGGGGGAGAAATGGATTGCAGGTGCTACAGAGGGAAGGGAGCCCTGGTCATGGAAAGAGGAGAAGGAGAAATAGAGAAAGAGAGAGGGAGGACCACACAGGGGATTGCATAAGGAAAACACTTCCCCGAGATCAGAGGAGTCAAGATGGCGGAGAAGTAGCAGGCTGAAACCACTTCAGGTAGCGGGAGATCAGCTAGATAGCTTATCTAACGATTGCAAACACCTACAAATCCAACGGGAGATCGAAGAGAAGAAGAACAGCAATTCTAGAAACAGAAAATCAACCACTTTCTGAAAGGTAGGACTGGCGGAGAAGTGAATCCAAAGCGACGGGAAGATAGACCGCGGGGGGAGGGGCCGGCTCCCAGCAAGCGGCGGAGCAACGGAGCACAAAATCGGGACTTTTAAAAGTCAGTTCCGCTGAGGGACATCGCTCCAGAGGCTTAACCGGGGTGAAGCCCACGCGGGGTCAGCGTGGCCTCAGGTCCTGCAGGGGCACAGAAGGATCAGGGGTGTCTGAGTGTCGCAGAGCTTACAGGTATTAGAACGGGGAAGCCGGCTACAGAGACAGAGCTGAGGAGTAAGCTCTAAGCTCGGGGTTACCTTGAACCGGTCGCAGGCTCGGTCAGCTCGGAGCGCGGCCGGAGGCAGGGTGACGGGAGTAAATCGGCGCTGTTCTCTGAGGGCGCACTGAGGAGTGGGGCCCCAGGCTCTCGGCTCCTCCGGGCCGGAGACCGGGAGGCCGCCATCTTCATTCCCGCCCTCCGGAACTCTACGGAAAGCGCTCAGGGAACAAAAGCTCCCGAAAGCAAACCGGAGCGGATTACTCAGCCCAGCCCCTGGTAAGGGCGGTGCAACTCCGCCTGGGGCACAGACACTTGAGAATCACTACAACAGGCCCCTCCCCCAGAAGATCAACAAGAAGCCCAGCCAGGACCAAGTTCACCTACCAAGGAGTACAGTTTCAATACCAAGGAGAGCAACGGAATTCCAGAGGAGGAGAAAGCAAAGCACGGAACTCATGGCTTTCTCCCCATGATTCTTTCGCCTTGCAGTTAATTTAATTTTTTTTCTTTTTCAATTTTTTTTCTCTTCTTCTGCTAAACTTTTTTAACTTTTACCCTTTTCTTTTTTAATGTTTTTTAACTAGTTTATCTAATATATATATATTTTTTCCTTTTTATATTTTTTTCTTTATTGGTTTTCTTTTTTTAATTGTTTTTTGTTTGTTTGTTTGTTTGTTTTTCTTTCTGAACCTTTTTATCCCCTTTCTCCCCCCTCACGATTTGGGATCTCTTCTGATTTGGCTAAAGCATATTTTCCTGGGGTTGTTGCCTCCCTTTTAGTATTTTACTTGCTCCTTCATATACTCCTATCTGGACAAAATGACAAGGCGGAAAAATTCACCACAAAAAAAAGAACAAGAGGCAGTACCAAAGGCTAGGGACCTAATCAATACAGACATTGGTAATATGTCAGATCTAGAGTTCAGAATGACGATTCTCAAGGTTCTAGCTGGGCTCGAAAAAGGCATGGAAGATATTAGAGAAACCCTCTCGGGAGATATAAAAGCCCTTTCTGGAGAAATAAAAGAACTAAAATCTAACCAAGTTGAAATTAAAAAAGCTATTAATGAGGTGCAATCAAAAATGGAGGCTCTCACTGCTAGGATAAATGAGGCAGAAGAAAGAATTAGTGATATAGAAGACCAAATGACAGAGAATAAAGAAGCTGAGCAAAAGAGGGACAAACAGCTACTGGGCCACGAGGGGAGAATTCGAGAGATAAGTGACACCATAAGACGAAACAACATTAGAATAATTGGGATTCCAGAAGAAGAAGAAAGAGAGAGGGGAGCAGAAGGTATATTGGAGAGAATTATTGGAGAGAATTTCTCTCCTATGGCAAAGGGAACAAGCATCAAAATCCAGGAGGTTCAGAGAACCCCCCTCAAAATCAATAAGAATAGGTCCACACCCCGTCACCTAATAGTAAAATTTACAAGTCTTAGTGACAAAGAGAAAATCCTGAAAGCAGCCCAGGAAAAGAAGTCTGTAACGTACAATGGTAAAAATATTAGATTGGCAGCAGATTTATCCACAGAGACCTGGCAGGCCAGAAAGAGCTGGCATGATATATTCAGGAAAACACTTCCCCAAAGCCATTGACTGGGGAAATGAAAATGGTTGATTTTTGTGTTTTGTTTTTTTTCTACAGCCAGTGGGGCTCAAAGACTGGAATTTTAGAGGTCTGTGGCATGGCCAGTGTAGAGCCCTGAGGGTGTAGTGTGCTCCAATGAAGAAGTAAAGCCGAGTCTGAGAGCAGACAGCACAATCTGAGAATCCCCTGGGATGCACTGAGAGAGATGGTTCCCACTTCTTGGAGCACATCTGGGAGACATGGCATTGCCTCTCTAGGGAAAAAAGAGTTGGCTGGCACCATTTCCTTCCCCCACCCCTTAGCATAAACTATCTTCAGTAAGCAGCACAGCACAAATAGTAGCAGCCTAAACCACTTACACCAAGCCCCACACCCCTGTACTCTGCAGGTGCTTCTCCTCTTGGACAAGTATGCCTCATAACCAGAGCAGTGGTACCCTCCCTCAGAAGACCAACACAAATCCCAGCAGGCACCTCAGCCCCTGACTATAAAGTTCTGCAAAGCATCAGCTCTAGTGGAAATAGCTTCAGGTCTCTTTCAAAAAGCAGACCAGAGCACACCTAGTTAAAACTCACCACACTCTGGCCCTTGCCACTGCAGGCAAAGAAAAACTCTGCAGAGAACTGATCTGAGGGAAAAAGAAGCCAAAACATAGCAGCAAAGTGTAGCCAGCATACAACAGAGACACTTCCTGAAGTTCCAGTCACTGGACAGTGTATGACCTCTGTTTCATAAAGCCATTACTCTCAGGAGCAGAAACTATAACAGGCTTTCCTAACACAAAGAAGACAGACCCAGACAAAATGCCAAGATGGAGGAAAGCATTTCAAAAGAAAGAACAAGGAAAAGTCATGGCCAGATATCTAATAGAAACAGATATAAGTAAAATGTATGATTCAGAATTTAAAGGAAAAATCATAAGGTTATTAGCTGGGATTGGGAAAAGTGTAGAAACACCAGGGAGTCCCTTCCTACAGTGATAGATTCCTAAAATCCAGTCACACTGAAATGAAAAATGTAATAACTGAGATTTGAAACCAATGGATATAATGACAACAAGGATGGAAGAAGCAGAGGAATGAACAAGTAATATAGAAGATAAACTTACGAAGCTGAAAAGAGAGGGAAAGAAAAATATTAGATTACAAATGTAGACTTAGGGAACTCAGTAGCTCCATAAAACATAGTAACATTTGTATCATAGGAGTCCCAAAGAAGAAGAAAGGGAAAAGGGGGCAGAAGGTTTATTTGAGGAAAGTATAGCTTAAAACCTCCTTAATCTGGGGAAGGAAACAGACATCCACATCTAAGAGGCAAAGAGAACTCCCATAAAAATCAACAAAAGGAGGTCAACACCAAGACATATCATATGTAGTTAAATTTGGGAGTTGAGGGAAATTGGAAGGGGAGGTGAACCATGAGAGACTATGGACTCTGAAAAACAATCTGAGGGTTTTGAAGGGGTGGGAGTGGGAGGTTGGGGGAACCAGGTGGTGGGTATTAGAGAGGGCACGGATTGCATGGAGCACTGGGTGTGGTGCAAAAACAATGAATACTGTTACGCTGAAAAGAAATTAAAAAAAAAAAAAAAAAGAAAGAAAAAAGAAAAATTCCTAAAAGCAGCAAACAAAAGAAGTCCCTAACTCACAAGGGAAGACAAGTGAGGGCAGCAGCAGATGTCTCCACAGAAACTTAGCAGGCCAGAAGAGATGGCCTGATATATTCAGTGTGCTAAATAGGAAAAATATGCAGCCAAGAATATTCTATCCAGCAAGGCTATCATTCAGAATACAAAGAGAGATAATGTGTTTCCCAGACAAACAAAAACTAAAGGAGTTCATGACTAAGCCAGCCCTGCAAGAAAAATTAAAGGGGACTGTTTGAATAGGGAAGAAAGACCAAAACTGACAAAGACTAGAAAGGAACAGAAACAAACTCCAGAAACAATAACAGAACAAGTAATAAAATGGCACTAAATTTGTATCTAACAGTAATTACTCTAAGTGTAAATTGATTAAATGCTCCAATCAAAAGATATAGGGTGTCAGAATGGATTTTTTTAAAAAGACCCATCTATATGCTGCCTACATGAGACACATTTAGACCTAAAGACACCTGTAGATTGAAATTGAGGAGATGAAGGAATATTTATCATGCAAATGGATGTCAAAAGAAAGCCAGAGTAACAATATTTATATCATATAAACCATATAAATGGTAGATTTTAAACCAAAGACTGTAACAAGAGATAAAGAAGGGCACTACATCATAATAAAGGGGTCTATCCAACAAGATCTATTATTGTAAATATTCATGCCCCCAATTTGAGAGCACTCAAATATATAAAACAATAATAAACTTAAAGGACCTCATTGATAATAAACAATAAGAATAGGAGACTTTTAACACCTGACTTACAGCAACAAACAAATTATCTCAGCAGAATATCAACAAGAAAACAATGGCTTTGACCAGATGGACTTAACAGATATATTCAGAACATTTCATCCCAAAGCAGCAGAGTACATATTTTTTTCAAGTGCACATGAAACATTCTCCAGAACAGATTACATACTAGGTAGAAAATCAGGCCTCAAAAGTTCAAAAAGATTAAGATCATACCATGCATATTCTCCAACCACAGGAAAATTTTCAAAAAGACCATAAATACATGGAGGCTAAAGAACATCTTACTATGGAATGAATGGGTCAACCAGGAAACTAAAGAAGCAATAAAAAAAATACATGGAAACAAATGAAAATGAAAATACAATGGTCCAAAACCTTCAGGATGCAGCAAAAATGGTCCTAAGAGGGAAGAATATACCAATGCAAACCTACCCCAAAAAACACGAAAAATCTCAAATAGGGGCACCTAGGTGGCTCAGTTGGTTAAGTGTCCAACTCTTGATTTCAGCTCAAGTCATGATTTCAGGATTGTGAGACTGACCCCCATGTCAGACTCCACATTGGGATAGACCCTTCTTGAGATTCTCTCTCTCCCTCTGCCTCTCCTCTTCTCTTTCTCTCCCGATCATGCTTTAAAAAAAATTCAAGTACATAACTTTACACTTGAAGGAGCTAGAAAAAGAACAGCAAGTGGAGCTCAAAGCAAGTAGAAGAAGGGAAATAATCAAGATTAGAGCAGAAATAAATGATATAGAACAAAAACAAAAACCCCGGTAGAACAGATCAATGAAACCAGGAGCTGGTTCTTTGAAAGAATTAATAAAATTGGTAAACCCCTAGCCAGAGTTATGAAAAAGAAAGGAAATGGACCCAATTAAATAAAATAATGAATAAAAAAAAAGAGATCACAACCAACAGCACAGAAATACAAATAATTGTAAGAGAACATTATGGTGGGGGTTGGGGGGGAGATGAACCATGAGAGACTGTGGACTAAGGGGGGTGGGGGATTAGGTGAGCATGGTTGGGGGTATTAAGGAGAACATGTATTGCTTGGAGAACTGGGTGTGAGGCATAAACAATGAATCTTGAAACACTGAAAAAATAAAATAAAGCTTAAATTGAAAAAAAAAAAGAGAATATATGGCAAATTAGATGCCAAAAAATTGGGCAATCCAGAAGAAATGTATAAATTTTAAAAAACATATAAACTACCAAAACTGAAACAGGAAGAAGAGAAAACTTGAACAGACTGAAAACCAGCAAAGAAATTAAATCCATAATCAAAAATCTCCCAACAAACAAAAGTCTAGGGCCAGATGGCTTCACAGGGGAATTCTACCAAACATTTAAAGAAAAGTTAGTACCTATTCTTCTCAAACTATTCCAAAAAGTAGAAATGGAATGAAAACTTCCAAACTCATTCTACAAAGCCATCATTACATTGATTCCAAAACCAGACAAAGATCCACTAAAAAAGAGAACTATAAGCCAATATCCCTGAAGAATATGGATACAAAAATTCCCAACAAAATACTAGCAAATTAAATCCAAGAGTACATAAAAAGATTCATTCACCATGATCAAGTATGGTTTATTCGTGGGCTGCAAGGGTGGTTCAATATTTGCAAATCAATCAGTCAATACACCACATTAATAAAAGAAAGGATTCTCATCCTTTCTTTTATGATTCTCTCAATGGATGCAGAAAAAGATTTGACAAAGTACAGCATCCATTCTTGATAAAAACCCACAATAAGAAGGGATAGAGGGAACATACTTCAGTATTGTAAAGGCCATATATTAAACGCCCACAGCAAATTTCATCCTCAATGGAAAAAAACAGTTTTTCCTCTACAGTCAAGAACAAGACAGGGATGTCTACTTTCACCACTATTATTTAACATAATGCTAGAAGTCCAAGCCTCAGCAATCAGACAACAAAAAAGAAATAAAAGGCATCCAAATCCAAAAGGAAGAAGTCAAACTTTCACTATTTGCAGGCAACATGATACTCTATGTAGAAAACACAAAAGACTCCACCAAAGAGGTGTTAGAACTGATACACAAAATCAGTAAGGTGGCAGGATAGAAAATCAAAATACAGAAATCTGTGGCATTTCTATACACCAATAACGAAGCAGCAGAAAGAGAAATCAAGGAATCAATCCCATTTACAATTGCTCCAAAAACCATAAGACACCTGGGAATAAACCTAACCAAAGAGGTAAAAGATCTGTACTCTGAAAACTATAGAACTTATGAAAGAAATTGAAGATGACACAAAGAACTGGGAACACATTTCATGCTCATGGACTAGAAGAAAAAATATTGTAAAGTGTCTATATTACCCAAAGCAATCTACACATTTAATGCAATCCCTATCGAAATATCACCAGCATTTTTCACAGAACTAGAACACAATCCTAAAATTGGTATGGACGATGAGAGACCCCAAATAGCCAAAGCAATCTTGAAAAAGAAAAAACAAAGCTGGAGGCATCAAAATTCCAGACCTCAAGTTATATTACAAGGCTGTAGTGATCAAGACAGTATGGTACTGACACAAAAAACAGACATAGCTCAATGACAGAATAGAAAACTCAGAAATGGACCCACAACTATATAGTCAACTCATCTTCAAAAACGTAAGAAAGAATATCCATCTTCAAAAATGTAAGAAAGAATATCCAATGGAAAAAAGACAGTCTCTTTAACAAATGGTTTTGGAGAAACTGAACAGCACCATGTAAAAGCATGAAATTCTACTGTTCTCTTACACCGTACGCAAAAATAAACTCAAAATGGATAAAATACCTACATCAAAATTCTACAGGAGAACACAGGCAGTAACCTCTTTGACATTGACCACAGCAACTTCTTACTAGACATGTCTCCTGGGGCAAGGGAAACAGAAGCAAAAATAAGCTACTGGGACTTCATCAAAATAAACACCTTCTGCACAGTGAAGGAAGCAGTCACCAAAACTAAAAGACAACCTTCAGAATGGGATAAGATATATGCAAATCACATATCTGATAAAGGCTTAGCATCCAAAATCTATAAGGAACTTATCAAACTCAACACCCAAAAACCAAATAAACCATTTTAAAAATGAGAAGATATGAATAGACACTTTTCCAAAGGAGACATCCAGATGGCCAACAGACACATGAAGAGATACTCAACAGCACTCATTGTCAGGGAAATACAAATCAAAACTATAATGAGATATCATCTTATACCTGTCAGAATGGCTAAACTCAACAACACAGGAAACAACAGGCCTTGGCAAGGATGTGCAGAAAGAGGAACCCTCTTTCACTTTTGGTGGGAATACCAACTGGTGCAGCCACTCTGGAAAAAAATGGAGGTTACTCAAAAAGTTAAAAATAGAACAATCTTACAATCCAGTAATTGCACTTCTAGCTATTTACCCAAAGGATATAAAAATACTGATTTGAAGGGATATATGCACCTTGATGGTTTATAGCCGCATTATCAACAATAGCCAAATTATGGAAAGAGCCCAAATGTCCAACTAATGAATATATAAAGAAGATGTGGTACATGCATATACAATGGAGTATCACTCAGCCGTAAAAAAGAATGAATTGCCATTTGCAATGACATGGATGGAGCTAGAGACTATTATGCTAATCAAAATAAGTCAGAAAAAGACAAATAGATATGATTTCACTCATATGTGGAATTTAACAAACAAAACAAAGGAACATGGGGAGGGGGAGGAAAACCATATAATTCTCTTAACTATAGAAAACCAAACTGAGGGTTGCTGGAGGGGAAGTGGAAGGGGAATGGGGCTAAATGGGTGATGGAGATTAAGGAGGGCACTGGTTGTGATGAGCACCAGGTGTTGTATGCAAGTGATGAATCACTAAATTCTGCACCTGAAACTAATATTATACTGTATGTTAATTAACTGGAATTTAAATAAAAACTTAAAACTTTAAAAAAAGAAAAAAGGAAGGGAGCCTGGGTGGCTCAGTCGTTAAGCGTCTCCCTTCAGCTCAGGTCATGATCCCAGGGTCCTTGGATCGAGCCCCCACATCAGGCTCCCTGCTCAGTGGGGAGTCTGCTTCTCCCTCTGCCACTCCCCCTGCTTGTGTTCCCTCTTTCACTATGTCTCTGTCTACTGTCAAATAAATAAATAAAATCTTCAAAAAAAGAAAGGAAAATAAGTAAATAAAAACCTCTCTGTGGCTCCTAACATGATGAAATTGACCACCCCATTAAACAAGATTTTCAACTTTGCAAAACATGCCTGGAGACATTTTTTTGGAGTTTAATACTGGTGTTTAAAGTTTAATGCTGATTTTCAAAGTCTACGACTAAAATCAAAGTTTACCCGGGGTTTCAATAATTTCATAATACAACATGTGGTAGGCATTTAATGTTTCATTTGCTAATGGCACTGTTCTGGGAACTCACATTTTTTTCAGGTATTTTGTTCCAATTTTTTATTGCCACTTTCTCTCATCTCCAGAGTTTTCCTGTTGTCCTCTGAACTTGAAGCCATAAAATAAAATATTGTGAATTTTGCTTGTAAATCATTAAACTAACATTCAGTAAAATGGAAAATTTCTTCAAGCAACAAGGGAAACAATTACAGATGACTGGGAAAACCTCTCTGATATCACACATAACCTTCAGTGCTCCATTATAACCAAAGTTTTCATGTAGCTTCGTAGTTCTTATTTGTCTTTCTCCTTGACACTCTTGTCGGTGTTTCCTAAATGTGTCTAATGATACAGATCATTTGGGGTGCTTATAAAAAAAATGCCAAATCCCAAAACCCTCCTCTGGAGATTCTGATTCAGAAAGTCCAAGGTGGGATCCAAGACGCCGTAACTACCTGCCTGTTTGTCTCAGGTGATTCTGCATGAAGCTAAGTTACCTGCGGATACGACAGAGCAAAATAACAGATACAGCTCTTCCCAACTTCCCACACCTCATTGCCTCTTGCAACCATTCCAGGCTCTCCCTGGATTCTCCCTTGGACTTTGGTACCTTCTCTTTGCTATTCAAACTGTGCTCCTCAGACCAGAGCCAACAGCAGCTTCACCTGAGAGCTTGAGAGAAATACAGAATCTCGGGCTCCACCACAGAGTTTCAGAATCTGCACTTGAACAAGATCCCCAGGTGAGATGGATACAGATCTAGAGATAGATAGAGATAGGGATAGAGATAGAGATAGATAGAGATAGATAAAGATAGAGATGATAGAGAGATATAATCTCCATGGAAGAGTAAAAAGCACTGAAAGAGAAGTGTTTCCCAAACATTTTGGTAAACACCAAAATCATATGGGGCCTTCCTAAACATGCAGCAGCTAGGTTCCACCCCAAACAAGAGGGTGATTCTGATGCATATCAAAATTTAAGAAGCACTACATCTGAAATCAATATTACACTGTATGTTAACTAACTGGAATTTAAATTAAAACTTTCTTTAAAATTCATTTGAAAAAAAAGAAAGAAAGAAAGAAACACTGCCCAAATCGCTTCTGCTCACAATTCTAACTTTGGCTGAGACTGGACTGTAATTTTTTTTTTATTATTTTTCAAGGAAAAGGGGAAATTTTAGATATCTTCCTAAACACTAAAAAAGTTATCAAATACAGCTTCTTCATCTTAAAGTAACAGAAACCTGGTTGAAACTTGGCGAGGCTGGCAAAACCTCCCCGGAACCAAGGGCTCAATCACCCATATCCTGGTTGTGCCGTAGGCCAAGTGTCTTGATGCCCAAGCTGAAGGGCTTCTGGCCAGGCTCCACTGTGAGGTCCAGTGAGATCCTCAGCACCTCCTTTTTCTCTTCATTGGGTCTCCCCATACACATCCAGGTCGGGCAGGTGTACCACTTGGCTTCTCTGTCCCTTTGTTCCTTTCACGAGAGTCCCCAGTCCCTGCTCCCTCCAGGCAGACCTTTCCTCCCTGTTCCATGTGCTCTTTCCTAACTTTCTGCACTAGAAGCTGAGCAGAAGTTTCCTCTGATCTTCCTGAAAGTGCCTCTCCCTATACAGTCCTGTCTTCTTCTCCAGACACATCTATACTCTCTCCTTGGCTCCCTCTCCCTCTCTCTCTCTCATTATATGGCTTTAAGATAGCTAACACCCATACAGCACGTTCTACATGCCAAACACTGCTCTTTGCCATTCACTTATATTAACTCATAGTCTTAACAACAACCGTACAAAGTAGGTACGATTATTATCCTTCAAAAGATAAGTACACTGAGACATGGCAATTCATTAACTTGCCCATATTAAGTTTCCAGAGCTGGTAAGTCAGACAGTCAGATTCAAAATTAGCTCATTTGACTCCAGAGTCCACTCTTCAGCCCATACACTCCAATGCCCCCAAAGCCCACACCATCTTCCCTGAGGTCTGTGCCTCACATCACTGATTGACCTCCAAAACTGGAACATCAACACATTTACCCCTTTCCCTGACTTAAGAAATACCTACTAAGTTCCTCTCTTCTTTTTTCTTAAGTTTTCATCTAAATTCCAGTTAGTTAACATACAATGTAATACTAGTTTCAGGTATACAATATAGTGATTCAACACTGCCATACAACACCCAGTGTCCATCACAACAAATGCCCTTCTTAATCCCCATCACCTGTTTTACCCATCCTCCTACCCATCTCTCTACTGGTAACCACCAGTTTGTTCTCTGTAGCTAAGAGTCTGTTTCTTGGCTTGCCTCTTTCTCTCTCTTTTTCCCCACTTTGCTCATTTGTTTTGTTTCTTAAATTCTAAATATGAGTGAAATCATGTATTTGTCTTTTTCTAATTTATTTCACTTAGCATGATGCTCTCTAGTTCCATCCACATCATTGCAAACAACATGATTGCAGTCTTTTTTGCAACTGAGTAATATTCCAGTGTGTGTGTGTGTGTGTGTGTGTGTGTGACATTGTTTTCCATTCATCGGTTGATGGACTGATATGTGAATTCAGTAATCTCAAGACAGAAAATCAATGTACAGAAATCTGTTGCATTTCTATACACCAATAATGAAGCAGCACAAAGAGAAATTAAGGACTCAAATCCATTTACAACCACACCAAAAACAATATCTAGAAACAAACCTAACCAAAGAGGTAAAAGATCTGTACTCTAAAAACAATAAAACACTGATGAAAGAAATTGAAGGTGACACCAACAAATGGAAAGATATTCTATGCTCATGGGCAGGAAGAACAAATATTATTAAAGTGTCTATACCACCCAAAACAACCTACATATTTAATGCTGCCAACATCTTTCAGAGAGCTAAAACAAACAATCCTAAAATTTGTATGAAACCACAAAAGGCCCCAAATAGCCAAAGAAACCTTGAAAAAGAGAAAGCAAAGCTAGAGGCATCACAATTACAGATTTCAAGTTATATTACAAAGCTGTAGTCATCAAAATTGTATGGTAATGTTTCAAAATAGACACACAAATCAATGGAACAGAATAGAAAACCCAGAAATTGTAAGGGCCTATTTAGCCAGAACAACTCCATCTTGGTTAAAAGCCATTTTGTTGTTTGTACAGTAAAACTTAAACTGACCCTACCCCCAACCCCAGAGAAACTTACTTAGAAGCAAGTCTGGGAAACCAGCAAAATATGGTCGGCTAGTTCCTAATAACAGAGCCCAGAATACAAGGCCAGGTCAGCCAGTTCCTGATAACAGAGCCCAGAATACAAGGACAAGTCAGGCCAGATGGAGACATCCAATCAGTAAAAGTACACATATTGTCTCCCTAACCACCGAAGAATGTAAACCCCGCCTTTTGGGCGCCAAACTTGAGCGACAATTCTGACAAGAGTAATAGGTTAGTTCAAACAGCTACTAAAAGGTAAATTGTAATTCAATTGGCCACCTGCGTGTGACCTAACATAACTATACAAAGTTACAATCTCATTGGCCACCTATATGTGGCCAAGCTTTTGCTCTATAAAAGTTAGTCTGTGAGACTGGGAGGGATCGTTCTCTTTGGAGGTGGCCCTGACCAGTCAGTCAATCAATTCTTGAGCCTGTAAGCTGAGGGTGGTCACTCTCTTCGGAGGCGACTCTGACTGGTCAGTCTGTCAATTCTTGAGCCTGTGAGCTGGGAGTGGTCGCTCTCTTCAAAGACGGCCCTGGCTGGTCAGTCTAATTTCTAATACTTAGCATAAAATAGAACTTTGCACAACTTTCACCTTGTCTCGGTCTCGTTTCCCTGGCCAATCAGTCTAACTTCTAATACTTATCATAAAATAAACCTTTAAATAACTTTCACTTTGTTTCAGTCTCATTTCGTTTAATAGTGAATCTAACAAAATGAACCCAAAACTATATGGTCAATTAATCTTCAGCAAATCAGCAAAGAATATCCAACAGGAAAAAAGACAGTCTCTTCAACAAATAGTAATAAGTTCCTCTTTTGTGGTTGAAGGAGATGATGGCTAGAACATGAACCTTGATGTGGCCTTGTCAACACTCTCTTTTCTCTACTGTCCTTAGCTGCCTTTCAAGGGAATAGTCAGAATTTAAACTTTACAAAATTTAATTTATTTAATTTTATTCCATTTTAATTAATTTAACTAATTGATTTTAGTTCTATTTAATTTTAAAGAATTTTAATGTCTATATATCAGAATATGAAAATGAAGCACTCATCCAGTAACAGTGATTGGAAAGTACAAGTACAGCTGTTCTCCCATACATGACCTAAGAATTGAGTTCACCTGAGGAAGAAATAGGCAAGTGGCGGGGTGGGGTGGGGGGACTTCTGAGAGGAAATGATCCAAAGCAGCCCTTCCTGAGCAAGACAAGGCTTGGTGACATGGGCTAAAGCACTTGGAATGTAAATGCCCTAGTCGGGACACAGAGCACTGCACTGGCTAGGAGTCTTGGTGTTGATAAGAGGAGGAGAGAAGCTTATGCAACCTCTTGTTGTTGACGAGAGAAGTTGGTGCAACTTCCCCCGCAGAGGAAATACAGGGAGCTGAAAACCCATCTAAGAGCTGTGCCACGAGGCACAACCACACAAATAAAGTAAGGTTCCTTAAACTGCACAATTTGCCATGCTTGTGTTATGAATGACACTGGAACCATTCACAGGATGGTGTAGTCTGCCTTTAGGATAATGAGGAAACTGCATTACATGCTCAACTTGTCATGAAGAGAACAGAATCCCTCCAGTTAGAAAGGCTCTAAGAAAAGTAGCTAAATTTTTGCTGCCTATGACAGAAGAGAAAAGAAGAACCCAGAAAGAGGGCTGAAATGAAAGCTTGTAGGAGGAAGGACTTTTGTGGGTTTCCTGGTAGCTTCTTTGAGAAAGGAGGTTGTGAGTTGGCCAGTCTTCAGAGGTCATATGAAGACACATTTGTCCTTCACTAGGTGGCAAGACCACAGCAACCACCCCAGGGCCAAGATGTAGGCATAAGGAAGTACAGAGACCTGCCTACCTAGAGCCAGGTTTCCTGCAGGAAGCAGAAGTAAATCTGGAAACCAGACTGGAGCAGAGTGGGAGCAACATGTCTTCTCATGAATGAAGGACCAGAGGGAGGTGGGGACTCTGTGCCAGGGAAGCTGTGCCAACCAAACCAATGACGTCCAGATTATCTTGTGATGTAGGGATACAGAAATTCTTCCCTGAAAACATGACTGATTTCCCTTCATTTCTTAAGAATGTTCATATGTAAAAAATCCAATTTGTCTTGGTCAAAGTAAGGAAGAGAACAAGTTCATAGGGTATAGCATAGTGACTAAGAACATACTTTCTGTATTAGACTACCTGGGTTCAAATCCTGAATCCATCAAAGACTGGGTGACCTGGAACAAGTTATTTATTTACCCTATGCCTCACATTTGGCTTCTATAAGAATTGGGGGATGATAATAGTTCTTACCTTGAGAAATAGTGTGATTGTTAAATAAAATAAGACAGATAAAGCTATTAGAATGATGATGAGTATATAATAAGCATTCATTAGATGTTAACTTTTACTATTGGGTAAAAAGGAGAAGCCCTTGAAGAAATGGGCCTCAATGGGACACTTGGGTGGCTCAGTTAATTAAGTGTCTGCCTTGGGCTCAGTTCATGATCCCAGAGTCCTGGGATCAAGTCCCACATCCAGCTCCATGCTCAGTGGGGAGCCTGCTTCTTCCTCTGCCTACCACTCCTCTTGCTTGTGCTCTCCATCTCTCTCTCTCTCTCCAGCAAAAAAAATAAATAAAATCTTTTTTTTTCAAGATTTTATTTATTTATTTGACAGACAGATATCACAAGTAGGCAGAGAGGCAAGCAGAGAGAGGGAGGAAGCAGGCTCCCCTCTGAGCAGAGAGCCCGATATGGGGCTCGATCCCAGGACCCTGAGATCATGACCTGAGCCAAAGGCAGAGGCTTAACCCACTGAGCCACCCAGGTGCCCCAATAAAATCTTTTTTTAAAAAAAGAAAGAAGTGGGTCTCAACTTTAATGTGCAAGAACCTTCTCTAAATACAGATGTTAAGGGAATCCAGGTTTGATATGAGGAAACCTACATTTTTAGTGCCTCTCTGGATAACACAGATGCAGGTGGTCTCAGAGTACCTTGTTAGGAACCCTCCCCTCAGGGATACCTGTAATGGTGGCAACTCTCCATCCCAATCAAAAACCCACAGGCAATTTGTAAGGACAAAGCCCAAAAGGAGGTGAGATGGAGACAGTGGTGGTGCTGCTCTTCTGGACCACAGCATTCCTTCCACACTAGTGCTAGTCCTACTCTTCAAGCACCTACCAGAACATGGCCTTGCACAGAGCAACAGGATTTGACAAGGGTACCTCAGTACTGTTCATACACAGCATCTTCCATTCTCAAAGAGGCTTTTTGTGAGGACTTCCCCTGATTTTACAGTTTTTCTGTTCCTCTACTCTGAATGTTCTGTTTTTAAAGAGGGCTCAAAGATTTATGCTGTCCCAGTTTGAATTGACACTCCACTCATGGGCTTGGGAAATTCTTCTGCAGCACACTGAGAAGAAGAAATGGCAGAGCTTTCTTGAGCACTTTGAACAGCAAGGCAACCCTCCAGATGTCCCTCTAGCTCCTCCAGAACACCAGGAGCAGCCCTGGATTCCAAACAAGAGTAGGCTAAGACCCAAAAATGCTCTTTGTGGTCTTGGATCCTTCCAACCCCATCCTAGAATGAAGAAAATTCAGAATTGTGCCTAACAGATTCCCTTGAAGTCTCCTACCACAATGTTGTAAGTAAGCACTTAGCCTCCCACTCACTTAGCAATGACAGAGTACTTGATAATTACAAAGTGCAGGAAGGACACATGGTTTTGTTGCTTTGTGGGCTCCATGCCGGAACTACCTCCCTAAGAACCACATACACAAAGATGATTTGCTGGGGAGGGAAGGTAGAGGGAGTGGACTTGCCTTTCATGCAAGACAGCTCCTCAGCTAGAGTCTCTTTCCATGTGTTCCTTCTGTACTGCTTGCCACAGGATTTGAAATTAAGGCAAAATTATCCTACTGACTTTTATTTTAATTTTTCCAGGTAACTTAAATGCTACATGGATCATTTTCCTTATACCATCATTATGCCAACCATTTAGTTGTCTTCTTTTAAATTGCATTCCTGGGGCACCTGGGTGGTTCAGTTAGTTAAGCATCTGACTCATGATTACGTTCAGGTCATGAGCCCAGGGTTGTGGGATTGAGCCCTGTGTCAGGCTCCCCACCCAGCAGGGAGTCTGCTTGAGTTTCTCTCCCTCTGCTCCTCCCCCTGCTTGCATTCTCTCTCTCTCTCAAATAAATAAATAAATCTTTAAAAATAAAATAAAAAAATAAGTCCCATTCCCATCTCGTCTTCTTTGGAGTATGATTAAAGAAACATGGGCTTTGAAGTCTGACAGATATAGTTTGATCTTGGCCCTGCCACTTGACTTCTGTGTGAATATAAGCAAGTTACTTAACTTCTTTTTATCTAAATTTCTTTATCTGTAAAATGCTACAGTCTAACATTAATTTTTACTACTGGGCATTGAGATGCCCTAAGAACCTCTAAGATTCGTGAAAAACTCCTTCTTATTCACACTGTATAGCTACAACATTATTCCCCCTTAAAAATCAGGATCAACGGGGTGCCTGGGTGGCTCAGTGGGTTAAGCCTCTGCCTTTGGCTCAGGTCGTGATCTCAGGGTCCTGGGATCGAGCCCCACATCGGGCTCTCTGCCCAGCAGGGAGCCTGCTTCCCCCTCTCTCTCTGCTTGCTTCTCTGCCTACTTGGGATCTCTCTCTTTCTCTGTTGAATAAATAAATAAATAAATAAATATCTAAAAAAAAAATCAGGATCAACAACTCCATACAGTACAGTAATGCTCTTCTTTGCCTGTTGTTTCAGTGACACAATGAATCCAAAGAGATCAAGTGGCATTTTCAACTTCTAGCTTAATTGAGCCATTTTGTGTCCAGAAGTGGAAATAAGCCTCTGCTGGAAACTAAACTTAAGACTTCTAAATCAACAGAGCCCAAAGTTGCAGAAATGTATATTACTAGGTACAGTAGTGAAAGGAGTCAGGCCACTTCCTCCCTTTGATGGGCTTATGGGATACTGATAGAAAATGGAAGAAACCTTAGATAACTTACTAGTTCAGAGCATATACTATATCTTACAGGACAGCACCCTAACCCATCAGGTGTTGTCTGCTGGTGGACACATAAATGAGTAAACAATAGATTATTCTTTCCTTCCAGTCTTCCCAGTATTCTCAGGAGTAGGACTATAATGATGTAGCTGGTACCAGCAAATCATGTGAAATATTCTTTAGGCCAGTTTCTTCCCCTTCATTAATTGGTCAAAAAGAACTTCCCAGGAGTCTGAACTACTTGTTTGCACAATTTATTTGTACCTTTACTACTTGTTCAAGCCTGATTTGATAGAGAGATAGATAATTTATATTATACACTTATATTACATATTATAATGCATGTTATAATGTGTATATATAATGTATATATTATAATGTAGTATAACATATAACATTATATATTATAATACAATGTAATATTTAACATCATATAACATAGTATGTATATGTGTGTGTGCAACACATGTGTGCGCATGCTAAGGTTCCTACCAGATAATTTGGGCATTACTGGATAAGCTGGATCATAAGATCTAAGTAGCAAAGCAGCTTATGCTTATGGATTACTTAATAAATAAGTTAGAGCAGCAAACACAAATCAGAGATATGAATACAAATGACCCACTGAGTGCTGTGCCTCTTTCTTAGTAGTAGGACTTGAGATGCAGCAATGTGTCTTTCACTTTGAAGGAAATGATCTCCATAAACCCCAGACCATAGAATTCCTAGAAATTTCACTAGTGCAGTCAACTTATCTCCCATCCTCTGGCATGTATGTGTCTAGCAAAGGCAGCTAGGATATTTGCTAGTTTCTGTTTACTAGGTCCATCAACACCATGTTATCGGTGTAGTGGAGAGCATGATATTCTATGGAAAACTGACATGTTCAAGGCCTCTGCAGATTTGATTTTGACAGTTGGTATGGCACTTGCATAAAACAGTAAAGCTATAATGCTGTCCCAACATCATGAAAAAGACAAAATAACTGCTTACTTCTTGTGTTCTTTTCTGTTGATTTAGAGAAATAAGCATATCCCAGAATTAAAGCTATATATCAGGTACCAGAGACTGATGCTGGCACTATTCTCTACTGTGTCTCCAAAGACTTCTAACTGGCCTTACCAATGATAATAGAACCATTGCACAAACCAGATACCCATTGTTGGGATTCTCCCAGGAGCCAAGACTATCCATTCCATCTACAAAACAGAAAATAATTGCTGAGTGGGTTCATATATCCATTTGGCCCAGTATTGTAGGCAGAATTTCTAAAATCATCCCCCAAAGATGATCTACTCTAATCCCAGGAACCTGTGGATATGACGAGCTATCATCTTCATGATTACAATAGTTATATGACAGAGTTGGCTTTAAGACAAAAATATTATCTGACTGAACCTAATCTGATCATATAAGCCTTTAAATGCAGAGCACTTTCTCCAGCTGGTAGCATAAGGAAAAGTCAGAGAGATCCAATATGTGAGAAGAACTTGTTGCATCATTCCTGGTTTTGAATATGGAAAGGGGTGGTCACATGCCAAGAAGTGCAGGCAATCTCTGGGAACAGAGGAGAACCTCCCTGGCCAATAGCCAGTAAGGAAACTGATATCCCAGTCCCACAAGAACAAGTAAATGAATTCTGCCAACATCCTGATGAGCTCTGCAGCGGGTTTCTCCACAGAGGTTTCAAAAAGAGTCTAGCCCACAGGATACCTTTGACTTTGGAAAACCCTAAAGTGAGATTCCAACCAAGCCTCCCCAGAAAGCTGATCTACAGAACTGTGAGCTAATAAATGAGTGTCATTTTAAGCCACTCAGTTTGTGGCAATTTGATACACAGCATAGAAAACTAATACACTAATACAAACTGTGAGAAGGACTCAGGTGAAAACTCTATCATCTGACACCTATCAACCCTACTCTGACAGACCACAATAGCATTTTTGGTCATCAGGGATTAGTGTTACTTCAGAGTCACCATACAATAACCCCTGAAAAGTTTCAGTATTTCCCATTTTCTGGTTCACAAACCATTTAGGGAAAAGCTAGGAGAGAGGTTTAGAGCACATACTTGTGCGTCTGTTGCAGGATCCTTTCTTGAAAAGATGTTCTTCACTTCATTCAAGGGGCTCCTCTCTGACAGCTGGCTTAGATCTTAGAATTAAGTGATAGATTGTGACTATTTAAATTATTTCTCTGTTCACCAGAACTGGAATTGTTTTGATGATACATACTAAATAAAACTTTAGTAGGTCATTGTATTTGTTTCGTATTGCTGCTGTAACAAATAACTGCATACTTAGTGGCTTAACACAAATTTGTTATATATACTTCTGGAGCTCAAAAATCTGAAAATGTGTTTTGTAAAGCTATAATCAAGTGTAAGTAAAGCTGCATTCTTTCTGCAGGCTGATACAAATTGGTAAAATCTTATAATTCTCTCCCAATGTCAGACATCTTACTTGTCCCTTGAAATCCTTGATGATGTAACTCTGGTTATGGGTCTGGAGTAATAAAAGGTGTTAGGATGAGTCTTGATGAATAGGCATCCCTGTGAAACAACTAGAAACGAGGTCGTGACAGAGACTTCAAACAACGGAGGTTATTACAAGAACTCAGATCACTAAAATCCACCTAGATTTCTCAATTTCATTTATTAGAATTCCATTCTTTATAATCAATGCCCCAACTTAAAAAAAAAAAATTCTAGTGAGCCCTGAAGCCAAATTTCCTTTAATTCTGCAATCCACATCATCAAATTCTGAGTCTGATTTTTTTTGATACATTAATGATGGCTATGAATACAAGAAATAAAAGATTCTTTTAAGGCAGTCATAAAAGCTCTCTGTTTTTCTGACTACACTTTCAGCCAAGAAATTTAACTCCTTGGTTTAAAATTTTTCTTTTTAAATGTTCTCCAATGTAGTCAGAAGCAGTTAACCCACTCCATAGACCTTGTGCTCCTCATATCCATGATAATACTCTATTGAAGCAGCACTTGGTCCCCCAAAGCCTTTCCTTTAACAGGCACTTTATTATAGACAACTACAGTTAATAATTTAAGTAGCTGTTTTGCCACTATATGCTAGTATCTGTGTTTCTTCAATGGATGCAGCCATTACTGCTTCAAACCTAACTAGGTCTTATCTCCATATTTGAGGGTGTGTTTCTTAGCACGCACGCGCGCACACACACACACACACACATGCACGCACGCACACACACACCATCCTGTCCTGTAACAATCCACCACCATTTTCTTAAAGAAATCACCCCTTACCATTACATACAAAATCACCTGTTGAAAATTCAGCACCATTTTTTAAGAAACAAAATGGATGAGCACTTGGGAGGGAGGAAAAAAGAGAGAGGTGGGGGAACAAATCATGAGAAACTCTTAACTATAGAGAACAAACTGGGATGATGGAGAAAGGTAGGTGGGGGATGGGATAGGTGGGTAATTAATATTAAGGAGGGCATGTGTTATCATGAGCACTAGGTGTTATAGGTAAATAATGAACCACTGAACTCTACTCCTAAAACCCATATTGAACTGTATGTCAACTAACTAGAATTTTTTAAAAAAAAGAAAGAAAGGAAGGAAGTAAAGGAGAAGAAGGAGAAGAAGAAGCAAATGTTGACATGAAGGTGACATTCTGAGCCATCACATGGAAGACGGATATTTTGGAGGGCTTCCCAACCCACAGTGGACTTTGTTATAGCAAGAAATCAATCTTTATTGATTTAAGTCAGAGAGATTGGGGATTGTTTATTGCAGTGACATAATCTAATATATTATGACTGATACATATATTGATAACAGAAGGGGTAAGGGATATTGCCAAGCAATAATCTAAAATCTGTGGTCTTGGCTAAAAAATCATGCCATGGGAACAGAGGAAATGGATACTGGAGGCTGGAGAGATGGCAATTCAAGTTATCCAGTGGCAAATCATTTGGTAAGACTGTAGCTAACAGTAAACTGGGAGGAGGCAATTAGGTACTCAGTGAACTTGTATACAGAATTTAAAAACAGAACAAGGATTATGTGTTTATTGCTGCATTTGGCAAAGATTACAAAAAAAAATGAGCTCATAAAGCATCTGTCTTTTGTTTGTCTCTTTGCAAACCATAACAAAAAGAATATGGTGTCTAGAAGGATTGGAAGAGGTAACTGCTACCCAACACCAACAGGAAAGATATATTTGAGAAACAAAAGTTAATTAAAATCAGGCTTAAAGAAATATTCAAATCAAGAGCCAATTATACCTAGGTTAACACCTGTGAGTGAATTCAGTCATCTCAAAAAAAAAAAAATCCCATTAAAGTGTCCCACCAATGAAATTCTTTCAGCTAGACAAAACAACTCAGGGGGGAAAAGGTGTTAAAAATGTGGTTGTCCCACTGCAGCCCAATAAACTCAAGGCATCTATAATTGGAGAGAGAGATCAGGATAAGAAAGCAAATACAGAAAATCTGAAAACTGTGTCTTTTTTTTAAAAGATTTTATTTATTTATTTGACAGAGAGAGAGATCACAAGTAGGCAGAGAGGCAGGCAGAGAGAGAGGAGGAAGCAGGCTCCCTGCTGAGCAGAGAGCCTGAAGTGGGGCTCGATCCCAGTACTCCGAGATCATGACCTGAGCCAAAGGCTGAGGCTTAACCCACTGAGCTACCCAGGCGCCCCTGAAAACTGTGTCTTAAAAAAAAAATGTGGATGTGATTATTTGACACATGGAACTGATTTTAATCATGCTGATAAAGAGACTCCTAAGATTTTGAGATAATTGAATGACCCAAGATAACATGGGCTAGGACTAAAAGAGATTTTGTTCAAAATTTTGTTGAAAACAAGCCTTGGATTCCAAATATCTACAGACAGCAAGTGGTCCAAGAAGGATGTTCACACCCTGTCCCAGTGCTCATTTTAAGTGTGGCCAATGGGACTAACGTCAAAGGAGGTGCTTTTTCTGAGGGAGAGGCAAAGGTTACAGGCATCAGACTCTACAGTCTTCTCAGATTGCCTACCTGGGGCCTAATCTGGAAATGATCCACTTAAAATAATCCACAGGACACATCTCTAAGACCTTTCCAAGTTTCTCCCTGAGAATTAACCATCCTCCTTGATGTAGTAAAAACACTACTTTTATACCTCTCCTGTATTATAATCATGTATATCCTCCATCTAAACTTAGTTCCTTATGTCCTCCATCCAAACTTAGTTCCTTGAGGATAAGTGCAAACTCTCATTTATCTGTGTGTCTTTAGATAAAGGGTGCTCAAATATATCTACCTAGTGTTGGAAGAATTGGACAACCACATGCAGAAGAATGAAACTGGGCCATTTCCTTACACCACACACAAATGGATGAAGGACCTCAATGTGAGACAGGAATCCATCAAAATCCTTGAGAATAACACAGGCAGCAACCTCTTCCACCTCAGCTGCAGGAATTTCTTCCTAGAAACATCACCAAAGGCAAGGGAAACAAGGGCAAAAATGAACTATTAGGACTTCATCATGATCATAAGATTTTGCACAGCAAAGGAAACAGTCAACAAAACCAAAAGACAACTGACAGAATGGGAGAAGATATTTGCAAACGACGTATCAGATAAGGGCTAGTATCCAAAATCTATAAAGAACTTATCAAACTCAACACCAAAGAACAAATAAACCAATCAAGAAAAGAGCAGAGGTGGATATTATGGAGGGCACGTATTGCATGGAGCACTGAGCATGGTGCATAAACAATGAATTCTGGACCATTGAAAAGAAATTTTAAAAAACAAATAAAAATTAAAAAAAAAAAGAAATGGGCAGAGGACATGAACAGACATTTCTGCAAAGAAGACATCCAGATAACCAATAGACACATGAAAAAGTGCTCCACATCACTCAGCATCAGGGGAATACAAATCAAGACCACAAAGAGATACCACCTCACACCATTCAGAATGGCTAAAATTAACATGTCAGGAAACAACAGATGCTGGCAAGGATGCGGAGAAAGGGGAACCCTCCTGCACTGTTGGTGGGAATGTGAGCTGGTGCAGCCACTCTGGAAAACAGCATGGAGGTTCCTCAAAAAGTTGAAAATAGAGCTACCCTATGACCCAGCAATCACACTTCTGGGTATTTACCCTAAAGATACAAATTTAGTGATTTGAAGGGGCATGTGCACCTGAATGTTTATAGCATCAATGTCCACAATAGCCAAACTAAGGAAAGAACCTAGATGTCCATCAACAGATGAATGGATAAAGAAGATGTGATATAGATAGATAGATAGATAGATAGATAGATAGATAATGGAATACTATGCAGCCATCAAAAGAAATGCAATCTTGCCATTTGCAACAATGTGGATGGAACTAGAGAGTATTATGCTGAGTGAAATAAGTCAATCAGAGAAAGACAATTTTCATATGATCTCCCTGATAAGAGGAATTTGAGAGGCAACATGGGGGATTTGGGGGGTAGGAAGGAAAAGATGAAACAAGATGTAATCAGGAGGGAGACAAACCATAAGAGACTCTCGATCTCACAAAACAAACCAAGGGTTGCCAGGGGGAGAGGGGCATGGAGTGGGTGGCTGGGTTATGGACGTTGGGGAGGGTACGTGCTATGGTGAGTGCTGTAGTGTGTAAGACTGATGATTCACAGACCTGTGCCCCTGAAGCAAATAATACATTATATGTATATAATTAAAAGAATTTAAAAAAAATTTTTTTTAAATCCTCTTAGGTGGATTTCAGAATTGCTACAGGTCAATACCTACTGTTTCTATTTTTCACTTTCCAAATGGAAATATTTATTCTGATGATCCTATCACTGTTCCACCACTGGACACTCTTCCACCACTGGCTAAGTTGCAAGGGACAGGGGGAAGATAACTTGTCTTTTTAGCTCTTAAATCTCACAATCAAAAGCCACTACATGTAGACACTCTAGTCTTTACACAGGGGTCCTTGGTTTTGGGGTCATCGTCTTTGTAGGGGGGATGGAGGCATTCTGGGTATGTGAACCAAGTATTTAACATCCAGAAAGTGAGCTGTAGTGGATATTAGTTTATTCACCTATACTTCTAGCTCTCCTCCTTCAATATGACAGGATTGACCACACTGACCATATGACTGATTCCAGGCAATAATTTGGGGGCACATGTAATATAGAGCATTGATTTGGGAGCTGGAATATTTAACTGCTTGCTAGTGTGAGACAGTAGAGAACCGTTTTCCCCATTCAGCAACTGGCAACATTCCAAATGATGGAGCTCCTGCAGCCTGGGTTCCTGACTGCGGGCAATATAAGACAGAGCCCCTTGTCAAGCTGAAATGGGTATGTAGCAGGAGCAAAAAATAAACCCGTTTTGTGGTGTTTTTGTTATCATCACCTTACATAGCATATCATGACTGATTTAGTGTTCTTACTTGAGTTCTTCAAGTTATTTTGAAATCTCAGTTTGCATAATTCAGAAATCTTCCTTGAGGGATGTCTACCCCCCCAATCTCCCACTAAAAGAAATAGAAATGCTCTGTGCCCCAGTTCCAGCTGACAACCTGCCCTGCCTATCCACCCCAGTGATGGGCATGCACTATCTTGAGAGAGAATATTGTGAAGTGTTTTCTAATGTGCAGCCAGTCTGCTTCCCTATTATTTCTACCCCTTACTCTTTTTTAAAGAACTTCAATTCCAGTGTAGTTAACACACAATGTTAGATTACTTTCAGACATACAATATAGTGATTCAACAATTCTATATATTACTCCGTACTCATCACTATAAGTGTGTTCTTAATCCCCTTTACCTATTTCACCCAACCCCCACCCACCTCCCCTCTGGTAACCATCAGTTTGTTCTCCATGGTTAAGAGTCTGGTTTTTTTTTTTTTTTCCTGTTTGTTTGTTTGTTTGTTTGTTTTCTTTCTTAAATTCCACATATGAGAGAAATCATAGGGTATTTGTCTTTCTCTGACTTACTTATTTGCTTACTAACATTATAATTTCTAGCTCAATCCATTTACTTGTAAATGGCAAGGTTTTATTCTTTTTTATGGCTTTGTGATATTTTTTCCAGTCACCTATCAACAGACACTTGGGTTGCTTCTATAATTTGGCTCTTATAAGTGATCCTGCAAAAAAAAAAAAAAATAGGGGTGCATATATCTTTTTAAATTAAGTGTTTTCATAATCTTTGGGTAAATACCCAGTAGTCTAATTACTGGGTCATAGGGTAGTTCTATTTAATTTTTTTTAGGAACTTCCATACTGTTTTCCCCAATGGCTGTACCAGTTTGCATTCCCACCAACAATATATAGGGGTTCCTTTTTCTCCACATCCTTGCCAACACTTGTTTCTTCAGGGTTTTTTTGTTTGTTTGTTTTTTGGTTTTTTGGGGGGTTTTTTTAGCTATTCTGACAGATGTGAGGTGATACCTCATTGTAGTTTTGCATTTCCCTGATGATGAGTCTGGTGATATAGAGCATCTTTTCATGTGTCTGTTGGCCATCTCTATATCTTCTTTGAGGAAATGTCTGTTAAGTCTTCTGCCCATTTTTAATAGGATTATTTGGTTTGTTTGTTTTGTTTGGGTTTTTTTGTAGAGTTGAGTTGTATAAGTTCTTTAAAAAATTTGATATTAACTGTATCTCAGATATGTCATTTGCAAATATCTACTCCCATTTAGTAGGTTGTCTTTTAGTTTTTTTGGTTGCTTCCTAGTTATGCAGAAGCTTATTTTGATGTAGTCTCAACAGTTTATTTTTGCTTTTGTTTCCCTTGCCTCAGGAGACATATCCACAAAGATGTTATTAGCTATGGCCAATGTCAAATAAATTACTGCCTGTGTTCTCTTCTAGGATTTTTATCATTTCAGTTCTCACATTTAGGTTCTTGATCCATTTGGGGTTTATTTTTGTGTAAGGTGTAAGAAAGTGGCCCAGTTTCATTCTTTTGCATGTAGTCGTCCAGTTTTCCCAGTACCCTTTGTTGAAGAGACTTTTTTTCCCACTGCATATTCTTTCCTGTTTTGTAGAAGATTAATTGATCACACAATTGTGGGTTTATTTCTGGGCTTTCTATTCTGTACTATTGATCTATGTGTCTATTTCTCTGCCAGTATCATACTGTTTTAGTTGCTATAGCTTTATAATAAACTTGAAGTTAGAATTGTGATATCTCCAGTCTTATTCTTTGTTTTCAGGATTGCTTTGGCTATTCAGGGTCTTTTGTGGTCCCATACAAATTTTAAGATTGTTTGTTCTAGTTCTGTGAAAAATGTTTGTGGTATTTTGATAAGGACTGCATTAAATGTGTAGATTGCTTTGGGTATTATAGACATTTGACAGTTTTACTTCATCCTTTCCAATTTAGATGACTATTTCTTTTCCTTGCCTAATTGCTCTGTCTAGGACTCTAGTAGTATGTTGAATAAAAGTGGTAAGAGAGACTTTACAAATGTGAGTAAGAATATTGAGATGAGAGGCACCTGAGTGGCTCAGTTGGCTAAGGAGCTGACTTTGTTTTGGCTCAGGTCATGATCTCAGGGTCCTGCAATTAAGCCCTGCACCAGGCTCCATGCTCAGTGCAGAGTCTGCTAAAGTTTCTCTCTCCTTCTCCCTCTCCCCCCTCCCCGCCCCCAGCCCCAGATTAGGACCTGGACATCTCACAAGCTGGCTCTCTCTCTTTCTTTTAAACAAATCTTTTTTAAAAAAATCTTTAAATGAGATTATCCTGGACTACCCAGGTGAGCCCTACATGTTATCACAGGTATCCTATGGAAGAGAGAAGGGAATGTGTTTCCACTCAGCACAGTAGAAAGGAGACAGAGAGAGACAGAAAGACAGACTGAGAGATTTGAGGATGCTACATTGTGGGCTTTGAAGATAGAGGAAAGGACCATAAGCCAAGGAATACAAGCAATGCCACTGTAGAAGCAGGAAAGTCTGAGGAAATGGATTCCATGACCCTCTGCAGAGGGTGTAGTCCTGCCAACACCTTGATTTGGGCCAGTGAAACTGGTTTCAGAGTTCTGGAAGCCAGAAATGTAAGACAATAAATGTGTGTTGTTTTAAGCCACCAAGTGTGTGGGAATTTATTAAGTGGCAATACTAAAATTATACAAATATCAAAGGATTCCTTGTGTCTGACCTTCTGACACAGTCTGAACAACACTCCAAGCATCTGGAACAAACCAGTGCCACACTTGACACCCAAAAAACAGTCTACACTACCTACAACTGGTGTGAGCCACCATGTCTTCCAAGGGCAGGAATGGCATTTTTTTCCCTTTATTTCAGACACACAAGCAGTAATTTCCATTCTTACAGGAATAAGTCATAAACTAAAATTTACATCATGTCTCTAGCTTTTTCATACTACTGGAATGATTTCAAGTATTGAAATCAACATTCATTTTATTCAAACTATACAATTTATTAATTTAAAAATTTTCACACTTTTAATATCATTGTCAGGGTATAGTTTTATGAACTCAAAGGAGCTACAGCATTCTGGAGAATGGGCACTGTATTAGAAAAGGTATACTATCAAGATCATAACCTTCTGTGCAGCAAAGGAAACAGCAAAGGAAACAAAGAGGCAACCCACGAAATGGGAAAAGATATTCACAAGTGACACTATAGACAAAGGGGTGATACCCAAGATCTATAAAGAACTCCTCAAACTCAACACTCAAAAACAGATAATCACATCAAAAAATGGGCAGAAGACATGAATAGACACTTACCCAAAGAAGACATACAAATGGCTAGCAGACACATGAAAAAATGTTCATCATCCTTAGTCATCAGGGAGATTCAAATCAAAACCACATTGAGATATCAGCTTACACCAGTTAGAATGATCAAAATTAACAAGATGTAAACAAGTGTTGGAGAGAATGTGGAGAAAGGGGAAGCTCTTACACTGTTGGTGGGAATGCAAGTTGGTGCAGCCACTTTGGAAAACAGTGTGGAGATTCCTTAAGAAATTAAAAATAGAGCTTCCCTATGACCCTGCAATTGCACTACTGGGTATTTATCCCAAAGATACAGATGTAGTGAAAAGAAGAGCCATCTCTATCCCAATGTTCATAGCAGCAATGGCCACAGTCGCCAAACTGTGGAAAGAACCAAGATGCCTTTCAATAGGTGAATGGATAAAGAAGATATGGTCCATATATGCAATGGAATATTACGCCCCCATCAGAAAGGATGAATACCCAACTTTTGTATCAACATGGACGAGACTGGTTACACTGAGTGAAATGAGTCAAGCAGAGAGAGTCAATTATCATATGGTTTCACTTACTTGTGGAGCATAAGGAATAACATGGAGGACATTGGGAGAGGGAGAGGAGAAGTTAGTTGGGGGAAATTGGAGGGGGAGATGAACCATAAGAGACTGTGGACTCTGAGAAACAAACTGAGGGTTTTGGAGGGGAGGAGGTGAGGGGGTTGGGTGAGCCTAGTGGTGGGTATTAAGGAGGGCATATATTGCATGGAGCATTGGGTGTGGTGCATAAACAATGAATCTTGGAACACTGAAAAAATAAATTTAAATTTTAAAAAATAATAATAATTAAAATTTTTTCAATTTTAAAAAAGAAAAAGTATACTATCTTTAATGGATATTTAATGGGAAAAATGAAAAAAATTTTCCTTAGAATGTATTATCACTAAATGAGATCCTTAAAAGATGACATCACCATTATGTCACCCACTTCTGGTCCCTGGCTATGTGCTGCTATGAAATGTAATCAGCCAAAAAGAAAGAGGCACTTTGCTACTGCCCTACTCCTGACTCACTCCTCTGAGCATGCCTTGGCTTCGATATCTTTTCCTGGAATGTGGACACAGCTGAAGTCATTCTTTTTTAGAAAGGTCCTCCAACTTGGTCATATTCCAGTACTGATATTTATTAGCTATACAATTTGGGGCACATTATTTAAGCACTTTGAGTAGATAGAAAAAATAGCACTTACCTTTTAGGTCAACTGGGAGGTTTAGGTAGACACATCTTGTTTAGCTCAATGCATGGCACCCAGTGAGCCATCTGGTAAATAGAGCCTGGAAAGATATAGAAGATAAAGGGAATATATCTTCTATGTCCCTGGGTGTCTTTGGTATCTGCTACCTGTATCACAGCTGTCCCAATGCTGACTTGCTCCTGCCTCCCATTTAGAGGCTCCCTTAGACCCTTTAGAACCATCTGGCACAGAGCACCAGTCTCTTCCCTGTTGCTCCCTCAACAACTTCGTGGGTGTGAATATTTGAATACATGATTCATCTTCCCCTTTTGATTGAAAACTTCCCAAAATGTAGAGAACACATTTGACATATTTGTGCTATATACACACTTACCACATTTTAATTTATTGGCTAAATGCATACCATTTTAATTTATTGGCTAAATGCATAAAAAATATTATTAAATGAGGAAACTGGGACATAGGGCAGAAACAGCTTGTTTTTGAAATGGTATGGGCTGTGTTTTGTTTTGTTTTGTTTTGTTTTGTTTTGTTTTGTTTTGTTTTCCCAGGATGGGGTATGCATTGCCACTCCAGTGCCAGGCTAAAATCACTAGACCAAAACCAGTTCTTGACATTATGGACCATCCTGAGTGGTAAACACAATCTCTGCCAGCCAATAGGACCTCTAAGTCCCTCATTTGGAAATATACTTGGGTTAAATTCACAATTATGTGAGTCCATGTGCTTATTTTGAGATGAGAGAACAGTGGCTCTCTGATACACTCTGCAGTGTTACTTATTCCAACAACAGTGACTATAGGCCCCAGAATCCCCCTGAGACTTGAAAACCTCTGTTCCCTGGTGAGGATCAGGCTTTGGAGGAGTAAAACATAACACTCAACCTGACTCTGACTTCAGTTGACGATGCAAAATTGGACCATGGGAGTTGTTCTGTATTCTGAAATGAGCACAGCCTTCAGTGCATTTGAAGACATTATCAAGTTCTATCCAAAGAGGGGCCCTGGAGTATAGGCCTGTATTGTGTTGCATGAAAGAAACTTATAGAAAACAAACAAGCTCCCTGGCTAATCTACACACCATCCTTGGTTATGCACTTGTTCATCTTTTTGACAACTTTTTAAAATAGAAGACAAAAAAATTATCACACTCTCATTTCAGAAAGGTATTGACATGGAAATTTTTACCTGAGCCCCTTCATCTTCCCATGAAAGGCAACAGCACCAGCTGCTGATTTCTCCCTTAACAAAGTAGCAAGATCCAGCAGGCCTGTTATCTCCGTGTCATTTCTTTTGTTTTTCCTTTTTCATTAATTTTAGTGTACTAGGCAGGGAAGGAACAAAAATGTATGAGGGACAGTTCTGATGTCAGGATGAGGCATCAATAAAATTTAGACTCCTGAGCAATAAACTGTGGGAACTATAAGGAAGTCATAGTTGAGGAGTTACTCTCCCAAAGTTAATGACAATCATTGATTTTTTTTAACTGAATTTCAGAGATAAAGTCATTAGAACTTAGATCTTTGGCATTTTTGATGACTAGCTCTTCAGAACACTTTGTCCACATCTGTAATATTAAGACCATAAAATAAATCTTCTCTTAAAATGATAATCATTGTGTACTTCAGTGAGGCCAGCAAGATCTCATTTTTAATGATATTCCATCCTCTCTTAAAACTTAGCCATGACCTAGGTCCTCTGCCTTTTAGGAAACCTTTGTGTTCTTTTCTTACTCTAGGGCTTCTCACTTACTGATTCTGAGACTTATTTCTCCCTGTCTCTTTAGATGCATTTATGGAAAGTATGTCAATAAACAGAAAGTTTGGTTGCTTAATGAGAAGATAGTTCTGAACAACCGCATCAAGTATATGAAGATGAAAGTGCAGCCTTTAAATGCAACAAACTCGCAGCTGCTGAAAGGACTAGATCACCTAAGTAAGACACAGGACCCATCTCCTGCAGTACCCCTGCAAAGCACAGGAGGCAATAACGAGGTGATGTCTGAAGGACTCTAAACCCCAGTGCACAAAACCATGCAACAAGACAAACATGACTGGACACACACTAACAAAGATCATATGTCAATTTGAAGAGTTTGTAAATGATGTTTAATCTCCATTTAATTCTTTTTATAAGGAAAAACTTTTCTAAGTTTTATATTGACTTCCTTTTTAATTTTTTAATTTAAATTCAATGTAGTTAACATTATTAGTTTCAGGGGTAGAATTTAGTGATCAGTTGCATGTAACACCCAGGGCCCACTATATCAAGTGCCCTCCTTAATGCCCATCACCCAGTTATCCTTTCCCACCACATCTCCCCTCCAGTACCTTCAGTTTGTTCAGCGACTCTGATGGTTTGCCTCCCTCTCAATTTCCATCTCATTTTATTTTTCCTTCCCTTCTCCTATGTTCATCTGTTTTGTTTCTTAAATTCCACATGAGTGAGTTCATATGGTATTTGTCTTTCTCTGACTAACTCATTTCACTTAGCATAATACTTTCTAGTTCCATCCATGTTGTTGCAAATGGCAAGATTCCCTTCCTTCCGATGGCTGAGTAATATTCATCAATTCATTCATTCACAATTCATCAATTATATATACATACCACATCTTCTTTTTCTATTCATCTCTCAATGGACATCTGGGCTCTTTCCACAGTTTGGCTATTGTGGACATGGCTGCTATAAACATTGGGGTGCATGTGTCCCTTTGAATCACTGTTTTTAAGGAAGGGCTTATTCAGTCACTTAACCAAGTTAATGGGAAAGCCTCCACTTTACTCATGGGTATGGGTAGATTCTCCCATCAAGTTTTACCCATAGTAACTTCTTCCAGAACATAAAAGAGCGTAATGGAAACCAACCTGATCCTTAGCACCCTCGGCCACATCACACCTCCCTTGATCAGTCCCAAGGTTACAATGAAATAGAAATTGACTTTCCTCTCTTCCCTTATTCCAATTATTCCCAACAAAAACCACAAATGTGGCCTGGCTGTTACGTTCCAAATCTCTATTAGCAGAGGCACCATATACAAGTAATTCGTCTTTCCTGAGTTTTCATTTTCTCCTCTCATTTTTTTACAAGCAGAGAAGCACTGTGAATTTATAAACATCATCCTTTGGAAGAATCTATTATCTTCAGTGAATGGTTCATAGACAGGCTTTTGAACAACATCAAACAACCTGCTGTTTTCTTTACTTTCCCTTGTAACCACTCACCAGTGTAATTGGAGCCCTGAAAACAGCTGGAAAACAAAACCTCTTTCTCAAAAAAGACATTAAGGACTTGTGAATAATCGACAACCACAGTTTGTAAGAAAAGAAGCATCACTTTCCTTCAGTTCCTATTTCAATCATTGTGCACCAATTTTTAATAATAAGTTCTGTTCATTATGATTTATTCCAAAATTATTTTTATTCATCATGTCCTGGTTATTTCTCTTATATGCTCAGCAAGCAAGATGAGTTCCAACTATGAGGAGGGGGAAGGTGGTCAGAACCCAGACCTCCCCTCACTCTCATGGGTTAGTTTATTTGCTGCTGGGTGTTGGCATCCCCACACAGCCTTCTCCTTTCCTTTCCCTTCACTGTCTCCTTAGATGAGGGAGGAGTAGCTCTCCAAGCGGTCATTCTCTAAGGATTCACTTAAAAGTCTAACTTTAGGGGCGCCTGGGTGGCTCAGTGGGTTAAAGCCTCTGCCTTCGGCTCAGGTCATGATCCCAGGGTCCTGAGATCGAGCCCCGCATTGGGCTCTCTGCTCAGCAGGGAGCCTGCTTCCTCCTCTCTCTCTGCCTGCCTCTCTGCCTACTTGTGTTCTCTCTCTGTCAGATAAATAAATAAAATCTTTAAAAAAAATAAAATAAAATAAAAAATCTAACTTTATCTTGCTGCACCACACCTTGACCTTTGTTCAGGACATCATCTTCTCATCACTTCATCATCCCTCCTTCTGCATCCAGGTCCTAACATTCTTCCTTTCTCATATTGGAAGAGAAAGTCCAGATTGTTTTTTGTAGTAGCTATATTAATATATTAACTTCATTAATATATTAACATCAATATATTAATATATTAACTTGAAGTTAATATATTAACTTCATATACTCTTCAAACAGAGTATAACCAGAAAGTAAAAGGTGCATTTCATAGTGATAAAATTTCAGTAAATTAGAAGAATCTAAAAATCATAGATTTTTAGAGAAACTCTACTATGTGAAGAATCAAATCAAGCACTTTTGATGTTTTTCAGAATTCAAACTTCTTTAATCCCTTTCTCTACATATTTCACTTTTATTAAGATAAAGTTTTGGGATATTTGTGTAAATATACTAGAATCATGAAGCATGTGGGTGAGATTTTAAAATTCCTTCATATTAAAAATCAGCCAGGTAAGTTAAATAATGTTACTAATAATCTAACTAAATCCCTAGCCATAAAGACATTTTAAAGGAAGGATTAGGTAACTCCCAAATACTTTTTCACTTTGAAAAGTTTTCTAGGATTTTTTTTTCTTTTAGCATTTGAAATTCTCCACCTATTTGTGAAAGAGGTTACTTAGAGTCTTAGAACCTAGACTTGCTATCAAATCCTTCTTTTCTACAACATTCTCAGGTTATTGAATACTTAGTACCTTATGGTACAACCAAACCTAAGAGACTCCCCCTCTTAAGGACAGTAACAACCTTTAAAAAAAAAATATATATATATATATATACACATATATATATGTGTATATATATGTATAATTAGCCCCATGGGTACAAGTCGGTGAATCACCAGGTTTACACTTCATAGCACTCACCATAGCACATATCCTCCCCAATGTCCATAACCCCACCACCCGCTCCCTAGCCCCCCACCCCGGCAACCCTCAGTTTGTTTTGTGAGATTAAGAGTCTCTTATGGTTTGTCTCCCCCCTGATCCCATCTTGTTTCATTTATTCTTTTCCTGCCCCCCAAACCCCCCATGTTGCTTCTCGACTTCCTCATATCAGGGAGATCATATGATAGTTGTCTTTCTCCAATTGACTTATTTTGCTAAGCATAGTACCCTCTAGTTCCATCCACGTCATCGCAAATGACAAGATTTCATTGCTTTTGATGGCTGCATCGTATTCCATTGTATATATATACCTAATCTTCTTTATCCATTCATCTGTTAATGGACGTCTAGGTTCTTTCCATAGTTTGGCTATTGTGGACATTGCTGCTATAAACATTCGGGTGCACGTGCCCCTTCGGATCACTACATTTGTATCTTTAGGGTAAATACCCAGTAGTGCAATTGCTGGGATGTAGGGTATCTCTATTTTCAACTTTTTGAGGAACCTCCATGCTGTTTTCCAGAGTGGTTGCACCAGCTTGCATTCCCACCAACAGTGTAGGAGGGTTCCCCTTTCTCCACATCCTCACCAGCATCTATCATTTCCTGACTTGTTAATTTTAGCTATTCTGACTGTTGTGAGGTGGTATCTCATTGTGGTTTTGATTTGTATTTCCCCAATGCTGAGTGATGTGGAGCACTTTTTCATGTGTCTGTTAGCCATCTGGATATCTTCTTTGCAGAAATGTCTGTTCATCTCCTCTGCCCATTTCTTTTTTTTTTTTTTATTTTTTACTTTTTTATAAACATGTAATGTATTATTAGCCCCGAGAGTACAGGTCTTTCTGTGAATCGCCAGATTTACACACTTCACAGCACTCACCATAGCACATATCCTCCCCAATGTCCATAACCCCACCACCCTCTCCCTACCCTCCTCCTGCCAGCAACCCTCAGTTTCTTTTGTGAAATTAAGAGTCTCTTATGGTTTGTCTCCCTCCATTCCTACTCCCCAAACCACCCACGTTGCATCTCCACTTCCTCATATCAGGGAGATCATATGATAGCTGTCTTTCTCCAATTAACTTATTTCGCTAGGCATAATACACTCTAGTTCCATCCACATTGTTGCAAATTCCTCTGCCCATTTCTTGATTGGATTATTTGTTTTTTGGGTGTTGAGTTTCATAAAATTTGGATCATATTTTGGATCTTCATAGAATTTGGATCCTAGCCTTTTATCTGATATGTCATTTGCAAATATCTTCTCCCATTCTGTCAGTTGTCTTTTGGTTTTGTTAACTGTTTCCTTTGCTGTGCAAAAGCTTTTGATCTTGATGAAGTCCCAATAGTTCATTTTTGCCCTTGCTTCCCTTGCCTTTGGCGATGTTCCTAGGAAGAAGTTGCTGTGGCTGAGGTGGAAGAGGTTGCTGCATGTGTTTTCCTCAAGGATTTGGATCAATTCCTGTCTCACATTGAGGTCCTTCATCCGTTTGGAGTCTATTTTTGTGTGTGGTGTAAGGAAATGGTCCAGTTTCATTTTTCTGCATGTGGCTGTCTTATTTTCCCAACACCATTTGTTGAAGTGGCTGTCTTTATTCTACTGGGCATTCTTTCCTGCTTGGTCAAAGATTAGTTGACCAGAGAGTTGAGTGTCCATTCCTGGGCTCTCTATTCTGATCCATTGATCTATGTGTCTGTTTCTGTGCCAGTACCATACTGTCTTGATGATGACAGCTTTGTAATAGAGCTTGAAGTCTGAAATTCTGATGCCACCAACTTTGGCTTGCTTTTTCAATATTTGTCTGGCTATTCGAGGTCTTTTCTGGTTCCATACAAATTGTAAGATTATTTGTTCCATTTCTTTGAAAACAATGGATAGGATTTTGATAGGGATTGCATTAAATGTGTACATTGCTTTAGGTAGCATAGACATTTTCACAATACTGTTTTTCCAACCCATGAGCATGGAACATTTTTCCATTTCTTTGTGTCTTCCTCAATTTCTTTCATGAGTACTTTATGGTTCTCTGAGTACAGATTCTTTGCTTCTTTGGTTAGGTTTATTCCTAGGTATCTTATGGTTTTGGGTGCAATTTTAAATGGGATTGACTCCTTAATTTCTCTTTCTTCTGTCTTGTTGTTGGTGTAGAGAAATGCAACTGATTTCTGTGCATTGATTTTATATCCTGACACTTTACTGAATTCTTGTACAAGTTCTAGCAGATTTGGAGTGGTGTCTTTTGGGTTTTGCACATATAGTATCATATCATCTGCAAAGAGTGGTAGTTTGACTTCTTCTTTGCCAATTTGGATGCCTTTAGTTTCTTTTTGTTGTCTGATTGCTGAGGCTAGGACTTCTAGTTCTATGTTGAATAGCAGTGGTGATAGTGGACATCCCTGCCATGTTCCTGACCTTGAGGGAAAAACTCGGTTTTCCCCATTGAGAATATTTGTGGTGGGTTTTTTATAGATGGCTTTGATGTGTACCCTCTATCCCTACACTTTGAAGAGTTTTGATCCAGAAAGGATGCTGTACTTTGTCAAATGCTTTTTCAGCATCTACTGAGAGTATCCTATGGTTCTTGTTCTTTCATTTATTACTGTATTGTATCACATTGATTGATTTGCGGATGTTGAACCAAACTTGCAGCCCTGGAATAAATCCCACTTGGTCGTGGTGAATAATCCTTTTAATGTACTGTTGGATCCTATTGGCTAGTATTTTGGTGAGAATTTTCACATCTTTGTTCATCAAGGATATTGGTCTGTAATTCTCTTTTTT
>NW_019154119.1:675904-693978 GCF_002288905.1 Enhydra lutris kenyoni | reverse complement strand
ATTCACCACGACCAAGTGGTGAATAATCCTTTTAATGTACTGTTGGATCCTATTGGCTAGTATTTTGGTGAGAATTTTCACATCTTTGTTCATCAAGGATATTGGTCTGTAATTCTCTTTTTTAGATGGGATCCTTGTCTAGTTTTGGGATCAAGGTGATGCTGGCCTCATAAAATGAGTTTGGAAGTTTTCCTTCCATTTCTATTTTTTGGAACAATTTTAGAAGAATAGGAATTAATTCTTCTTTAAATGTTTGGTAAAATTCCCCTGGGAAGCTGTCTGGCCCTGGGCTCTTCTTTGTTGGGAGATTTTTGATGACTGCTTCAATCTCCTTACTGGTTATGGGTCTTTTCAGGTTTTCTATTTCTTCCTGGTTCAGTTGTGGTAGTTTATATGTCTTTAGGAATGCATCCATTTCTTCCACATTGTCAAATTTGCTGGTGTATAGTTGCTCATAATATGTTCTTATAATTGTTTGTATTTCTTTGGTGTTGGTTGTGATCTCTCCTCTTTCATTCATGATTTTATTTATTTGGGTCCTTTCTCTTTTCTTTTTGATAAGTCTGGCCAGGGGTTTATCAATCTTATTAATTCTTCCAAAGAACCAGCTCCTAGTTTCGTTGATTTGTTCTACTGGGTTTTTTGTTGTTGTTGTTGTTGTTGTTTCTATTTCATCGATTTCGCCTCTGATCTTTATTATTTCTCTTCTCCTGCTGGGTTTAGGCTTTTGTTGTTGTTCTTTCTCCAGCTCCTGTAAGTGTAGGGTTAGGTTTTGTATTTGAGACCTTTTTTGTTTCTTGAGAAGGCTTGTATTGCTATATATTTTCCTCTCAGGACTGCCTTTGTTGTGTCCCACAGATTTTGAATGGTTGTGTTTTCATTATCATTTGTTTCCATGAATTTTTTTTACTTCTTCTTTAATTTCCTGGTTGACCCATTCATTCTTTAGAAGGGTGCTCTTTAGTTTCCATGTATTTGGATTCTTTCCAAATTTCCTCTTGTGATTGAGTTCCAGCTTCAGAGCATTGTGGTCTGAAAATATGCAGGAAATGATCCCAATCTCTTGATACTGGTTGAGACCTGATTTATGGCCCAGGATGTGATCTATTCTGGAGAATGTTCCATGTGCACTAGAGAAGAATGTGCATTCTGTTGCTTTGGGATGGAGTGTTCTGAATAGATCTGTGATGTCCATCTGGTCCAGTGTGTCATTTAAGGCCTTGATTTCCTTGTTGATCTTTTGCTTGGATGATCTGTCCATTTCAGTGAGGGGAGTGTTAAAGTCCCCTACTATTATTGTATTATTGTTGATGTGTTTCTTTGATTTTGTTATTAATTGCTGTATATAGTTGGCTGCTCCCATGTTAGGGGCATAGATATGTAAAATTGTTAGATCTTCTTGTTGGACAGTTCCTTTGAGTATGATATAGTGTCCTTCCTCATCTCTTATTAGAGTCTTTGGCTTAAAATCCAATTGATCTGATATAAGGATTGCCACCCCAGGTTTCTTTTGATGTCCATTAGGATGGTAAATTGTTTTCTACCCGCTCACTTTAAATCTGGAGGTGTCTTTGGCTCTAAAATGAGTTTCTTATAGACGGTATAATGAAGGGTTTTGGTTTTTTATCCATTCTGATACCCTGTGTCTTTTGATTGGGAAATTAACCCATTTACATTCAGGGTAACTATTGAGAGATATGAATTTAGTGCCATTGTATTGCCTGTAAGGTGACTATTACTGTATATTGTCTCTGAACCTTTCTGTTCTACTACTTTTAGGCTCTCTTTTTTCTTAGAAGACCCCTTTCAATATTTTCTGTAGGGCTGGTTTGGTGTTTATAAATTATTTTAGTTTTTGTTTGTCCTGGAAGCTTTTTACCTCTCCTTCTATTTTCAGTGATAGCCTAGCTGGATATAGTATTCTTGGCTGCATGTTTTTCTCATTTAGTGCTCTGAATATATTATGCCAGTTCTTTCTGGTCTGCCAGGTCTCTGTGGATAAGTCTGCTGCCAATCTAATATTCTTACCATTGCATGTTACAGACTTCTTGTCCTGGGCTGCTTTCAGGATTTTCTCTTTGTTGTTAAGACTTGTAAATTTTACTATTAGATGACAGGGTATGGACCTGTTCTTATTGATTTTGAGGGGGGTTCTCGGTACCTCCTGGATTTTGATGCTTGTTCCCTTTGCCATAGGAGGGAAATTCTCTCCAATAATTCTCTCCAATATACCTTCTGCTCCCCTCTCTCTTTCTTCTTCTTCTGGAATCCCAATTATTCTAATGTTGTTTCGTCTTATGGTATCACTTATCTCTCGAATTTTCCCCTCATGGTCCAGTAGTTGTTTGTCTCTCTTTTGCTCTGCTTCTTTATTCTCTGTCCTTTGATCTTCTATATCACTTATTCTCTCTTCTGTCTCATTTATCCTAGCAGTAAGAGCCTCCATTTTTTATTGCACCTCATTAATAGCTTTTTTAATTTCAACTTGGTTAGATTTTAGTTCTTTTACTTCTCCAGGAAGGGCTTTTATTTCTCCAGACAGGATTTCTCTAATATCTTCCATGCTTTTTTCAAGCCCGGCTAGAACCTTGAGAATCATCATTCTGAACTCTAGATCTGACATATTACGAATGTCTGTATTGATTAGGTCCCTGGCCTTCGGTACCGCCTCTTGTTCTTTTTTTTTGTGGTGAGTTTTTCTGCCTTGTCACTTTATCCAGATAAGAATATATGAAGGAGCGAATAAAATACTAAAAGGGGGGCAAAGTCCTTAGGAAAATGTCCTTTAACCAAATCAGAAGAGACCCGAAATTGTGGGGGGAAGAAAGGGGGCAAAAAGAAGTTCAGGAAAAAAAAATTTAAAAATGAAAACAAATAAAGAAAAAATATAAAAAATAAAAAAATATATATAGTAGACTGGTGACTAGAACAGGGTCACCCACTTAATTTAGGGAGTATTTTGGTCTCTCAGAAGAAACTACCTCCCAAAATTTTAAAGAATGAAATAATATATATATAAGGGTAAACACAATGAAGGGATGGAATATGACTATAAAGATGAAAAAAATTTTTAATTTCTAAAAAAGGAGTTGATAAGTTGGTTGGGAGATTAAAGAAAAAGAAAGTGGAGAGAATTTGCTCAGGCTGGAGACTAGAACAAAGCCCTGTGATAGATTTAGGATATATTTTGATCTATTGGAATAAGTTGTACCCCAAATATTTTTAGAAGAAAAAAACCCTATGTGTATACAAAAAATAAAGTTAGATACAATGAAGGATAAAATGTTACTATAATAATGAAGGTTCAAAAAAGATATTTTTGAAAGCTATTGTTAAGATAAACTAGTTAAAATCATTAAAAGAGAAAAGGATAAAAGTTTAAAAAAATAGCAGAAGAAAAAAATAAAATTAAAAAAAATTAATTAACTTTGCAAGACTAAAGAATCATGGGGCAAAATCCATGAATTCCATGCTTTGCTGTCTCCCCCTCTGGAATTCCACTGTTCTCCATGGTAAGTGAACTTGGTCTTGGCTGGATTTCTTGTTGATCTTCTGGGGGAGGGGCCTGTTGTAGTGATTCTCAAGTTCTTTGCCCGAGGCGGAATTGCACCGCCTTCACCAGGGGCCAGGCTAAGTAATCCACTTGCGTTCACTTTCAGGTGCTTTTGTTCCCTGAAGGCTTTCCATAGAGTTCCAGTGGGCAGGAATGAAAATGGCAGCCTCCCAATCCCCAGTCCAGAGGAGCCGAGAGCTCGGGGCTCAGTGCACCCTCAGAGAAAAGCGCTCAATCACTCCTGCCTCCCTGGCCTCTGGCCACGCTCTGAGCTCACCCAGACTGTGACCAAGCAACTCTGTCTCTGGCACACAGTTCTGCCTGGAGTCTCTGAACCCGGCAGATCCCTGAGCTCTTCCAGAAGAGTCTTCCCGGGTCTTGTGGGGTCCCTGCTCACCGAGCAGTGGTCTGTGCCACAGATCACAGTAAGTTAACCCCAAGTTGAGGGCTCACTCCTCAGCTCTGTCTCTGTAGCTGGCTTCCCTGCTCTAATACCTGTGAGCTCTGTGACACTCAGACACCCCCGATCCTTCTGTGACCCTGCAGGACCTGAGACCATGCTCTCCCCACATGGGATTCACCCCTGTTTAGCCTCTGGAGTGATGTCCCTCAGTGGAGCAGACTTTTAAAAATCCTGATTTTGAGCTCCGTTGCTCCACCGCTTGCCGTGAGCTGGACCCTCCCCCCATGGTCTATCTTCCCATCACTTTGGATTCACTTCTCCACCAGTCCTACCTTTCAGAAAGTGGTCGACTTTCTGTTTCTGGAATTGCTTTTCTTCTTCTCTTTGCTCTCCTGTTGGATTTGTAGGTGTTTGGAATGGTTTCATAAGCTATCTATCTGATCTCCTGTTACCTGATGTCGTCTCAGCCTGCTACTTCTTGACTCCTCCCCTAGAAAGTCCAGATTTAAAATAATTAGTTATTTTTGAGGCATCAAAAATTTCAAGGTGCCTAAGGGATAAGTCACAGGTGGAGATAGTGAGCATGCAGTTGGAAAGAAGTATGTGACGCTTAGGAGAAAGATCAGCCTGGATGATAAAGATCAAGGATTCATCAGCCTATAACTGGAAAGAGAAGTCATGGAGGCCACCAGTAAGACTTGGAAACAGGAAGAAATAATGCTAATGAAAGAACACTTGGGATGTGGGTGGAAAAACAAGAACCAGAGTACTACGAATAATCACTCAAGAGCTGGAACATATAAAAGGCAGAGGCCATAATGATTATAAGCATGTCAAATGCAGAAAGGTCCTATATGATGAGAAATATGGTAAAGCTATGTGAGACTTAGGAAGTAACTAGTGGTTGTCTATCTGTTTAAGACCTTGCTCTTCAAGGATTTTCCATGTATTATCTCTCATAGTTACCACAGCAACCCCAGAAGTCATCCAGAATGCTGCCCAGAGACAATACTGCCCAACTGGTACTTGAAATTAGGACTCAAGGTTTCTGAATTCTAGATCAGTGCTTTCTTTGCCACAAAACGCTGTGCCTTCAAGACTTATTGGCAATGTGGACATTTTTTTAAAAATAAGAAGTACTCATAGACTAGTGGAGAAAATGGACATGAGGAGATCACATTAAAATGGTGAGTGCTACAAGAGAGATGCTAAGGGACACCAGACATCCGCTGCCAAACCCAGACTGGACTCTTGGAGGAGCTGAAGTCTGAGTACAATTGGGACTGATGGGATGAGTCAGCCAGGGTAGAAGAAAGAGCCAGCCTGTGAGGGCACTGGGGCAAAACTGTCAAAAGAAACAAAGCAGGAACTTGGTCGGTGAGTGTGAAAAGTTGCAAGCAATGTGAAGCCAGGGAAGAGAAAAGGCTGTGGGAGGAGAGGAATCAGTTCTCTCACTGATGCAGGGTCTCTCTAGCCTTATCTCAGAGAAGAATACTCCAGGTCCCCCATGTGCTGGCCATACTGAAGTTCATACAATTTCCGGGATTTTCCCTGTGTGTCTCACCCTAGTGCTCATGCCCTTATTATTATGGTTTCTTCATCCTCCCTCCTCAAAACTCCATGTCTGCTCTTACAGTCATTCATCAGCCAAAGTCTAGCAGCATGGCCTCTTTGCTCTGGGGCCTCTCCAGATGATCCAGTCAAAATTATCCCACTTTATAATCCTCAATAACACCTTTCTTACTTGGCCTTATATCATACTTTCTCATGAAACAGAGAGTAGATCTCTCTCTGTTCCCCTCTTCTCATCCTCCATCATTCTCACATACACACCCACACAGGATTATGGGTCCCTAAGAATCCAGGCCTCTCTGTTATTCACCTCTGCACTCCTCACAGGGCCTAACACAGATCTGGCCACATGGCAGAGTCTCAAGAATATCTGGTAAACTGAAAGCCATCATGATCCAGACGAAGAAAAAGGCACAGACACAAAGAAATCAGCAATCTACAGACTATTGCTTTGAAGAGGAAACTTAAAAGTCATCTCCCCTTATTTCATAGAAATAAGTCTTCAACTTCTTTCATAGAAAAGGGCCTTAGGGTTAGACAGGTGGAAATGCAAGAGGGTAAACTGTGGGGGGCGGGCATGTAAATAACTAGTGTCATGTCAGCATGGAGGAGGCCAAGCATTATCTGAGAAGGTAGAACCAGATTTTGATGGAAGAACATGAATAGGACATTCCATGAAGGAAGGAGGGAATCAGCAAAAGTGTGGCAATCAGGAAAAAAAGATGGTATGTTGAAGAAAACAATAAGTCAGTAGGGAGGAGCCAGAAGTTTCTTTAAGGGAAATAGTGGGAGATATGGCTGGAAGGGTAGGGTGGGGTCAAAATCTAGAGCCCCTTAAGAATCAGATTTCAGACTTTATCCTGAGACACTGAGATTCTCTTAAAAGTGCTTTAATACTGGGGTACCTGGGTGCTAGTCATTGAGCATCTGCCTTCGGCTCAGGTCATGAGCCCAGGGTCCTGGGATTGAGTCCCACATCAGGCTCCCTGCTCAGCAGAAAGACTGCTTTCTCTCTCCCACTCCCCCTGCTCATCTTCCTGCTCTTACTGTCTCTGTCTGTCTCTCTCTCTCTCTGCCAAATAAATAAAATATTTTAAAAGTGTTTTAATATTGAGTTCACTTGAACAAGATGGTGATTTTGAAAGATGGACCAGGAAGGTGAGGGAACTGCACTGGAATCAGACTGACTAGTTAGGAAGTAGGAAATAATGAAGTCTAGACCAGAGAGGCTACAAAGGAAACCAAAAAGAGGAAAGAGACTGAATCATCATTAAAACTTGGGAAGGATGAGGTGAAAAGGGAAACATCAAAAATGCTTTAAAGGTTTCCAGCTTACATGACTGGAAGGGTAAAGATCTAAGCGGGTGGGGAAGGGCAGGGTTGGGGGGAAAGGCAGAGAAAAATAAACTGTTAGATCTGGGGAGTTCCTTACAGATTATCTTGTCCAAATAGTGAGTTTCACAGATGATGACTCCAGGCAAACAATGGTGCTGGAGAGACCAGGAGGACTTTGCTTTCAGTCTGAGTTCTTAGAACATAGTTCCCTCATCACATTAAAGGCCAGGAATGGAAACACCCGGGGATGGAGAACAGTACTAGCCCTAAGCAGAATAACATCTGGCACCCCGGTGGGGCTCACCCTGCTTCTCCTTCTCCCTCTGTTCTGCCCTGAACATGGGACCATCTTCTTCCCCTGGATCTCCGTGGCTTCCTGCATTCCCTGCTTGGAGTCACCTCTTAACTAAGTATAAGCCTTTTAATCTGGTCCCAGATTTCATCACACCTGCGTGGACCACCCTGAGCAGATACATGCTAGCTCCATGACCCCCTTTCTCCTTTCTCCTTCATCCACTCCTTCCCATTCATTCTTTCAACATTTTTATAAATCCTGGAAATACAATGGTAAGCAAGACATGGTTACTGACCTCATAGGGCTTATATTCTATAACTGAAGGCAGGTTATCCCTTCAAAAAAGGGCTGAGATGAAAAATAAAGGGGCCTTATAATCTACATGGAGAATCAGAGTGGCCAGAACAGGTGCTCTCAGTAGGTGTCACCTGAGCTGAGACCTGCAGGATGAGGAGTCCATAGCCCAGCCATATGCAAAGGCCCCCAAGACTTGATGTGCTCAAGCAGTTGAAAGGAGCCCAGAGAGACTGAGCACAGTGAGTAAGGGGGAGACTGACACAAGCAGGAAACCAGGTGATAAGGAGAACTCTTTAAGAAAAGAAATACATTTTAAAGATAGAATTAGGTACAAAAGTAAGTTTGTTTAGAATGAGAAAATAAATCTCACAAATTATAAATTTGTAAACATTTATAAGAACTAAAAGCTTAACATTAAATCTTTCTAATGATTTGAATATTTCATCATGATGAAGTGACCCACTCTAATAATGCTCTTTTTTTAAAGGATTTATTTTTATTCATTTGACAGAGAGAGAGCACAAGCACAGGCAAGGGGAGATGCAGAGGGAGAGGAAGAAGTAGACTCCCCACTAAGCAAGGAGCCTGATGCAGGGCTCCATCCCAGGACCCTGGGATCATGACCCAAGCAGAAGGCACATGCTTAACCGACTGAACCACCCATGTGCCCCAATGCATTCCTATCTTAGAGTCTATTTGCATAATAATAGCTTCACCTGTGTTCTTGTAGTTTTTTCCCCTGGTATCTTTGTTCATTCATTTATTTTCAACCTTTTTAAAACTTTATATTTTTTTAAAGATTTTTTTATTTATTTATTTGACAGATCACGAGTAGGCAGAGAGGCAGGCAGAGAGAGAGAGGAGGAGGAGGCAGGCTCCCTGCTGAGCAGAGAGCCCGATGTGGGACTCGACCCCAGGACCCTGAGATCATGACCTGAGCCGAAGGCAGAGGCTTTAACCACTGAGCCATCCAGGCGCCCCTAAAACTTTATATTTTTTTAAACCATTTTTTAATTTTTTAAATTTATTTGACAGACAGAGATCACAAGTAGGCAGAGAAACAGGCAGAGAGATGGGGGGGGAAGCAGGCTCCCTGCTGAGCAGAGAGCCCGATGCGGGGCTCAATCCCAGGACCCTGGGACCACGACCTGAGCCAAAGGCAGAGGCTTTAACCCACTGAGCCACCCAGGTGCCCCAAAAACTTTGTTTTTAATCTTTCTCTTATAAACAGCCTATAGTGGATATTTCTGAAATTCTATCTTTAAAAACCTTCATCTTTTAACCAGAACACTTGGTCCCTTTAAGTCCTAGCCCTAGCTTAGTTGGATTCAAACCTGTCCTCTTCTTATATCCTTCTACTTAAGCTACCTGTTCTTTGTTCCTTATGCTCTCCTTTCATGCCTGCCTTTGAATTGATTATTTTTTTATCATTCTGTTTTCCATCTATCTGTGCGAGTTACCACACTTTTTCCACTCTCTTATGTTTATCCTACTGCACTCTTGACATATCAAAGTCTGATGCTAACCTTTCCTTTAACTTCCCCTTGAAAAATGCAAGGACCCTGAAGTACCTTGGATCTTAGACCTTTACCTACCTCCTCTTCCCCAAGTTATATGTCACATAGTCATGTATTTTGATTGCATATAGTTTCAAAACCCCACAAGATACTATTATTATTGCATTATATAGTTAATGGTCATTTAGATTCACCTACATATTTACCTTCTTCTTTGCTTTCCTTTCCTGCTACATTACAGAGCTTCCATATGGCATCATTTTCCTTTTTACTTAGGAGTGTTTTTTAATTTTTTCTTCAGCTATGTGTCTGTTGGAAATACTTATACATTTCCATCTGTTTATGAGGGTTCCAATTTCTCTGTTTATGAGGATTCCAATTTCTCTGCATCCTTGCCAACACTTAATATCCATCTTTTTTTATTATAAGCATCCTAGTGGGTATAAAGTGGAATCTCACTGTGTTTTTGATTTGCTTATTTTAATGACTAATGATGAGCATGTTTTCATGTGTTTACTGGTAATTTGTATATCTTCTTTAGAGAAATGCCTACTCTTAAATTGGATTATGCATCTTTTTATTATTGAGTTGTAAGAGTTCTTTATATATTCTGGATAGCAATCCCTTCTCAGATCTGATAAAGGATTGGTATGCAGAATATATAAAAAACAAATATGTACTCCCATTCTGTGGCTTGTCTTTTTAATTTTGTGTCTTTAAATTTTGGTAAGGTCCAGGGGCTCCTGGGTGACTCAGCCAGTTAAGCATCTGCCTTTGGCTTAGGTCATGATCCCAGAGTCCTGGGATTGAGTCCTGCATTGGGCTCCCTGCTCAGCCAGGAGTCTGCTTCTCCCTCTCTTGCCCCCCCTGCCTGTGCTCTCTTTCTCTCTCTTTCTCTCCCTCTCTCTCTCCCTCCCTCTCTGTCAAATAAATAAAATCTTTTAAAAATTTTTGGTGAGTTCCAATTTATCTGGGTTTTTTTGTTACTTGTGCATTGTGTGTCATATTTAATTATTGTCTAATCCAAGACCATGAAGATTTACTCTTATTATTTCTAAGAGTTTTGTAGTTTTAGCTCTAACACTTAATTTTTATGATCCATTTCAAGTTAACTTTTATGTATGGTGTAAGGTGAGAGTATAAATTCATTCCTTTGCATATGGATTTCCAATTGTCCCAAAACATGTTTTGAAAAGATTATCCTCTTACCATTGAATTATTTTGACACTTGTCAAAAATCAATTTACCATAATGTAGGGTATTATTTCTGTATTTGCAATTCTATTCCATTGATCTATATGTCCATCCTCATTACTCAGCTTTGTAGTAATGTTTTCAATCAAAGTAGGAGTCCTATAAAATTTTGGCTATTTTGAGTCCCTTGCATTGTCATATGGGTTGTTTTTTCATGTTTTTTTTAATTCCAGTGTAGTTAACACACAGTGTTATATTTGTTTCAAGTGTACAATATAGTAGCTCAACAAGTCCATATATTATTCAGTGTTCATCAAGATACATGTACTCTTAATCATTCCCATATGAATTTCAAGATCAACTTGTCCATTTCTGGAAAAAAGCTAGGATTTGGACAGGGATTGTGTTGACTTTGTAGATAAATTTAAGGAAGACTGATATCTTAACATTAAGTATTCCAACCCATGAACATGAAATATTTTTCCATTCATTTAAATTTTCTTTCATTTCTTTAGCCAATGTTTTGTAGTTTTCAGTGTATGAATTTTGCACCTCTTTTGTTAAATTTGTGTCTCTTTCACTTTTTTGATGCCATTGTAAATTAAGCTGTCTTCTTAATTTTATTTTCAGAATTCTCATTGTTAGTGTATGAAATGTGATTGATTTTTATGTATAGATCTTATATCTTGCAACCTTGCTTAATTTGTTTAGTCCTAATAGTTTTTTAGTGGGTTCCTTGGGATTTTCTATACACAAGATCACTTCATCTCTGAATACAGATAGTTTTACTTCTTCATTTCCAATCCAAATGCTATTTACTTACTTACTTAGTCATTTATCTTAATTTACCTTGCTAGAACCTCCAGTACAACAATAAATAGAAGTGACAAGAGCAAGTATCCTTTTATTGTTCTTGATGTTGGGAGGGAAACATTGAGTTTCCCACTTTATAGTATCTAGCTCCCTGTTGTAAAGTTTACACTTCAAATTTATCTCCATGAATTTAGTAAACATAGTAGTTCTGTAGTCCATATCCCATAATTATGAAACTGATGTCTCTGTGCTCTGTGCTTTTTGGTGGTTCTGGCTTACATTGTTTTTTTCATTGGTGTGTCTCATTGTTTCTGATAGTTTTCAAACCTTTTTTCCCCCAATAACCTACAGAAATAAATTGAGACCTTAGATGACCTTAGATGGTCTTATCTCCTTCAGAGAGGTATTTTTGTCTTTTCTCCTTCTACCAATTACCTGAGGATCTTAGCTATTGGGAACCAAGGTTTTCTGAGTCACCAAGATGTCCTCCCAAAGTAAAGTCATATCCCCATTCCCAATGCACATCCTGTTGAGTTCTCAGGCCTGATCAGGGAATATTTCAAGTGTTTTCCTCCTTGGAGGGTGCTGGACTCCAGTCCTTTTCACCATCTTTCATCTTTTTCCCTGGAATGGTCAAATACCACCAAGGCAAAAACAGTTTTGTACAATGCAACTCTTCAGGGCCTCAATCTCCTGATTCTAACTCTTGTTTCCTTCCCACACTAAACTGCCAAAAATGTGGCTCTGTCCCAAGCATTGAACACCTCTAGGGCAGAAGCAGCTGAGGTTCATCTCTCTGAACTTTCTCAAATTAATCACAACCTCATAATTATCATTATTGTTTTTCCTCATTGTTACTTTTAAGACTATTTTTTTTTTTCTGTTTAGATCTTTTAGTTGTCTTCAGAGGGAGAGTTATTACCAAAGCCAGAAGATTCTTTTCATTCTGGTAAGAGTGCTCTCCAAAAATTAGAGAATATTTCTCTTTATAGATGTAACCCACCTAATTAATGAAAAATAAAAAACAAATTTGAATATCATTGTCTTATAACTCCTAATGAAGTAAGTAATCTGAGTATTGAATTAATATCTGCTAATATGACAAAAAGAGGGACAACTAAACATCCCAAGTCCCCTAGTGGAAACACGCAATGCCACTATGAAGTTGTCATCTCTAAAAACTCAAACCTCAATCTAGTCAAGCCTCTAGATCTATCTACCAGTCTGTAAGAAAGACTAAAGACAAAGGGACAGGTTTAAATATATCATAAATATGCAATAAGAAAAATCCAGATTGTGAGACAGTCATGAGAAACAACTTAATTTCTTTACCAAATAAATTACAGGGGAAATAAGTGGATTGGTGGACCTAGAGATTAAAATAGATTTATGAGATATATCAAAGAATCACAATGCATAGATCTTATTGGGATTCTGATATTTTAAAAGCTATTAAAACTATGAAATTTATAATGTAATTGAAAATTTGAATAGTGGCTCAAAAGTAATTGATGGTATTTTTAACTAATTTACATTTTTAAGTAAATAATACTATTGTGGCTAGGTTTATCCAAAAGGAATACATGTGAATATATATATTATACTATACACACACATGTACATAGATCTGTAATGGTAATGGATGAAAATTAAGGTGTCTGAGATTTGCTTAAAACTAACAAAGGAAGATGAGAAGTAGATAGGGGTGTGAAGACAAAAAAGGGGAAAAAAAGAATACTGTGTAGAGAATGGGAGGATGGGTTGGTGGGAATAAGAATACAGAGAAGACCATTCAGGAGCTTCTTATATCCAGAGGAGAGGTGATGGTGAGTCTGACTAAAATAATGAAGCAAAGTAAAAGAATTTGAGACACATCTGGGACATAGCCTTGATAGCGAATTGAATGTCTGAGTCAGGGAAAGGAAAGAAACACAGGTGATTTCTCCATTTACAGTTTGAATAAGTGAGTAGATGTGGTGTCGCTTGCTGAGACAGGAGAAAACTTGAGGGTGGGTGACACAAAGGTCAGGTTGGTGGGGAATAAACTTCTGTTGGCATTTTTTACATTTTGACCTCAAAATTTCTATGAGAAATTCATGAATGTATCAAGTAGCTAATTGCCAAGGAGAGATTTGGGATGGAATGTTATCAATGAGTAGATAGTTCTTAAATCTAGAAGAATTAATCAACCTGGTCAGGTGGAGAGTATAAAGGCAAACATTTATTGAAGCCTAACATATCAAGCACTCAATAGATTTATAGTCTAGATGGAAAGACAGTATTGAGTGAGGGTGAGAGACAACATCCCTTTCTATCCTAGCTCCCATCCAGTCACATGGGATGGACCATGAATACAAGCCAACAAATGTAAACTGAATGGCGTACGATATGTTATCACACTCTGGACTTTCCAACTTCCTCCAAAGAAAATCTCCATTTTTATTAATAACATCATTCTTTCAGTTTTGTCTTCTCACAGACTGAATTTAAAGGGCTCTAGGCACTGGGTAAGATGTCATGCCCAGTATTTTGGATGTCCTCAGTATCGGGAACAGATGAAGCCTGAAGCTGCTGGTCAGAGCAGCCATGAGCAAGCTAGACTCAAATTTTCCTTGGTCGAGGGCACTAGAACAGCCAACTAGGCTCAGGGAAGAAGCCCATCCCACAATACACTCTTGCTGGCTCACAAGGCCTGATTATGCAACCCCTCATGCCCTTCAAGTTTTCTCCCATGCTGAATGCACAGGCTGTGAATGAGTGCTAGTTTACAGGCACGGCTGATTCCAATCTCTTACTTGTCATGTCCTAATGTTTTACGATGTGTTGAGAAGACCCCTGGCAAAAAGCCTCTGTTTAAATGTCTTTTATTATTTTCTTGTTTGTTATGTATCAGGCCAGAGGATGTGTGTAACCTGATCAACCTAGTAAAAAATTTTAATTCCTTCCATTTTTATGGCCTCCCAGGAAAAATTCCACTTAGGAGGAAAGTAATGACTTTCAGAACTAATTCTCAAACATCCTTTCAGTGTGTTACCAAAATTGGAGCCCAGCCCTATCAGGGGTTTCAAGTCCTCTAAAATTTTCCTAATAGTTTTTGTTTGGCAAGTGGCGTGTTCAAGCATTTGTGAAGCAGAGGCTTGGGCAGAGGGGTCCCTGAGAGTGTGTGTGGCAGTGTGTGGAAGGGATGGAGGAAAACACTTGTGCGTTAAGGGCATTCCAAGGAACATTAGCCCACTGAAACTAAAGGTCTTGCTTGCTACCGTATTTTCAAAGAGCAATCACAGCTAGAGCCACAATCTCCCTTGGTTCTTACACAAGCCTGTGAAGCAAGTATACCACCCATTACTCCCACCAAGATAAGGGAACTAAAGCTGGGGAAAGCTAAGTGACTTGTTCAGAGCCATACAGCTTAATGGGCAGCAGCTTCAATCCGGTTGCTTCTGACCTCTCTGTCTACTTTGGTTCCTACCCTGTGCATGGGCCAAAACCACCTTCTGCATAGTTTTGCTCCCAGATATATAAAACTCCCACCTCTATTAAAAAGTCTGGAACCCATTGGAAAGGAGATTTAAGAGCATGTGCATAAGAGTTTCAACAACCTTCTGCACACAGTATCTTCACTCTGGTGGCTCTTAGCGGGTTTCCACTTCAATGCCATGATAGTCAATGTACCACTGGGATCATTTCATCTGGAACTCCAGTCCTTCAAAGGAACACCCGTCTGTAACCCCAGTCCTTTCTTTCTAACTTAAAGGGAATATAGCAGAATCCAAGTAAGAGTAACATTAAGAGTGATGGCAAAATCTGCTCTAATTTAGCTTCATGCAAGTCATTCACAAACATTGCATTATTACTAATAAGAAATTATTAGTAGCAGAAATTACTTGTGATATAGTTTCAAACTGTCACCAGAAGTTGATACCAGGTTTGTTGCCCCCATTATATTCTCTTTCATACATACTACTGTGCACTATCTACACCCATCCAAGCTCATCTTCATCTACCAAGCTCTCAGCATCTCATGGGGATAAAGAGCATGGGATCTGGAGTCAGACATACTTGGGTCTGCATCCTGGCATCTACTAAGTTTCCCTAAGACACAGTTATTTCATAGGTAAAAAGGAGGTGGTAAGATTGTCTCTCTCATATGCTACTGTGAAAACTAAGTGGAGATGAAGACAGAGAGATAAATATAGATAGATATAGATGGATAGACAAGCATAAATAGATAGATAGGTATTGTGTATGCAAGCTATCACAATGTCTGGCACACATTAACCACTGAACAAATCTCAACTATATTTTTATTATTTCATCCCATATCTATCTAATCCATTTTCTCCACTCTGCTTTTCTGTCAATATTTCATGGTCCTGTGTTTACTACAGAGGGAAGCTTACATTCTGAACTCTCTGGTAAGGAAAACAAGATATTATAAACAGAAACAGAATGGGAGCCCAATCAAATGAAGCAACATTTGTAGAATCTCTCCTGAAATGTTATCAAGAGCTATATTAGTAATCCAGATGGAGTAGGAGTTCAGTCATCAGTCTCCATCTGATGCCTTGTTGAAGCAATAGTCCTGCTCTGTATTTCAAAGACTTACCCACTGAGCCACTCACTGGGTTGGTTTCCTAGATAGACTTTGGGAAGGACTGCATATAGGCAAAATGGTGTTTCTTCTCTATAACCAGCATCAGCACTTCAGGGCTGGTCCCAAACCTTTGCTGAGAAAGAAGCTGCTCTAATGCTTCAAGAACAGTAACTGAGATCAGATAATGTGTCTGCCTCCAGAACATCCCAAGAGAGAACAGAGACATCTCTCCATGGAGGAGGCTATGCACAGATGTGCATCAGTGGAACAACAGTAAATGACTCATAAAATGCGAATCCCAACATTGCAAGTGCAGATGTGTCAATAAGAGATAAAGCACTAATGGACAAGGCAAAAGCCCAGTGAAAAGTGAGATCATCTCAGGATGACATGTTAGTGAGTCATCAAAGAACGCATGAAATTCTGCCAGAGGAGCTAGCAATAGTCCTGTCAGCTGTCAGATCCATTTTTAAAACTCTTAATCTGACATTGATCTACCCACTCAAAATCTATAATGGCACCATGCCGTTTTACAGGGGATTCACATCTGGTGTTCTTCATATCAAAAAGATACTTTATCCCTCCACAACTAGACCTCTAGTTGTGACCTCTAGAGCAGCTCTCCTGCCCCTTCACTCTCTTCCTCAGTCAACAATCCAGCCTAGCTAGGATCTTAACTATATTTTTATTACTTCATCCCATATCTATCTAATCCATTTTCTCATCAACTCTTCACTCATCAACAGTCTTCACTCCAGACTTTTTCCACTCTCTTTAAGCCCTCAAATAGAAACTCACATGGCATTCTCCCACATCCCCACCTCCAAATGCACACATGACCTAAAGCCTACACAACCTGAGGAGAGGAATTCTTTAAGAAAAATAACATGAAACTGTGTATATATAATATTTTGTGTTCATAAGAAATGTCACAGAGCATAAATGTTTTAGAAGTGGAAAGTACCACAATGTCATAATATACAGAAACATTATACAATGTTTTAATAATTAATCACCTGACATACCTCTATAATAATTTTTCTTAAAATTTTTTGCCTGCATACTCTTTGATCATCTCTTCATATTGTAATATCTTTATAATATTATTTTCTTTTTAAAGATTTTATTTATTTATTTGACAGAGAGAGAGATCACAAGTAGACAGAGAGGCAGGCAGAGAGAGAGAGAGAGAGAGAGGGAAGCAGGCTCCCTGCTGAGCAGAGAGCCCGATGCGGGACTCGATCCCAGGACCCTGAGATCATGACCTGAGCCGAAGGCAGCGGCTTAACCCACTGAGCCACCCAGGCGCCCTATAATATTATTTTCTACAGAAAGATAATTCAACCTTTCCCTTAGCATCGTTGATCAAAATTTCTGGGGGGGGTTAACTGATATTTTTAAAGTTTCTATCAATTTCCTAGTTCTATTATTGGTTATGTCAGATAAATTTTTAGGATTATTGAGGTGCGTGGGTGGTTCAGTGGGTTAAAGCCTCTGCCTTTGGCTTAGGTCATGATCCCAGAGTCCTGGGATCGAGCCCCTCATCGGGCTCTCTGCTCAGCAGGGAGCCTGCTTCTCCCTCTCTCTCTCTGCCTGCTTCTCTGCCTACTTGTGATCTCTGTCTGTCAAATAAATAAATAAAATCTTTTTAAAAATTTTAGGATTATTGCCAAATTTAGGAAAAACTTCTCTTAATTTTCTTCCATATATAACTTATAAGATATGGAAGAAATTCCTACAGATTAGCTTCTGACTCTATATTTTTCAAAGTTTATTTCTCTTCCCCCAGCTGCATATTTCTGATGGCAAGCACTATAGAAAATGTTCATGCTGGCCTATGACCTTTGGTCCTGTACCTACATGTTATGATGCCAGATTAAGTCAGTTGAATGGTTGATAGAGTATTCTGGAAGCCATTCCTATACCAAGATTGCTGGAAACTGCTTAATTATACACAGAAGTAACTGAGGAAAAAAAATATATATATATATATCCCACGAAAACCAAATTAAGCATATTCCCAACTCAGCTTCCATTAACCAGAGCCCAAAAATGCCTTTGCCATTCCACTGTCAATCCATTGTCAATCCAGATGAGGGCAAAGTGTAACAAAAAAGAAGCTAAAGTGGAAACAGAAATCTAAACCAACTGCAGTTTAAGTATCTTAGTTTTGCAAATCTTATAAAAACATACAAACACATTGCTAGAAACGGGAGAGGCCCATGAAAATAAGGGTCCCAGTGCTTTAGGCATCATTAGGTTTGTGGTAAATCTACCTGTCTCTTTCTCCTCCTCTAAGGGATTTGGAGTCATCCTACATACATTTCTTCAATTTCTCTGCCTCCTATTTCAAAGTATTTCCAGATCTTTAGCGATCTTCTGGCCTTTCCCTTTTCTTCTAAAGGAATATCATATCAACCCATTTGCAATACCAAATCTTCCATTTAATTCCATCTCTGTTGACCTTTTATTCCAACAATTTCTTTTTTTTTTTAGGGGTT
>NW_019154119.1:338244-650904 GCF_002288905.1 Enhydra lutris kenyoni | reverse complement strand
TGTGAAGTGTGTAAACCTGACCATTCACAGACCTGTACCCCTGGGGCTAATAATACATTATATGTTTATGAAAAAATAAAAAAATTTTTAAAAATTAAAATTGTACTGCCACTCTGGAACACAGTATGGAAGTTCCTCAAACAATTAAAAATATAATTACATTATCCAGCAATTCCATTTCTGGGCATATACCCAGAAGAATTGAAAACAGGGTCTCAGATATCTGTATATTCATATTCATAGTAGCATTATTCACAATAGCTAAAATGTGGAAGAAACCCAAGTGTCTGAAGAGAGATGGATAAGCAAAATGTGATACATACATAAATTGGAATATTATTCAACCTTTCAAAAGAAGGAAATTCTGGTATATGCTACAACATGGATGAAACTTGAGGACCTTATTCTGAGTGAAATAAGCCAGTCACAAAAAAGACCAATACTGCATAATTCTACCTACATGAGGTACTTAGAGTAGTCAAAATCATAGAGACAAGAAGTAGAAAGGTGGTTGTGAGGGGCTGGAAAGAGAAAGGATAGGGAGTTACTGTGTAATGGGTATAGGGTTTCAGTGTTACAAGATGAAAAGAATTTTACATGGAGATGGATAGTAGTGATGACTATACACCATTATGCACATATTTAGTACCATGGAACTACACACTTGATATCTGGAACTCTCCAGACTTCCTGCATCTAAATGTCTTTTTCTTTCTCCAGATTAAGAAAGTTTTCAGTCGTTATTTTATTTCAGCTATTTTTCTTTCTTTTTTAAGAATTTTATATATTTATTAGAGGGAGAGAGAGAGAGAGAGAGAGCGTGTGCACAAGTGGGGGGTGGGCGCAGAGGAAGAAGCAGAATTCCTGCTGAGCAGGGAGCCCAACATGGGTCTGGATCCCAGGATCCCAAGACCATGACCTAAACCAAAGGCAGATGCTTAACCAACTGAGCCAACCAGGTGCCCCCCAGCCATTCATTTCCTTGAATAAACTTTCTGATCCTTTCTCCGTCCCTTCTCCTATAATGCATAACACTGGTAATTTGATAGAGTTCAATAATCACCTATGCTATCCTCACTCTTTTTCATCTTTTTTTTCTTTTTATTCCTCTGATTGGATGAATTCCACTGTCCTGTCTTTGAACTCACTGATTCATTCTTCCACTTGATCTAGTTTGCTGTTGTACACTGCTAATGAATTTTTCTGGTTATTTGTATTCTCTACCTTCATGATTTCTATCTGTACTTTTTAATATTTTCTATCTCTTTTTTTTAATTCTCACTTTGTTGACACATTGTTTTCCTGACCTCCCAGTGAGTATCTTTAAGACTATTGTTTTGAACTCTCCATCAGGAGAGCCACTTATCTCCATCCCATCAAGGCATATTTCTGGACATTTATCTTGTTCTTTTGTTTGAAACACATTCATCTGTTTCTTCATTTTCCTTGACTTTCTGTGCTGGTTTCTGCATATTATATAAAACAGCCACCTCTTCCAGTCCTGATGGTGTGGTCTCATGCAGGAGATGAACCTTATCCTTGAACCTTGCTCCAGCTCTTGGTTGTCTCATCAGTCTTAGTGATTGTCCAAGCAGCATTCTTATTTTTAGTGGCAGCTAGTAGTTGAGCATGTGCCAAAACCTGTCTGTGTTCCAAAAGGTAAGATCACAGTCAGTGCCTGGATGCAGCCTGATTAGAAGCTGGACCCTCAGGCTGTAGCTGAGAAAGTATGTAGTTAGGACCCTCCAGGGAGAAACTGGAAAATGAGCATTTTTGCCGGCTCCCTCTGTGCTGTAACTTGGTGTATAACTGCATGGAGGGTGCTCTTGTACCTGTTAAAAAACTCTTTGTTTGCTACAATCCTGTAAGACTCCTGAATGCAAGCCTCATTGACTATTAGAGTCAAGCAATCTGGGGACCTGACCCTTGGATGACTGCCACAAAAGCCGAAGAACCAGATGTGTTTATAAACTCCTTCCAAGAAGATACTGGCAACTGGGTTTTATTATTGGAGTGAAATTAAGGGAGAAGGCATGAGAGGTGTCTACCAGCTTCCCAGGTTTTAGGAAGATTACAAACATCCCCTGATGCCAGGTTTAGGTTTCTAAATTAGAAACCTAAATCTCGGGCAGCATCTTTCAAAGTATGCAGATAAACTTCTAGAGGGAGAAGGTAAGAGAGATGAGCTCTAGCTTCCCCAGTCTCTAGGGAGGATTATAGCCACTCCCTAATGCCTACTAAATTAGAAACCTGGTCCTCCAGAGTCAGGTTTTAAATTATGCAGATAAACCTCTTTCACAGGAAGAGTAGGAGATGGGCAATTGTGCTGGCTCTCTCTACTGTGAACCCTAAGGGGATAGTCACAGCAAGTGCTTGTGTGCTCATGAGGAATTGCTTCTTGGGGTGCCTGGGTGAAGCAGTCTTGGAAATCTGACTCCGTTGCAGTTTAGGTCATGATCTCAGGGTCACGATCTCAGGGTCGTGAGATCGAGCCTGTGTCGGATCTGTGCTCAGCACAGAGTTTCCTTGGGTTTCTCTCTCCCTCCCACTGTCCCTCCCCAGTGTGCACTCTCTCTCTCTCTCTCTCTCTCAAATAAATAAGTAATCTTTTTAAAAAAAAATAATTGCTTCTTTATTTGCTATAGTCTTGGATCCTCATGGACACAAGCCTTGTTGGTGTTTTAGGTGTTTAGGTTGGTTTTAGGTGTTTTAGGAGTCCGTTCCTCCGGCAGAAGGAATCTCTAGTTGGGGAAATAGATGTGGGGTTCAGACCTCTTGCTGCACAGGGTGAAGATAGGAGTTGGAGTTCCAGACCAACTGTATGGCACAGTGTTGTGGTGAGGTTTATAGCAAGAGTATGTCTCAGCCTTTCCTACTTATTTAGTTGTGGTATTTTCTCCTTTGTTGAATGTGTAGGAGCTGGCCATCTAGTGTTCGGATTTCTTTCACAGGGAATTGCTCCATGTCTATCTGTACCTTTGGTGTGTGTTTGTGGAAGAAGGGAGCTCAGAACCCCCCTATGTTGCCATCTTGGCCAATTCTACAGAACCTGCTGACATACTATTCTTGTAATCTGTCCTCTCTCACTTCCTTAGTCTCATCTACTTCCACCCTGTCACTAAATCTCCAGCCATACTGGCTTTACCCACACCAACCATTTAGAATGAAAAGAGCTACTGCGCCATAGGGAAACTCTGAGAAAGATTAACATGTAAGGATTATGCCCTGGGGAGTAGGCCTACCAACCTTGGGTCTGCCTGCAGATCTTGAAGCAGTCTTATGATCCAACTCTAGTCCTACTCACCTACAATCCAGGGGCAGTCCTGCCAGACTAGGCACCCAGCAAGAGGTGTTCCCACCTGTGCCTACAGAGACAAACCCACAAACCTCAGTCACAGCTGTGCCCCCCCCCCCGTGACTCCATCCCAGCCCCCTCAGCTGCAGTCCAGGCCAGTCCTGTCCCCCTACACAAGGACATGACCAGAGATATGTCAGGAGCCCTCCCAAGGACCCAGAGGGAGCCACACACTAGATTGCTAGTCATAATTAGAAAGGCATTCTCCACCAAATTCATAATTTCTTCATTTTATTTGCATTTATTTGGCTCCAAATACCAAAAACCTTTGGCATTTACCCTCCTGTAATCCAGATTTTGTATTTTTCTAGATGGCTCAAGTTTTCTCAATACTATTTGTATAGTTGAGATCCCCACTCCACCCCCAATGATTTGAGATGATCACCATATCACCTACTAAATTCCTATATGTATATGAGTTAATTTCTGGGCATGCTATTCTATTGGTTCATTTGCTTCTTTCAAACACCATTATCATACTTTTAAAATTGTTGTTATTTTATGCTTTAATATCTGATCAGGATAGTACTTCCCCAGCACGTTTCCTTATCAGAATAATTTCCTGACTGGTCTCTTTTGTTTCATTTGTCATATGAACTTTAGAATAAACATCATCACTTCAGGTTGGGGGGGGGAGGGAGGAAGTACTGGCATTTTTATTGGGACCATGTAAAATGTATAATTTACCCTGGAGAAAACTGTCAACTTTATGAAGGTATTTTCTAAGACCACGTAAAATGTTTGCATTTGTTCAAATCTTCTATATTTTTCAGAAGAGTTTTAAAGTTTTCTTCATGTGTGTCTTGCCAAATTTGTAGGTATTTTATCTTTTTTTTTTCAGCATAACAGTATTCATTGTTTTTGCACCACACCCAGTGCTCCATGCAATATGTGCCCTCCCTAATACCCACCACCTGGTTCCCCCAACCTCCCACCCCCTGCCCCTTCAAAACCCTCATATTGTTTTTCAGAGTCCATAGTCTCTCATGATTCACCTCCCCTTCCAATTTCCCTCAACTCCCTTCTCTCCATCTCCCCTTGTCCTCCATGCTATTTGTTATGCTCCACAAATAAGTGAAACTGTATGATAATTGACTCTCTCTGCTTGACTTATTTCACTCAGCATAATCTGGGTATTTACCCCAAAGATACAGATGTAGTGAAAAGAAGGGCCATCTGTACCCCAATGTTTATAGCAGCAATGGCCACGGTCGCCAAACTATGGAAAGAACCAAGATGCCCTTCAACAGACGAATGGATAAGGAAGATGTGGTCCGTATACACTATGGAGTATTATGCCTCCATCAGAAAGGATGAATACCCAACTTTTGTAGCAACATGGACAGGACTGGTATTTTATCTTTTTGATTGCTATTCCAAGTGAGGTCTTATCTTCTAACTGGTTGATATATTTTGATATTGATATAGATAGATTGCTACTGATTTCCATGTATTGACTTTGTATGTAACTATCTTTGAATTCTCTTATTGCTTGACAAAGCTTTTCAACTGATTTTCTTACCATTTCAAAGCATACCATTATACCTACAAATGATAGTTTTATCTCTTCCTTTATAATTTGTATGTCTCTCTAATTTCTTTGCTTTCCCAATTATATTGGTTAATACTTTCAGCATATTGTGTAATACAGTGGTAGTAATAGACACTGTTCCTGATTTTAGCAGAATTGCTAAAATGCACAATGCTGATATTTAAGCTGAGATTAGTTTATTATATCAATAAAATTTCCACAACTCCCATAATATTCCAAATTGATACTTTTTTTTTTAGATTTTTTATTTTATTTTATTTGACAGATAGAGATCACAAGTAGGCAGAGAGGCAGGCAGAGAGAGAGAGAGGAGGAAGCAAGCTCCCTGCCGAGCAGAGAGCCCGATGCGGGGCTCGATCCCAGGACCCTGGGATCATGACCTGAGCCGAAGGCAGAGGCTTTAATCCACTGAGCCACCCAGGCGCCCCCCAAATTGACACTTTTGCATATGGATATCTAATTTCCCTAATACCATTTGTTGAAAGATTATTATTTCCCCCCATCAAATTGTCTTGGCCCTTTTCTCAAAAGTCAACTGACCATAAGTTTAGGGTTTACTTCTGGACTCCAAATTCTATTCCATTGATCTTCATGCCATACTGTTTTGTTATAGTTTTGAAACTGCAAGTCAGTCCTACAATTGAGGTGTTCTTCTCAAAACTGTTTTGGCTATTCTAGATTCCTTGCATTTCCACATGAATTTTAGGATCAGGTTGCCATTTTCTGGGATTTTGCTATAGATTGCATTGAATTGGTAGATCAAAGTTAGGGAGTACTGCCACTGTTACATGTTATATTAAGTGTTCCAATCTATGAGCACAGGATGTCTATTTATTTAGATATTCTTTCATTTCTTTCAACCATGCTTTGTGGTTTTCAGTATACAAGTCTTACCCATCTCCAGTTTAAATTATTCCTATTTTATTCTTTTTCATGTTATTGTAAAAGAAAGAGTTTTCGAACTTCATTTTTAGATTGGTTTTTGATAATGTATGGAAATGCAATTGATTTTTTTAATGTTGCTCTTATGTCCTACAACCTTGCAGAAGTTGTTTATTATTTGTAATTGATCTTTAGTGGGTTCTTGAGATTTTCTATACACAAGATCATGACATTTGTGAATATAGTTTTACTTCTTTCTTTCTAGTCTGGATGTCTTTTATTTCTTTTTCTTGCCTAATCGCCTGCTATAGATTGAATACTCAAATCACTCAAAAATTCATATGTTGAAATCCTAACATCCAGAAATACACATATGAATAATGAAGAGCTCACCCTTGTCCCCTTTCCCCAAATTATGTGACATTCAACATTACATGGAAAATCTTATGCTCAATGTGAATGTTCAAATTGAATTGAAAAGCAACTTGTTCAAAATGGTGGAATCTTTGAGGTGAAATCTTTGAGAGGTGATTAGGTCATGAGGATGGAGCCCTCATTATTTAGATTAGTGCCTTTATAAAAGAAGCCTGAGAGGGGTCCCTTGCCCCTTCTGCCATGTGAGAACACAGGGGAAAAAAAAACCTGTTCACCAGGGAGTGACATGTTAACAGACACCAGACAGCTGGCACCTTGATCTTGGCCTTAGCCTCCTTAACAATAAGAAATAAATTTGTTGTTTATAAGCCATCTAGTTTATTATAGTCTGTAATTATAGCCTGAATGGACTATGACATTGTCCCTTGCAAATGTATGTAGATTATTGAATAGAGGTGGTGAGAATGACATCTTTGTCTTATCTCTGATCTTATGAGGGAAAACACTCACACCTTCACCATTAAGTATATTAGCTGTAAGTTCCTATAGATACTTTTTTTTTAAAAGATTTTATTTATTTATTTAACAGACAGGGCAAGTAGGCAGAGAGGCAGGCAGAGAGAAGAAGGGAAGCAGGCTCCCCAGTGAGCAGAGAACACCATGCGGGGCTCGATCCCAGGACCTTGGGATCATGACCTGAGCTGAAAGCACAGGCTTTAACCCACTGAGCCACGCAGGCGCCCCTCCTATAGATACTTTTTATCAGGTTGAGGAAGTTCCCTTCTATTTATCTTATTCCCTTCTAGTCTTTTTATTCTGAGAGGGACTTGACTTTGTCAGATGATTTTCTGTGTCTATTAAAATAATTGTGTTATTTTAAAATATGGTATATTACATTGATTTTTAAATGTTAAACTACTCTTGTATAACTCTGATATGTCTATAGAATTTGCTGGTATTTTGTTGAGAATGACTTTTGTAGCTACATAAGAGCTCATAAGAGATTTCCCTATAGTTTTCTATTCTTTTGATGTCTTTGTTTTTGGTATTAGGGTAAAACTGACCTCAGATGATGGTTGAAGTGTTCCCTCCCCTTCTACTTTATGGAATAGCTTATAAATTGAATTCTAGCTTGTCTGATATTAAGATGAGAACCCCCATTTTGCTTATATTTGAGTTGCCTGGTATACTTTTGCCCATTCTTTTATTTCTAACCATTTTGAAACATATTTTCTTAGAAGTGTGTCTTCTAAGAATATAATTGGGTATTATTTTGTAATCCAAAAAAAAACATTTTTTTTTAATTTTTTTAATTTATTTTCAGCGCAACAGTATTCATTGTTCTTGCACCACACCCAGTGCTCCATGCAATCCGTGCCCTCTCCAATACCCACCACCTGGTTCCCCCAACCTCCCACCCCCCGCCCCTTCAAAACCCTCAGATTGTTTTTCAGAGTCCATAGTCTCTCATGGCTCATCTCCCCTTCCAATTTCCCTCAACTCCCTTCTCCTCTCCATCTCCCCTTGTCCTCCATGTTATTTATTATGCTCCACAAATAAGTGAAACCATATGACAATTGACTCTCTCTGCTTGACTTATTTCACTCAGCATAATCTCTTCCAGTCCCATCCGTGTTGCTACAAAAGTTGGGTGTTCATCCTTTCTGATGGAGGCATAATACTCCATAGTGTATATGGACCACATCTTCCTTATCCATTCGTCCGTTGAAGGGCATCTTGGCTCTTTCCACAGTTTGGCGACCATAGCCATTGCTGCTATAAACATTGGGATACAGATGGCCCTTCTTTTCACTACATCTGTATCTTTGGGGTAAATACCCAGTAGTGCAATTGCAAGGTCATAGGGAAGCTCTATCTTTAATTTCTTGAGGAATCTCCAAACTGTTCTCCAAAGAGGCTGCACCAACTTGCATTCCTGCCAACAGTGTAAGAGGGTTCCCCTTTCTCCACATCCCCTCCAACACACGTTGTTTCCTGTCTTCCTAATTTTGGCCATTCTAACTGGTGTAAGGTGGTATCTCAATGTGGTTTTAATTTGAATCTCCCTGATGGCTAGTGATGATGAACATCTTTTCATGTGTCTGCTAGCCATTTGTATGTCTTCGTTGGAGAAGTGTCTGTTCATATCTTCTGCCCATTTTTTTAATATGATTGTCTGTTTTGTGTTTGTTGAGTTTGAGGAGTTCTTTATAGATCCTGGATATCAACCTTTTGTCTGTACTGTCATTTGCAAATATCTTCTCCCAAAAAAAACATTTTTTTGCTAATAGTTAAGCAAACGTTTAGAACCATTTTGAACAAGTTGCTTTTCAAGTCCATTTGAGCATTCACATTGGGCATAAGATTTTCAATATAATGTTGAATGTCACATAATTTGGGGAAAGAGGACAGGGGTAGGCTCTTCATTATTCATATGTGCATTTCTTCCATGAAACTTATTATATCATAAATTATAACAGTAAATCCAGTAAAGACTGAGGCTGAAGAAACTTGGAGTTGAACAAGCTGTTGAGCTAAGTATGAACAAAATAGGGGAAAAGGAGGAATGGGACATTTATATTTGGGGCAATCTTCCTGTGTCTCAGATACTTCACCTCCCTGACTCAATGTTCCAAACAATTTTCCCAAGTAGTTATTTTCACCCCTTTTTTTCCCAAATGAGTAAACTAAGGCTGGAATCATTTTCTGACACTCAAAGTGTGATTGTCAACATCAGCATCATCTGGGAGCTTGTTAGAAATGCAGAACCTCAGGCTTCACCCTAGACCTACTGAATAGAATCTGCATTTTCACAAAAACCTCAGGTGATTTGTTAGGCATATTAAATTTTAAGATTCACTAGTGATTTTTCCCAAATCCAAAATACATAAGTAAGAGAAACTGACTCCAATGCCTGTGCTCCTTGCTTGGCAGTTGCAAGAGAATCAAGTCACTTGCCAGTCACAGATTAAGCTCAGCTACAGCTGCGTGGAAGAGTTCATGTCATAGTATCAGACATCAATTCCGTCATCTATTCAAGAGTTCATTACCACCACAAGAACTGACACTATATCTCAGAATAAGTAAGGTGCTGTGAACACCTAGAACAAATACATTCTAAGGTAATAAAAGTAAGTCATATTGAACACTGTTTGAAGTTTAAAAACCACCTTAAGCCTCAAATCCTTTGTTATGCAAGATTTATATTGGTAGCTATGAGATCTAAGCTTATTTCTGAGTGATGCTAACAGCTTTGTACCCACTGCATGTCCATGCGTGCTTCTACATCCATTCAGATTGGAAAAATAACCCTAGTGTACAAATCATGGGACGTAAATGTGGATAACAAAGGAAAGTCTTTTGTGGAATGCTGCAGGAACTCTTCTAGACTTGGGCCTAGCCCTTTGAATGTGAACGAAAGTTAAATTCAGTTCACACCAAGTTCAAATTCTGAATCAAAGTTCAATTCTTACAAAATCCAAAACTGTCCTTTTTACCCTGTTTCTCCTTGTTGATTTTATTTTTCAACTTTGGAGGAAATGTTGTTCATATTTGTTTTAGTTTTGCTAGGATAAAAAATGTTGATGTGCTTTTTGATCTAGCTCTGGTGCTCTGAGATAGGCCAGCTTGTTCTGCTCTGAGGGCTTAAAAGAGCCTTTTAGAGAATAAAAGCATAATATAGTTCAGGATCATAACTTCTCCCAATGAGACCTTCTAAAACTTGAGAAGACTGGATCAGCCACCTCAGAGAACATTGCATACTGTACTCTACTTGCTTCCTTTGGAATTTTAGAGCTGAGAACCACTTCAGAATAAGGTTTATAGATAATTAATGTAACTCCACTCATTTAGTTGTAAAAACTCATCTCAATTTTTGGTTCATTCTCTCAGTAAAATGTAATTGTTTTTGGAGCAGCACTTTTATGAGGACACACTGTACTCACCGATGCTATGGTCCTTTTCATCTTTTCCCCGCTGGCAAACTCTCTTTAATGACATCCCAGGGTTGAGATGAGCAAGAGATCGCATCTTGGGATCAACAAGGCAAATAGATCCTTTAAACTAGTATTTGCCCCAGGCCAGGATGTCTTTTCCAGGGTGACAGTATGGTGAGCAGGGTGGAAAAGCAGGTAAATAACAGAGAGACAAACTACTTCGCAGCTCCAAAATACAGTTCCAATATTATTGTCACCAACTAAGCTGCTTCACACAAGTCTTAATATCTGTTTAAACCTCAAATTTCTCATCTATAAAATGGGACCAATCCCATGTATTTTGTAGGATGTCTGTGAGAAGTAAGTGAGTTAATGATTTTAAAGCATGACGCATGCAACAAATGGGAATTATTACTGTAAGCCCATTTAAATCCCTCCTAGGAGAGAAAGCCTGAGGTTTAAGGACAAAATAAAAACTGAGAGCCAGAACAGAGTACCTCCTCTTTGGAATAAGATTTCTTTCCATCAGTGCTGAAGCCACGGACCACCCCGTCCCCTGAGAGAGTGTAGGACATCTGGAATAGTAGAGGAGAAGACTGACAGCTGCAGAGAGGAAGCCTGCCTGAACCAAGGTTGTGTTGTCTCTGGGGCAGTTCAGAAGAATTTGGGAATACCAGCTCCACGCTCCCATGCAGTGTGTCACCTCACCTCCCACTTTCTCAGCTTCAATGACTCTGGTTTGACCAGAGCACTGAGGCCACAGCCTGGTGGAAATATGGTCAAAGACATATAACAACCAGGAAAAAAAGCCAGATATGTCACTTTCCTAGCTCACCCAACACAAACCCGTACCTCAAAAGGAGAGAACCTTCCTCAGTCATACCCCAAGAGGGTACAGAAGCAGAAACAGCAAAAAAGGTGAAGATTGAATTGGTTTACACACTGCAGCCAACTTTCTGCCCTAAGCTATCAGCCTCAGTTAGTTCCAGAGAAAAAGGGGAAGGAACTAAATGATCATTTTGGGATAATCAGGCCAGGCACTCTGTTTTTGACCCCTTCTTTCCTCACCACATCTCTGTCGGTGTGATGGTCCCTCTGAAGGAGAAGCAGAGGCTCAGAGAGATGGTCAGTCTGTCCAAAGTCACACAGCTCATCCATCAGAACAGAGGTCTCTCTGTCATCTAACAAACCAGTCAGCATTGAATGCTGTTATTTGGCATATAGGGTGTTTTTATTTTTGTGAATCTGGGTTTCTGTTTGTTTAGTCAGTTGATTAATTTTTCTCTGGTTCTTGTTTCCCCCGAACACTGTTTAGTCACAGGTATGAAATTCAACCCACTTCTTTCTAAAGACTTTGAGTGACAAATTTCAATTGGAACTTAATACTAAATCTTCCCTGGAAAATCTGGAGATTTCATAATCACTTATTATTGTAGGAAATCTAAAGAATATAAGAAAGCAGAAATTCTAACCCTGTAAGGTTCTTTTCCACAATGCCCATTGTTTCTCTAAAATGATTGACTAACTTCTAGAATGCAGTGTTTTTGGAAGTTATTATCAAACCTTCTCAGGCAGGAGCAGCATAAAAGGCTGAAAGGCATCTCAAGAGGTATGCAGCCAGGACACCCATTTAAAGACCTCATATACATTTTTATATAATTTATGGGGTTTTTCCCTATCCTTGTTCTATTACATTAAAAATGGTTTACCCACTTTATGCCAGGCAGCAGGGGATAAATTACTATGCCTCTGTAAAGGCACTTAGCATTTCATGTGGCCTGACTTATGAAAACAGAAGATTCTGGTGCCAAGCAAGTATTGTTTGCTTTGTTGAGCTAGCTAAAGGATTACATGTGAAATGATTCCCATCTGCTAAGAATACTGGTTTCCTCGAGATTTGGTTTTGTGCTTTTAAAAAAAAAAATACTACTCTGCCAGAAACAATAGGAAATTAACCAGCATAGGCCCTGTGGTTGATTGGAGATGTTCTTGAGCCCTAGAAAGCCCTAGAAAGACAGACCAGCACTTACAGAAATAGTGCTAAGCAAAGAGGAGGTAGCCGATCCATCCCTTTTGCTAATTATTTTCCTGTGTGCCAACCATCCTTCTGATCATATTGGTTTCTCTTATTCTTCAATATTCCCTTCAAACATGCCTCAAGTGTTTTTCAAGTTTCGTTCCCAATAACCTTTTCTCAATAACCCACTCCTTCATGAAACCAGCCTTTCCCATATCTTTTCAACTATCAACTCCATATAAATGTAGTATTCAGCCATCTCAGATCTTTATGAAAGACAGATAGAGGGGGAAGGAGAGAAGAGGGAAGGAGGGGGAGGGAGGGAGGGACAATTTATTCCTACGATCTTTTCCCCCAGCTTCTCCCCAGAGCTCCAGATCCTTTTCCAACCCTAAGATGGACATGCCTACTTGAATAACCCACCCATACCTCACTCAAACAAATGCATGTTGGAATCACCTTATAAAACAAAATTTTATTGAGATATAATTGAGATAAAATAATGTGCATATACTTTAAGTATACAATTTGGTAAGTTTGATGTATTCATATACCCGTGAAACCCTCACTGTGATCACAATAGTAAACATTTGGATTATAGCCCAAAGTTTCCTCTAGTCCCTTTGTAATCCCTTCCTTTTCCATTTTGTGCTCCTCCATCCTGCACTCCCCTTACCCCCCAAAACAAATGGATTTGCTTTCTGTCACTATTAGGCTTGTCTGCATTTTCTAGAATTTTAAAGGAATAGGACAATATAGTATATTATCTTTTTAGAGGGGCTTTTTTCACTTAGCTTAATTAAGGAGTATCCTTGTTGACTATATCCACAGTTAATTCCTTTTTATTGCTGAGTACAATGGCATTGTATAAATATGCTATCATTTGTTTATTCATTTACCTGTTGATGGACATTTGGGTTGCTTATTATTTGGGGGCTATAAATAAAGCTATTATAGACATTTCTGTAGAAATCTTTATATGGACATATATTTTCTTTTCTCTTGGGTAAATAAATATCTTGAAGTAGAATGGGTAGGTCATGTAACAGATGTATATTTAACATTTTTAAGTAACTGCCAAACTGTTTTCCAAAGTGATGGTACCATTTTACATTCCCACCAGTAGTATTTGAGTTCTAGCTCCTTCACATCCTCTTCAATGCTTGGGGTGGTCAATCTTTTTCAATTTAGTCATTCTGATAGGTATGTAGTGGTATCTCATTGTAGTTTTAATTTGCATTTCTCCAATAAGTAATAATATTAACCATCTTTTCATGTAATTATTTGCCATTTATATATCTTCCTTGCCGAAATATCTTCAAATCTTTTGTTCATTTTTGGGGAGTTTTCTTATTATTGAGTTTTGAGTGTTCTTTATATATTCTGGAATCAAATCCTTTATCAAACATATGCTTCCCAAAGATTTTCTGCCAGTCTATTGTCTTTTCATTCTTTCCTAACAATGTCTTCTGGAGAACAGTTTCAGATTTTGAAGAAGTCTAATTCATCAATTTGACCTTTTATAGATTGTGATTTTGGTATCTTTTCCAAGAAATATTGCCCATTTCAAGGTCACAAAGATTTTCTACCTGTTTTTTTCTAGAGTTTTTATAATGTTAGGTCTCACATTTAGGTATATGATCCATTTTGAGTTAGTTTTTGTAAATGGTGCATAGTATGGACCTAAGTTTGTTTTTTTTTTTTTTCATTATAGATATCCAGGGGTGCCTGGTTGGCTCAGGCAATGGAGCATGTGACCCTTGATCTCAGGGGGTTCAAACCCCATATTGTATGTAAAGATTACTTAAAAATATAATCTGAAAAAAACAAAATACAGCAATGCAATTATTCCCACACCATTTGTTGAAAAAGTTATACCTTTTCCATTGTATTGCCTTTGCTGTGTTGTAAAAAAAATTTCATTGTCCATAATATGTGGGTATATTTCAGAACTCTCTATTCTATTCCTTTGATGTAACCACTTCCATGCCAATACCATATTGTTTTGGTTACTATAGCTTAACAACAATGTTTAAAATCGGGTAGTGCATTCCTCCAATTTTCTTCTTGTTAAAGTTGTTTTAGTCCTTGGCATTCCCATATGAATGTTAGAATCAGATCACCAATTTCTATCCAAAACAGTCGGCTGAGATTTTGATTGGTATTACATTGACCTGTAGATCAGTTTGGGGAGAACTGACATCTTAACAATATTGAGTCTTCCAGGCCACATACAAGGTATATCTCTCCATTTACTGATATTTTCTTTACTTCTATCAGCAATATTTAGTAGTTTCCAGTGTACATGCCTTTCACATCTTTGGTCAAATTTATCCCTAAGTGTTCATTTTTGATGCTATTTGTTTCATTTTCAATCACCAATTGTTTATTGCTTGGTACATGGAAATACAATTTCCTGTCACAAAGATTCACTGTATCGTAAATATCCAATGTATATTAAAATTATAAAAAGTCTGGCATGTAGCAAGGGATATATAAGTGTTTTAAAAGCATCAACAAGATCTGATAATGAACTAATTCTAATTCTATTATATATGTATGTCAGGTGTGAAGGAGTACTAAGGGTCAAAAATAAAAGATAATTGAGATTTCTAACTGAGATGACAGGTGGCAGTGATCTTATTATCCTAGATGGAGAAAACAAGAGGATAAATGCACTTCATTGGGAAGTTTCTGGACATGTTGGTTTGGCAATGCCTCTTTTGAAATGAAATTAGGAAAATTTAGCAGCAAGTAACTGGAAACTAGACTGTGTTTCTTTGGATCTTTTGGGCTTCAATGAAGGTTCTTGTGTAATTTTAACCTCCACTGCCCAACTTCCCAGAGTTATAACATGCTAATGTAAATCATAGGTCTTCAAGGAGAGTTGACTGGCATGGTGCCCATCACTTTCCAAATTTATTTCATCATGAAACCGTTATTGGTGAGGAGAAATTTACAAAATAGAAATATTCTAAACTTACAAAGCAGAGATACTCTTTGGAAAACAACACTCTACATGGTATCATATTATGTATCAGCTGCTTGAAAGCCTTCAGCTCTTGTACTTGATCAACTCATCTTGATCCACTAAGTTTTGAGCCAATAAGAAAATTGGCTCAAACCTTTATTCCACATATACTGGGAAACCTGGTATCCTTTCTAGTATGTCTGGGTGCCTGGTGAGGGCAACATTTCAACTGAGTTCCTGCTTCCACTAAATTCTTGATATCAGGGCGCCTGGGTGGCTCAGTGGGTTAAAGCCTCTGCTTTCAGCTCGGGTCATGATCCCAGGGTCCTGGGATCGAGCCCCACATCAGGCTCTCTGCTCAGCAGGAAGCCTGCTTCCTCCTCCTCTCTCTCTCTCTCTCTCTCTCTCTGCCTGTCTCTCTGCCTACTTGTGATCTCTATCAAATAAATAAATAAAATCTTAAAAAAAATAAATTCTTGATATCTCTTCTGAATTTCCTTCTATCAAGTTGATGGACCCTTCTCAATCTCCTTTCTTTCTGGAACACTACTGACTCAAGGCTGAGGGTCTGGTACAATAGAGAGGAGCTGCACACAAGTGTGACACAGCCAACAAAAAATTGGTAATTAGAGATCCCTGTTATTTAAAAAGTTCTTAACTATCCCTGCATCCAGGAAAGTTTCACTGGTTGTCTCTTGTATTTAAGCTCTACCTTCTCATGTTCCTGGGCCCCCTTTGTCTCATCTCCTCTCCTGGCTCAGCAACTATCTCTTTATTCACTTCCAACTCACCCAGGGCACATACCGAGTGTCAGTCTTTCCACAACCATATAAGTTAGTCAAAGGAAGTTTGAATGGTTTTTTCCCCTCACCAGAAATTCACTGCCAGTACTGCTTCTATAGGCCATTGTTCCTCCTGTCACAATCTGAAGGACACTACAGCAACACTGCTCTGATCCTCTTCCATTCTGATGTCTCTCTCTAGGCATCCCTAAAGTTGCCTGTCTTCTCACACTCAACTTGCCCTCAGAGGAGAGATCTGATGAGGACAGTTGGTCTCTATCCTGTATGGAGAGTCCCTACATGCCTGTCTTTGTCCTAAGGCACCTAATTCTCATTCAAACATGCTAGTCAAGGTCAAAACTCATAGCGTTGCAATCCATACAGAACTTCCCATTTTGCTCAGAAGTAAGAGGGAAGAGAGGGAAGAGGCAGAAAGAATAATAAAAGTGTAGAATCATACTGTTTCTTGGCACATTTAAGATAATTTGGTGCCCAGCCACCTTTAAGAGAAAGACAAAGACAGGTCAAGTGACATATTCCAGGTAACCTGGGGATTGACAGAGAACTGACTTGGACCAGAGTCTCCTCACTCCAAATCCACTCACAATACCAGCTTCCACCTGATAAACCAGTAACTTTAAAACTTTTTGGCCACAACTCAGAGTAACAAACTTGTTTTAAATTAGGACACAGCAAGTAAACACACACCCACATGTGCGCGCACGCACACACACACATTATTAATGATAGCTTTTACATAGCTCTTACTATGTATGTGCATAGTGTATAAATACAGATATATAGATATCTGTGTGTATACCTGTATATGTGTGTGAATAGATGGATGGATAAACAGTGAGAAGGGGATTTATAAATCCTAAGCTCTCTACATACATTAATTTACTTAATTCTCACAACAATTCTAGGAGATAGTTACTTTTATTACCTTAACTTTACAGACAAGTAAACAAGACACATAGACACTTGTCCAAAGACAAATAGTCAAGCCAGAATTTGAATAAGCAGCATGGCTCCAGAGTCCATGCCCTTAATCATTAAACCTACTGTCTTTCATATATGTGTTACACGTGTAGTAATATATTTATGTATACACATATGTATACGTAATCCTTCATGAGATAATAATTAACCTTAATTCCTATGATGTACTCTCATTTAAAAAAATTTTCTTAATTGCCTAAAAACTACTAATTGATTTACAGCCCACATTTTTAAAACATTTGAAAGACACTGTTAAATTAACTAGGCTAGATTTCCTTTTTAGGTCTTCCTCTTAGAAAAGAGGAAGAAAATTTCTTTTCTTGAAGGAAACTTCAAAGACAAGTATAAATATAAAGTATAAATAGATCACTAAGTAAAAGGGAGAAAGACCCAAGTTTCTGCTTCCTGGGAAAACAGTTCTAATATCTGTCACTTACAAGAGAAAAGAAGAGATGGGGAGAGTATTCTTGCATGGTACTAGTGAGTAAATATGTCTGCAGGTCAGACATGGAGAAACAATTCCCTAAACCTCGAGCTCACCAAAATAGTACAGTTATCACATTTATTAGTACACATCTGAGCTGTTTTAAAATCAAACAATCTTATCTGCAAAACATTAATTAAATTCAACAGATATTTTTCATGTTAATAAAAATAGTTTAACACTATTTTAGTTCTTACTAATATGTCTGGATCATTCTAAGCACTTTACACGTGTATTCACTAACTTATTAAGTCTCACTATTCAATAAGGTGGATGCTATTCTTAAGCCAGTTTACAGACAAGAACACTTAAGACTTGCCTAAGATCACACAGCTAGTAAGTGTGAAGCTGGGTTTCACTTTAGCCTAAATCTAGAAGCTTTGTTCTCTCAACCACTACTTTATGCCATCTTCCACTCAATGTTTAAGCTGTTGTGCTGGGTACTACATGGCAATCTCCAAAGCAAAATAATCTGATTTCCTACTAAAAATTTTTAAAGATTTAGGGGCTCCTGGGTCGCTCAGTGGGTTAAGGCCTCTGCCTTCAGCTCAGGTCATGATCTCAGGGTCCTGGGATCGAGCCCCACATCAGGCTCTCTGCTCAGTGGCAAGCCTGCTTCCTCCTCTCTCTCTCTCTCTCTCTGCCTACCCCTCTGCCTACTTGTGATCTCTGTCTGTCAAATAAGTATATAAAATCTTTTAAAAAAAATTTTTTAAGATTTAAATGCATTATTTAAAATTAAAAAAAAATAAATTTAAGTAATCTCTACACCCAATGTGGGGCTTGAATTCACAACCCTGAGATCAAAAGTCCTGCACTCCACCAAATGAGCCAGCCAAGGCGCCCCTGATTTCCTATTAAAATTGATTAAGTAATGCAAGGTCTTCTAGAAGTATGCTAAGACAGAACTAGCTCATGCTAAAAAAAAAAAAAAAAAAGAACTAGCTCATTCTCAATATAAATCAAGTATTAATTCATCATTTAATAGGTAATATTTGCATAATACAATGGCTTATGTATTATGATAGCATTGTATTATCATTAAAAATTCACATTGAAAATTCATACTAGTCTGTAATCCATGATTATAGTATGAACTCATTGAGTAGATCCTATTGGAATTGACATCTTTTGAGCTATCATCTATCATAATTTATATCTACTGCCACCGTTAACATTAGCAATAAAAGTTTCCCATGGGGAGAAAAATATACACACCAGCTATGATTACTGCAGCATTATTTACAATAGCCAAAGTACAGAAGCAGCCCAAGTGTCCACTGAGAGATGAATGGATAGAGAAGATGTGGAACACACACACACACACACACACACACATAGAGAGAGAGAGAAGTATTACACAGCCATAAAAAGAATGAAATCTTTCCATATGCAACAACATGGATAGATGTAGAGAGTATAATGCTAAGTGAAATCAGTCAGTCAGGAAGAGACAAATAGCATATGATTTCATTGATATACAGAATTTAAGAAATAAAACAAATGAACAAATTGAAAAAGAAACAAACAAGAAACAGTCTTAAAGACAGAGAAATGGTGGTTACCGGAAAGGAGGTGGGGGGTAGTGAGATAGGTAAACGGAATTAAGAATTCACTTACCGTGATGAGCACTAAGTAATATATAGAATTGTTGAATGTAATGCATAGAATTATACATCTGAAACTAATATAATACTGTACATTAATTATATTGGAACTTAAAATTTTTTAATAAAAAAATAAAATTTTAAAAAGTTTTCCACGGGGAGTGTTTGTATGTGTATGTAAGAATATGTACATATATATTTCTATTTTTATGTATACATGCACTTAACACACATATAGTTCAATAACCTCATGCAATTTCTTTCAAGTTCTTAATATTTACTCTATTTCCCATTTCCTCTGCTGTCAGAACTTGTCTCAATATTAAAGGTGAAGGGCAGTTGAATGAAACCTTTCAAGGGGGAAATTTTGAACCACAAGAGAAGTAGTGGGAGGTAGTCTAGTTTCCTGTTTAGTTGAGCAGTAGAGGTCTAATCTTGTTCTTGGCCAAGAAGATTTTCATAAATGCAACCAAATTATAACAGCCTAGAAAGAGATCATGTAGATTAGTATTATGTTTCTTATACTATTCTTCAGTTCACTCTGTGCACTGAATCCTCCCAATAAGCATTAATAGAGCAGGTACAACTATGAGTTATGTCACTGAAGTAACACAGTTTATGAGCATAGGATCTGGAGTCAGGGTTCCCGGATGTGAATTCAATTCAGTCACTTACTGAATAATCAAGATCAACTTGGTTAATCTTACAGCTATTTTACTTATTTCCTCTGACTTTGTCTTTCACCATTCTTCTGTTGCTCACTTTCTTTCCAGTCACATCTCTCCTATCATTCTTTTTCTTACAATTCTTGAACACAGAGAGAAGCATTCCCTTCTCCATATTTCCTGTTTCCTCAGCCTGGAATATTCTTCCTCTGGAATCCTTCGCCCAAATGTAATCTCGTCAGAGAGGTTTTTCCTGATCACTCTGTACAAAGTAGCATCCACGGACATCTCCCATATTCCCTCTCTTTTACCCTGCTCAATTTTTCTGCAAGGAAATTATGTAAACTTATATTTGTTTGTTGTCTGTCTCTCGTCAATAGTACAGAAGCTCCAGAGCAAGAGGATCTTCTCATTCGCTATGTATCCTCAATGTCTGTCACAGAGTAGAGTCTTTACTTGTTGTTTCTTGGTTTGCCTCTTTTTCCCTTTGCTTATTTGTTTTGTTTCTTAAATTCCACATATGGTATTTGTCTTTCTCTGACTGACTTGTTTTGCTTAGCATAATACTCTCTAGCACCATCCATGTCGTTGCAAATGGCAAGATTCCATTCTTTTTATCGCTGAGTAATATTCCAGTGTGTGTTTGTGTCTGTGTATGTCTGTTACACAAGTATCACATCTTCTTTATCCATTCGTTAGTTCAATGGATACTTGGGCTATTTCCACAATTTGACTATTGTAGATAATGCTGCTATAAACATAGGGGTGCACGCATCCCCCTGAATTACTAATTTTTGTTCTTTGAGTAAATACCCAGTAGTGAGATTGCTGGATTATAGTGTGGTTCTATTTTTAATTTTCTGAGGATCCTCCATACTGTTTTCCAGTGCCTGTACCAGTTTTCTTTCCCACCAACAGATCAAGATGGTTCCCCTTTGTCCACAGTCTCACCAACACTTTTTGTGTTGTTGATTTTAGCCATTCTGAAAGGTGTGAAGTGATATCTCATTGTAGTTTTGATTTACATTTCCCTGATGATCAGTACGTTGAGCATCTTTTCACATGTCTGTTGGCTATCTTTATGTCTTCTTTGGAAAAATGTCTATTCATGTCTTCTGCTCATTTTTTAACTGGGTTATCTGCTTTTTGGGTGTTGAGTTTGATAAATTCTTTATAGATTTTGGGTATTAACAACTTATCAGATAGGTCATTTGCAAATACCTTCTCCCATTCCATAGGTTGCCTTTTAGTTTTGTTGATTATTCCCTTCACTGTGCAGATGCTTTTTATTTTGATGAAGTCCCATTAGTTTACTTTTACTGTTGTTTCCCTTGCCTCAGGAGACATACCTAGAAAGAAGCTATGGTTGCTATCAAAGAAGTTACTGCCTGAACTCTCCTCTAAGATTTTTATGGTTTCAGGTCTCACAGTTAGGTCTTTTTTTTTTTAAAGATTTATTTATTTATTTATTTATTTATTTATTTATTTATTTGACAGATCACAAGTTGACAGAGAGGCAGGCAGAGAGAGAGGAAGGGAAGCAGGCTCCCTGCTGAGCAGAGAGCCCATGTGGGGCTTGATCCCAGGACTCTGGGATCATGACCTGAGCTGAAGGCAGAGGCTTTAACCCACTGCGCCACCCAGGTGCCCCACACAGTTAGGTCTTAACTACAGACAACAAACTGATGGTTACCAGAGGCAAAATGGGTGGGGATACAAGTTAAATAGGTGCTGGGGATTAAGGAGAGCACTTGTGATGAGCCCTGGGTGTTATATGGAAGTGTCGAATACTACATAGTACACCTGCAACTAATATTGCATTGTATGTTAACTAACTAGAATTTAAATAAAAACTTAAAAATATTTTTGAATGATCATACTGATTTGGTGAATGACAATACATCTCCTACCTAGTTCATAAAGATGTAAAAAGTCAAATGATTATGTGAAAGTACTTTGTTGAATGCTATATAAATGACACACTTTTCCTACAGTGAAGAGATTATTAAATGACATTTACATGACTGTAGATTATTCTCAAAAAGCTAAAGAATCCTAAATCAAAAGATCAAGAAGAGGGGCACATGGGTGGCTCAGTGGGTTAAAGCCTCTGCTTTCGGCTCAGGTCATGATCCCAGGTTCTGGGATCGAGCCCCACATTGGGCTCTCTGCTCAGCAGGGAGTCTGCTTCCTCTTCTCTCTCTGCCTGCCTCTCTGCCTACTTGTGATCTCTGTCTATCAAATAAATAAATAAAATCTTTAAAAAAAAAAGATCAAGAAGAAATTGGCCATAGTGTTCATATTTAAACCCTAATACAAAAGCAATAATTAGGAAATATAAAAGTCACTCACATCTGAATATTCTGAGAACTTTTTTACTTCCCATATCAAAACTAGTTAGTTAACTAGTTTATTTCTAGGTCCTTGGAAGGTTTAACATTTCAAAATTATGTTTCCTATTTCCAGAGCAACTACAAATCAAAATAACACCTTAAGTGAGTTACAAATCAAAATACTGAGGATAAAATGGTTTCATCACTAGATTTGAAGAACCAGAGCTCATGCCAATCTAATTTCTTATATTACTGTGTAATCTCCACCACTTCTACTCTTACTTTAAAAGATTTACAGAAGTGGTGAAAGTTCTGAACAACATAATTTTCTATTAGGGGGGTTAACAACTTTAAACCTTATATCTTGATTTATTTCAGCTACTTATTGATTCCGATCTTGTGCCAAGTAATTGAATGATCTAAGGATACCTTGCCTTTTCAAGACTAAGAACTGTTTTTCATTTCCTCTGGAGCTTTGAGGTAACTGGCTAGGAAAGGAAGAGAATTAATGATGAGACAGAAGTCCTTCCCCCTCCTCTGCTGCCAGAAACCTGTTACCTCATTACTGAAGGCTACAGATGGCTGAATGAAGTGTTTCCATCCTTCCTTCCTAACAGACAATCCAATTTCAATTCAACAGTCTTCTCCAAATACATTACAATGAAACTGTCAAAAAGCAAAGTCAGAGAGAGAATTCTAAAAGCAGCAAGAGGAAAACAGATATTAAGCTATAGGAACCCCCATTAGGCTACCATCAAATTTCACAGCAGAAACTGTACAGGCTAGGAGACAGTGGAACGATACTCAAAGTACTAAATGAAGAAAGCAGTGAACCAAGAATATCTTATCCCCTAAAATTACTTTTCCCAGAAATGAAGGAGAGGGCAGCTGGGTGGCTCAGTTAGTTAAGTGTCCAGCTCTTGATTTTGGCTCACATCATGATCTCTGGGTTCTGAGATCGAGCCACGCATTGTACCAGGCCTCCCACTCAGTGGGGAGTCTGCTTAAGATTCTCTCTCTCTTTCCTCTCACTCAGTCCCTTCCCCCCCACCATTGATGCTCTCTCTCTCTCTCTCTCCCCCTAAAATAAATAAATAAATCTTAAAAAAAAAAAAGAAAAAGAAATGAAGGAGAAATAAAGACTCCCAGACACCACTTAACTATAGTATAAATATTAAAGGAAAACAGTATTAAAAATAACTACAGCTACTATGGCTTGTTAATAATTTCACAGTATAAGAAGTAAATTGTAACTTCAAAAACATAAAAGTAGAGTAGTAGAAAGGTAAAGTTTTAGTATGAGATTGAGGTTAAGTTGATAAAATGAACTGTTATATCTATGTTTTATGTAAATCTCATAGTAACCAAAAAGTAAAAATCTACAGTACATTCACAAAAGATAAAGACAAAGGAATTAGAGCATACCACTACCACCATGGAAAATCAGTAATTCACAAAGATAGGCACCAAAAGAGAAAAAAGGGGGGGGACAATGGAACTACAAAACATCCAGAAAGCAATTAATAAGAAGGAATTAGTAAGTATTTACATAACAATTATCACAATAAATGTAAATTGAATTCAACAATCAAAAGGCAAAGGCTGGCTGGATTTTAAAAAAAACAACAGTATCTTATATACTGCCTATAAGAGACTCACATCAGCTTGAAGAACATACGTAGGTTCAAAGTCAAGGGATGTTAAAAGATACTCCACGCCAGTGGAAACCAAAAGAAAGCAGAAATAGCTATATTTATGTCAGACAAACTAGACTTGAAGCCAAAAATGGTAACAAGAGACAAATAAGGTCATTTTGTAATGATAAAGGGCCAACTCATCAAGAAGAGATCATAATTGTAAATATATGCACCCAATGTCGGAACACTTAAATATATTAAGCAAATACTAACAGATGTGAAAGGAGAAAAAGAAAACAATACAATAATAATAAGACACTTCAATACTCTTAGCAATGTATAGATCATCCAGACAAAAATGGACATGAACCACATGTTAGACCAAATGAACCTAACAGACATACATAAATATCATTCCATCCAACAGCAACAGAATTCTTCTTTAATGCACATAGATACTCTCCAGAATAAATTATATGATAGGCCACAAAACAAATCTTAGCAAATTTAAGATCTAAATCATATCAAGTGTCATTTCCAACTACAGTGGAATGAAACTAGAAATCAACAAGAGCAAAGCTAGAAAATTTAGAAACATACAGAAACTAAACAACACACTCCTAAACAGCCAATAGGTCAAAGAAGAAATCAGAAAGTAAATCAAAATGTCTTGAAACAAATGAAAATGGAAATACAACACACAAAAAACTGTGGAAAGCTGCAAAAGCAGTTCTTAGAGGGAAGTTTATAGTGATAAATGCCTATATTAAGAAAAATAAAGATCCCAAATAAACAACCAAACCTTATACTTCAAAAGGGTAGAAATAAAAAATTAGCCCAAAGTTAGAAGGAAGTAAATAACAAAGATCAAAGCAGAAATACATGAAATAAAGATCGAGAAAACACTAGAAAAGATCAACTAAGTACTATTTTTTGAAAATAAAAAAACAAAATTGACAACCGATACCACAGAAATATACAGGATCATGGAGGACTACTATGAACAATTAAATGCCCACAAATGGGTTAACCTAGAAGAAACTGATAGATTCCTAGAAACATTCAATCTACCAAGACTGAATCATGAAGAAACAGAAAATCCAAACAGATCAAGATGAGTAAGGAAGATGAATCAGTAACCAAAAACCTCCCACAAGAGAAAATCCCAAGACCAGATGATTTCACTGGTAAATTCTACCAAACACCTAAAGAAGAATTAATGCCAACTCTCCCCCAAAACTCTGAAAAAACTAAAGCAGAGGGAGCACTCCAAAATTCGTTTTATAAGACCAGCATTACTCTTACATTAAGACCAAAAAAGGACCCTGTAAGAACAGAAAACCACAGGTCAATAAGCCTAATGAACACAGATGCAAAAATCCTCAAAAAAATACAAGGAAACTAAATTCCACTGCACTTTAAAAGGATCATACACTATAATCAAGCTTTTGTATTGCAAAAGAAACAATAAAATGAAAAAGCACCCCCACAGAATGGGAGAAAAGATCTGCAAACCATATATCAGATAAGGGTTTAGTATCCAGAATTGATAAAACTCAGTAACAAAAAACAATCCAATTGAAAAATGGGCAGAAGAAATGAAAAGACATTCTCCAAAGAAAACATACAAGCTGTCAACACATACATGAAAATATGCTCAACATCACTAATCATCAGGGAAATGCACATCAAAACCACAATGAGCTATCGCCTCATAACTGTTAGAATGGATAGCATCAAAAGGACAAGAAATAACAAGTGAAAATGCAGAGAAAAGAGAACCTTCATTCATTGTTGGTGAGAATGTTAACTGGTGCAATTACTCTACAAACAGTATGAAGGTTTCTCAAGAAATTGAAAAACAGAACTGCCATATGACCTAGCAATCTCACTTCTGGGTCTATAGCAAAAGCAAATAAAAACAGGATATCGAGAAGACACCTGCACTCCCATGTTCACTGCCGCATTATTCAAAACAGCCACGATATAGAAACAACTTAGTGTCTCTCCATGGATGAATGGATTTTTTTAAATGTGATTACACACACACATCACATACACATACACATACACATACCTGAGTATTATTCAGCCTAAAAAAGGATATCTGCCATTTGCAACAACATGGATGGACCTTGAGTGCATGAAGCTAAAAAAAGTCAGAGAGAGGCAAATACTACATGGTGTCACTTACATGTGTAATGTAAAGAAACTGAACTTATAGAAAGTAGACTGGTCGTTGAAAGTGGCTGTAAAGTAGGGGAATTGGAGATATATTGGTCAAAGGATACAAATTTGCGCTTCAAAGATGAATAAGTTCTGGAGAGCTAATGCACAGCATTGTGATTATGGTCAACAATATGTATTATATACTTCAAATTTGTTAAAAGACAGATCTTAAATGTTCTTTCCCCCAAAACATTAAAATTATGTGACATGCTGGAAGTGTTACCTAACACTACGGTAGTAATCATATTGTGATATATAAATGTCAAATCATCACATTGTACACTTTGAACTTACACAACGTTGTACATCAATTATACCTCAATTTAAAAAAAAAAAAAAGAATTCTAGGTCAAGTCTTTCTCCACCTCAGCTTTTGTTTCTAACTGTTTGCTAAATTTAGAGAATAAATAAGAATGTCTTACATTTCAGTAAGGCTCTTTTAAATATTTATTTTTCAGAGGTCATTCTGATGACCCTGTGTAGTAGGTAAAACAAATATTATCATTACCCACATGGCTAAGAAGTAGTAAGGGTACGATTCAATCACAGTTCTTCCTTGATAATGACTCCAAGACTTAGAGCCTAGAGATGAGAAAAATGCTAGCATCATAGACAAAGAAGAGATTGTTCTTAATTCCTGATATGCTGAGGTTACAGTGATAGTAGGGATCCAACGAGACAGGCAGCTTTCATTTTCATCAGCTTGCCAGTGTGAAAAATAATTGATGCATAGTGACCTTGGCCAGAACATTGTCGTATCCTTCTGCAGTTTTAGGATTCTGAATTTCCTAGATCTGCCTGAGTCGCTCTCTATTCCAAGCCAGTTCAACCTGAACACCCTCTCTATATAAAATCAGAACAGGCATTTTGTGTACACGACTACTTGCGGCACAATGCTGACACCTAGCGTATTGACTGATTTTCTTTCATTCTTTCTGTTTTCCTTACTTCTGTTCCTCCTTCCATCCTTCCAAGAATGGTTGTTAGGGTATAGTTTAATAATAGCAAACATTCACTGAGAACTTACTGCACATTAGGCATTGTGCTAAGTACTTTAAATGTATTTCTCGGGGCGCCTGGGTGGCGCCTCTGCCTTTGGCTCAGGTCATGATCTCAGGTTCTTGGGACACCTGGGTGGCTCACTGGGTTAAGCCTCTGCCTTCGGCTCAGGACATGATCTCAGGGTCCTGGGATCGAGTCCTGTATTGGGCTCTCTGCTCGGCAGGGAGCCTGCTTCCTCCTCTCTCTCTGCTAGCCTCTCTGCCTACTTGTGATCTCTCTCTGTCAAAAAAATTAAAAAAAAAAATTTTTATTTAAAAAAAAATAAAAAATAAAGGTATTTCTCTCCATCAACTACGAACAATTCTTTATCATCATTCCTATTTCACCCAAAAAGGGGAAAGAGGCTGAAAGAGTTAAATCAGATTTTATTGTTGGGTAAGTTAGGATTCAAATGCAGATCTGTGGGACTCTGGGACTGGAGCACTCAATCACAATTCTTAAAGGAATCAAGGAGGATTGTTTTATTGGATGGCTAAGTTAGTTTCTGTGTATTCACTTGGAGTACATGTTTACACAGATTTTACTCAATATTATTTATAAGAAAGTGTTAACGGTAGAAAATATGACAAATCTGAGGTGTGCAGCTTTGAGCCAGCCCTCCTATTGATTTAACATCTCTTTGTATGGCAGGATGTCAGCCCTCTCATTCTCCCTCTGAAGGCAGAGAAGACCCTCACAGAGCCTTCTGGGCAGGTACGTCTGAGTGTTTCAAGGGCAGCTCTTCTCCTGTGAGCAATATAATAGTGCGGTTTTTTGATGGGGTGAGCCTACCTTTCCTCAAACTATCTTGATTCCTCTTCTAGGCTGAGTGCTCCAAGAAGCCAGAGAGGGTATGTGCCTTTCTCATTTTTTGAAGGCAAAACACTTGGCACATAGGGACTACATGATAATATACTAAATCCATTCACATAAGGCTAGGAATCTGTTCCTTCTTGTTTCTAAAGTTATATTCTTTAAACCTTTTACTTAGAATGTGCAGGTATTTGAGCTCAACTGCGTAGCACACCGTGCTAGGACTATGGTTGTGAGTACGATCCCCAAGTGAGCTGCTCAGTCTCTGTGAAGAAACATGGTTCCCAGGCCCTGACGGGGTCTCACTGCAGCTACTCCACTGTCTCTGTCAAAGCAGAGGAAATTTTCTTTCCTTTTCTTCCCTCCTTTCTTCACAGTTCCATTGTCCCAAATCTGATCTGAAGATGCATCAACTGTTTTAATCCAGTGGGAATAAAACTGTTAGAGAGGAAAGTAACAAGCTCAGGGTTAGGCTTTTCAATTAATTTGATCAAGCATAACTGGTTTGCTTCCAGGATTTCCCTTTGAACTTTCTTGGATCAGCCTGTAATCGACCTAACCAATGAAAACTCTCTGATTAAACCTGTCTAGGACCTGCCCAAATTCTTCTAAATTAGTCTGCTGGACCAGTTTCTACTCCCCCTGTCCAATGTCTGGCATATGATAAATGCTCAATAAGAGTTCGATATTAGAGGAAATGATAACTAACATCAATGAAATAAATACTCAGCATCTGCAAGTTGGTGGCTTAGCACAGCACATTATCTCATTTCACAATACTGAAAGGAAATTTGTTTCCACTTTACAATTATGAAACAGACTCAGAAATTAAGTAATTCACCCAAGTTCAGGCTCCAGATTAATATTTGACTCTAAAACTAACACTTATTACAATATGAATCCCAAGTCCAAAACTGAGTTTTCTTCCACACCATCTGAAGGAGAGAAGCAAATATATTTCCTAAGTGTCAGACCTGCACTTTAGTTTGAAACTTTTCTCTAAACATCTGCTTGAATCTGATAGTATTACCCTTCTAGACTCTACTCAGAAATATCCTAGATGCAAAGTCCTGCTACCCCTTCTCTGGGAAACTATGTAATAAATTGATCAAAATTAAAATTTATGTGACTAATCATTGTTGTTTTCTACACCCTTTGGCAATCAGATTCAATTGTATCACTGACATACACTCTGTTCCAAGTAAATTCTTTTGTCTGAAAATTGATGTATCTAATATCTGATAGAGTAGCATTAATTTCATCATACTCCCCCAATTGTATACATTTTATCACTTCAATGTATAAATCCACATGGAAAGATTCTTAAGAGTTTAGATTCCCGGGCCATCCTCATGAGAATTGTAATTTGAGGGCTCTGGTATGGAGTCTAGGAACATAGTTCTTGTTGTTATTGTTGTTTTAAAGATTTTATTTACTTATTTAGCAGAGAGACACAGCAAGAGAGGGAACACAAGCAGGGGGAGTGGGAGAAGGAAAAGCAGGCTTCTCGCTGAGCAAGAACCGCCCCCGCCAACCCCATGACAGGGCTCCATCCCAGGACTCTGAGATCATGACCTGAGCTGAAGGCAGACGCTTAATGAAATTACTGAGCTACCCAGGTGCCCCAGAACATAGAGTTTTAATAAACGCCCGAGGTAATTCAGAAGCAAGTGGTCCTTGAACCCCATTTAAAAAATTTCAATTAGAAATAAAAAAAATCCAAGTGAATATTTGAAAAATATTCCGCCCTAATAAGTGATTTTCAGCAATTACAATATGCATTATTGCAATTTTCCCCAGGTTTATTCTTTGTTCACTTCTTGAATTTGTGCTTTTTATTTTTTTAAGACTTTATTTATTTATTTTACACAGAGAGAGATCACACGTAGGCAGAGCAGCAGGCAGAGGGGGGGAAGCAGGCTCCCTGCTGAGCAGAGAGCCCGAAGCGGGGCTCGATCCCAGGACCCTGAGATCATGACCTGAGCCAAAGGCAGAGCCTCAAGCCACTGACCCACCCAGGTGCCCTGAATCTGTGCTTTTTAAAGTTTTTATGAAATTTGGGAATTTTTCAAATATTATTTCTTCAAATACTTTTTCTGTCCCTTTCCCTCCCACTTTTTTCTGAAACTCCAATGATGCCTATGTTAAATTAAACTGCTTATTATTACCCCACAGATCTCTGATGCTATTTATTCCCTTTCCCCTGACTCTTCTATTTTTGTTTCATTCTGGATAGTCCTGTCTTTAATTTAGTGCCTAATCTTGTGTTAATTCCAGTTAGTATATTTTTCATTTCAAGGACTTTATTTTTCATTTCCAAAAGTTTTAGTTTGATCTTTTTCGTATCTCCCACTTCACTCATAGAACTGTTTTCTTGTGCCTTCTTGCCCACACGGGACAGTGAGTTTTAATGTCCTTGTCTGCTACTTCTATCACCTCTGGCATTTCTGGGTCTCTTCTTTTCTCCACCACACAGCCTTAAGTTGTGAGTCATATTATTCTGCCTTTCTGTGTACCTGATTTTTTTTTTTAACTAGATGCTGGACATTCTGAATCTTGCGTGATGAATACTGGATTTTTGTTAAATTCCCTTAAGGGTGGTCAGATTTTATTCTCATGATGGTTATTTGGGATCAGCTATATTCTTTGAATCTTGCTCTTAAGCTTTTTATTAAAGATGGGTACAGAGCAGAACCCTAGTCTAGGACTAATTTAATCTTTCTGAGGATTCCTCCCATAGATTATAATAATGTCTTTCCACTCTTGCTGATGGAAGCACACTACTCCTAGTCATGTCAGCTCTAGAAACCTTTATGCCTACTACTTTGCAGTCCTTCTTTTCCTGGCCTCAAATCATTTCCTCTCAAGACTGAATGGGACCCCTCTGCAGGTCCATAGAACCCTTCCTCTGTAAAGCAAACCTGCTCTCTGGCACTTGGCTCAACGAATTCAAGTCATCTTGGCTCTCCCAAACCTTGATCTGGCTTCCTTGAACTCTGATCATCTATGTGCTGTATGGGTTCCTTGAACCACAAGGAGATGTGGAAACTGCCTCCAGGAAGTAATCTGGTACAATCATATGGTTGGCCTGGTTTGTTTCCCTTCACTCATGAATCCCAGTCTTTCATTGTTGTCCAACCTCTAGAACTGTTATATTTTATCCAGTTTTCCAGATGTGGCCAGAAACTTATATAAAACATAATTATAACACTGTCATTCAAATCACTTTTGTACTCAGATAACACATAGGAAGAAAGAATAAAAGGAAAACCCTCTGAATCAAGAAAGAAAATTTTCTCAAGCCGATTTAGAAAGCTTGGAATTGACTATATTATTTTTCTGTCATAAGCTAACATCAGAAACCCTAGATAAAAACTGAGTTATAGAAACGATTATATTTCTGTATGACTTATATGTACTCAATGGAATATTATGCAGCCATGAACACACTTTGGAACAATTTTAATAAACTGGACATTTTCCCAAAATATTAAATGAAAAAAAGCAGACTGCATATATAGCAGGATTCCACTTTCTAAAAATATGTAGAAGACAGAAATGCACAAACACATATGTGGAAAAAATGTTAATAGTGACAATCTTTGGAGTATGATACAATAAGTGACTTCTTTATTCTATCCTTTAATTTATATGCACACTTTTAAAAATAAGTATGTATGATTTGGTTTCTCCCTGCAAAAGTTTGTTGTTGTTTTTGTTTGTTTGTTTGTTTGTTCTTCAATTAATGGATCAGGTATATCCAGGGTGTAGATAAAGGGAACTTTAGCTTGTAGCACCAACTAACATTTGCTGGACTGGTAGGGAAGGAAGCAGTTTCTTACTGTCTTAGAAATCTTGCTGAAATTGATATACAGAATTGAATAGCCAGATGTTTATATTCTCAAAAAGGAAAGAAGTATTGGGGGGACTTGCATGGGTCACCATTTCAAAGAACCCAGTATCAGACGACACTAAACTTAGCCAAAATCTTCCAGAGTAAGTCCTCTTGGATAATTTTTGTGCTCAGTCCATGTCCTGGGAAAAAGCATAAAATCACTGATTCTACCACACTGCATTCAAGGCAAGGAACTGTGAGAAATTACAGAAGCATTAAACTCCCTGTGCTCAGGAATTCTGTAATGTAGCTAAAAAATAACACACAAAAAGACAGTAATCAAGTGCTAAAACTGCATGGGAAATGTGCTACAGGAGTTCATAAAGGGGAACAGGACAACCAGTTGGCAAATAAACTGCACATTCCAGGAAATGTAAAACAGTACAGATGGAAAATAGGGACGAAAAAGTGATGTCCTGTCCTCCCGGATAGCAATGTGAGAAAATACTGAGGAAGAAATTTATACCAGATTCAAAAAGAACAAATTCGAGAGAGGCAAGATGGTGGAGGAGTAAAGGACTGAAATGACATCAGGTCGCAGGAGTTCAGCTAGATAGTTATCAAACCATTCCAAACACCTACAACCCACAGGAGATCGAAGAGAGAGGAGCAGCAATTCTAGGAACAGAAAATCGACCACTTTCTGAAAGGTAGGACATGTGGAGAAGTGAATCTGAGGCCACGGGAAGATAGACCACAGTGGGAGATGCCGGCACCCGGCAAGTGGCCGGGCAACAGAGCACAATATCCAAACTTTTAGAGGTCTGCTCCACTGAGGGACATTGCTCCAGAGGCTAAGTGGGGGTGGAGCCCTTGTGGGGACAGTGGGGTCTTAGGACCCACGGGGTCACTGAAAGATCAGGGGTGTCTGAGTGTGGCAGAGCTCCCAGGTATTGGAGCAGGGAAACTGACTAGAGACAGAGCCGAGGGGTGAGCTCTCAGCTTGGGGTTACCTTAAACCATGATCCGTGGCACAGTCAGACAATGGCTCTTCAAACAGTGACCCCACAAGTGGCAGATCCAGAGATACTCACCTTTGTCCTGTGGAGGCAGGAATCTGCTGGGTTGGAGACTCCAAACAGGCTGTGTGCCAGAGACAAACACTCGGTCACAAGCCAGGTGAGCTCGGAGCGCAGCCAGACACCAGGGAGACGGGAGTGATTGAGCGCTTTTCTCCGAGTATGCACTGAGGGGCAGGGACCCAAGCTCTGGGCTCCTCTGAGCTGGAGATTGGGAAGCCACCATTTTCATTCCCGTCCTCCAGTGCTCTAAGGAAAGCGGTCAGGGAACAAAAGCTCCCGAGAGCGAACCTGATTAGATTACTTATCCTGGCCCCTGGCAAGGGCACTGGAATTCTGCCTCAGACAAACACATTTGAGAACCATGGCAACAGCCCTCTTCCCCAGAAGATCAGCAAGAACATCTAGCCAAGACCAAGCTCAACCATCAAGGAGAACGGAATTCCAGAGACAGGGGAAAGCAATGCATGGAATTCAGGCTTTTCTCCCCATCATCCTTTAGTCTTGCAAAGTTAAATTAAGTTTTTTTTATTTCATTTTTTTCCTATTCTAACTTTTTTTAACTTTTCCTCTTTCCACTTTTAACCTTTTTAAACTGATTTATCTTAACAATACCTTTCTAAAAAAAAAACCTTTTTAAACCTTCATTATTATACTCATTTTTTTATCCTTCATTGTATTTAACCTTATTTTTTGTATACATATAGGTTTTTTTTTTTTTTCTAAAAAATTGTGGGATACAACTTCATCTAATAGATCAAAATATACCCTAAATCTATCACAGGACTTTGTTTTAGTGTCCAGCCTGAGCACATTCTCTCCCTCTTTTGTTCCAACTTATGTCATCAATTCCTTTCTTAGAATTTTTTAAAATTTTTCATCTTTACAGTCATATTCCATCCCATCATCATGTTTACCCTTATTTTTGTATATATATATTTTTCATTCCTTAAAATTTTGGGAGTTTCTTCTAAAAAACCAAAATACACCCAAAATTAAGTCGGTGACTCTGTTCTATTCACCAGTCTAATATATACATATATATTCTTTTTAATTTCTTTTTACCCCCTTTTTCTCCTCCCCAGTTCAGGGTCTCTTCTGATTTAGTTAGCGTACATGTTTCTGGGGTCTTTGCCACCCTTTTTTATTCTCTCATTCATATATTCTTATCTGGATAAAATGACAAGGCAGAAAAACTCACCACAAAAAAAAAAAAAAAAAAAAAAAAAAGAACAAGAGGCAGTACCAATGGCTAGGGACCTGATCAATACAGACATTGGTAATACATCAGATCTAGAGTTCAGAATGACGATTCTCAAGGTGCTAGCTGGGCTTGAAAAGGCATGGAAAATATTAGAGAAACCCTGTCTGGAGAAATAAAATCCCTTTCTGGAGAAATAAAAGAACTAAAATCTAACCAAGCTGAAATTAAAAAAGAATTAATAGGGTGCAATCAAGAATGGAGGCTCCTACTGCTAGGATAAATGAGGCAGAAGAGAGAATTAGTGATATAGAAGACCAAATGACGGGGAATAAAGAAGCTAATCAAAAGAGAGACAACAACTATTGGATCACAAGGGGAAATTCAAGAGATAAGTGATACCATAAGATGAAACAATATCAGAATAACTGGGATTCCAGAAGAAGAAAAAGAGAGAGGGGGCAGAAGGTATATTGGAGCAAATTATAATAGAGAATTTCCCTAATTATGGCAAAGGGAACAAGCATCAAAATCCAGCTGGCACAGAGAACCCCACTCAAAATCAATAAAAATAGGTCCAAAACTCGTCCTCTAATAGTAAAACTTACTCGTCTAAGCGACAAAGAGAAAACCCTGAAAGCAGCTTGGGACAAGAAGTCTGTAACATACAATGGTAGAAATATTAGATTGCCAACAGACTTATCCACAGAGACCTAGAAGGCCAGAAAGAACTAGCATGATATATTCAGGGCACTAAATGAGAAAAATATGTGCCAAAAATACTATATCCAACTAGGCTATCACTGAAAATAGGAGAAGACATAAAAAAACTTCGAGGACAAAAAAAAAATTAAAAGAATTTGCAACACCAAACAAGCCCTACAGAAAATATTGAAAGGGGTCCTCTAAGCAGAGAGAAAGCCTAAAAGTAATAGACCAAAAAGGAACAGAGATAATATACAGTAACAATCACCTTACAGGCATACACTAGCACTAAATTCATATCTATCAATAGTTACCCTGAATGTAATGGGCTAAATGGCCCAATCAAAAGACACAGGGTATCAGAATGGATAAAAAAACAAAACCCATCAATATGCTGTCTGCAAGAAACTCATTATAGACCCAAAGGCACCTCCATATTTAAAGTGAGGTGGTGGAAAACAATTTACCATGCTAATGGACAACAAAAGAAACCTGGGGTGGCAATCCTTATATCAGATCATAAGATTTTAGGCCAAAGACTATAATAAGAGATAGGGAAGGACACTATATCATACTTAATGGGTCTGTCCAACAAAAAGATCTAACAATTTTAAATATCTATGCCCCTAACATGGGAGCAGCCAAATACATAAACCAATTAATAACAAAATCAAAGAAACACATCGACAATAATACAATAATAATAGGGCACTTTAACACTCCCCTCACTGAAATGGACAGATCATCCAAGCAAAAGATCAACAAAGAAATCAAGGCCTTAAATGACACAGTGGACTAGATGGACATCACAGATCTATTCAGAACATTCCATCCCAAAGCAACAGAATACACATTCTTCTCTAGTGCACATGGAACATTCTCCAGAATAGATCACATCCTGGGTCGCAAATCAGGTCTCAACCAGTACCAAAACATTGGGATCATTCCCTGCATATTTTCAGACCACAATGCTCTGAACCTAGAACTCAATTACAAGAGAAAATTTGGAAAGAACCCAAATACATGGAAACTAAAGAATGAATGGGTCAACCAGGAAATTAAAGAAGAATTGAGAAAATTCATGGAAACAAATGATAATGAAAACACAACTGTTCAAAATCTGGGGAAACAGCAAAGGCAGTCCCGAGAGGAAAGTATACAGCCATACAAGCATTTCTCAAGAAATAAGAAAGGTCTTAAGTACTCAACCTAACTCTACACCTAAAGGAGCTGAAGAAAGAACAGCAAAGAAGGCCTAAACCCAGCAGAAGAGAAATAATAAAGATCAGAGGAGAAATCAATGAAATAGAAACCAAAAAAAAAATATATAACAAGTCAGGGCGCCTGGGTGGCTCAGTTGGTTAAGCAACTGCCTTCAGCTCAGGTCATGATCCTGGAGTCCCGGGATCGAGTCCCGCATCAGGCTCCCAGCTCCACGCGGAGTCTGCTTCTCCCTCTGACCTTCTCCTCGCTCATGCTCTCTCTCACTGTCTCTCTCTTCTCTCAAATAAATAAATAAAAAATGTTTAAAATATATATATATATATATATATATATATATATATATATATATATATAAAACAAATCAATGAAACTAGGAACTGGTTCTTTGAAAGAATTAATAAGATTGATAAATCCCTGGCCAGACTTATCAAAAAGAAAAGAGAAAGGACCCAAATAAATAAAATCATGAATGAAAGAGGAGAGATCATGACCAACACCAAAGAAATACAAACAATTATAAGAACATATTATGAGCAACTCTACGTCAGCAAATTTGACAATATGGAAGAAATGGATGCATTTCTAGAGACATATAAACGACCACAACCAAACCAGGAAGAAATAGAAAACCTGAAGAGACCCATAACCAGTAAGAAGATTAAAGCAGTCATCAAAAATCTCCCAACAAACAAGAGCCCAGGGCCAGATGGCTTCCCAGGGGAATTCTACCAAACATCTAAAGAAGAATTAATACTTATTTTCCTGAAACTGTTCCAAAAAATAGAAATGGAAGGAAAACTTCCAAACTCATTTTCTGAGGCTAGCATTACCTTGATCCCAAAACCAGACAAATACCCCATCAAAAAAGAGAATTACAGACCAATATCCTTGATGAACACAGATGCGGAAATTCCCACTTACAATTGCACCCAAAACAATAGGAATAAACCTAAACAAAGAGGAAAAGAATCTGTACTCAGAAAACTATGAAGTACTTACGAAAGAAATGGAGGAAGACACAAAGAAATGGAAAAATGTTCCATGCTCATGGATTGGAAGAACAAATATGGTGAAAATGGCTATGCTACCTAAAGCAATCTACACATTTAATGCAATCTACCCTAAAGATACAAATGTAGTGATCCAAAGGGACAGGTGCACCCAAATGTTTCTAACAGCAATGTCCACAATAGCCAAACTATGGAAAGAACCTAGATGTCCCATCAACAGATGAATGGATAAAGAAGATGTGGTATATATACACAATGCAATATTATGCAGCCATCAAAAGAAATGAAATCTTGCCATTTTTGACGATGTGGTTGGAACTAGAGGGTATTATGCTGAACAAAATAAGTCAATCAGAGAAACACAATTATCATATGATCTCCCTGATATGAGGAATTTGAGAGGCAGAGTGGGGGTGTTGGGTGTAGGGAAGGAAAAAATGAAACAAGATGGGATCAGGAGGGAGACAAACCATAAGAGATTCTTAATCTCACAAAACAAACTGAGAGTTGCTGGGGGGATGGAGATGGTGGCTGGGTTATAGACACTGGGGAGGGTATGTGATATGGTGAGTGCTGTGAAGTGTGTAAGCCTGACGATTCACAGACCTGTATCCCTGGGGCAAATAATACAGTATACATTAATAAAAGGAATTAATGAAAAAAATAGAACAAATTCCAATACGTTCAGAGGAAGACAGGTATCATCTAAAACAGCACTGGCTTTGTGGCCAGACAGGCCTGAGATCAAATCCAACACTGCTCCCTATACATGAGCGGCCTTGAATAAGCTTACTCCCCATGAAACTGTTTTCTAACCTGGGGAAACACCAGGGATGTTTATGAAACATCCCTGTTTCATAAACAGGGATGATTATGAAAAATATTACAAAATACAACGTTGAAAAACACAAAATTGCAATTTTAGTACCATAAAATATGGCTGATTATCAGAACTTCATATCGCCAATAAACTATAGAATCTGTCATGCAGTAGATATGCAATAAATGTGTTGAATGACATTGCCTTATTTCTGAACAAAATAAACTTAAATAGAAGAATCTGACCAGAGGATAATGTATTTTCTGCACAGTATTTACAGGTCTGAATTCATGTCCCAGTTCACCTACTTACTAGCTGAATGGCCTCAAATTAGTTACCAAGCTAAAGTGTAAAATGAGGATACCTATCTACTTTTTATAATTACTATAAGGATTAAAACACTCTGGTACAAAGTAGGTTATCAGTAGATTGCAGCTAGTATTAAGATTTGTAAGGAATATATGACACAAAGCAATGACAAAGGAATCATGAAGGTGAAACCCATTATAAACTAAAACCGGAGACAAAAGACTCGTCATGTTTTTACCCTCCTGAAGCTCAGACAACCTGCCTGTAGTTGCTCTGTACTTGTATTTACTAAAATCAGATGGCCAACCGAAGAAGACATTCCTGGATAGATCAGTTAAATAAACACAGTTGATAAAAGTAAAAAAAAAAAAAAAAAACCATAAAAGTGAGTAAATAAAATCTGAGAAAAATTCAGAGGTCAACAAAATAGGTTCTCATAACTATGATCACAGGAAGCAGAAAAACAAAAGGCACAGACCTTAAGTTTGAAAGAATTGGTTTATACTTTGTATGCATAATGTCATATAGTTACGATAACATATATTTAGATATATTGTTATGTGTACATTAGAGACCACATGTAATACAACACACACACACACACACATCCATATCTATCTGTCCAAGAGTACCAGAAACTTTTTCTCAAAATAATGCTGTTCAAACTAAAGAGAACACCGAATTATAGAAAATTATATTATAGAATTATAGAAAAAGCACTGAAAAAAATTTGAGGACATTACAAGAAAACATCTTGTCACTTTAGTGTGCCTAGCAGTGAGTGATGAAAGAAAAATGACACGCGAGGAATCCTGGCCCTTCGATGCCATTCATCCCCTGGTATGCTTTTGAGCCAAGATTAACAAGACAAGGAACATGCAGCCAGACTTCGAGAGGGTGTTGAAGGCCTCATGAACAGCAAAAGTAACGTTATGGAAGTGCTGAAGTATAACTCTGGATGATTAGAAAAGAGAATGGAAGAGGTCAGAGGTAAGGCTAAACAAGAAAACTCTTATTTAAGAGTCTTTAAAGGAATTTAGGTTTTATCTCAATGATAATGAAACAGCATTAAAGAACTTAAACAGAGGAGAAACACAATGGAATTTTCCCACTAGAAAACTCTGGTGCTGGTGTGAATGAAGGATTGAAAATAGGAAGAAACTCAAAGCAGGAAGACTTGTGAAAAGCCTATTACAAAAGTCTTATCTATAAGATGTGGACAATGATACCTGCCCTTGCCTATTTTACTTAGGGTACTGTCACATGAGCAAATGACAGTATATGTGAAAGTGTTCTGAAAACATTTAACAAATGGTTATTATATACAGATGATGAACCAATTGTATGTAAAATGTGAGAGTTGGTATTATTGGTATTATTTCTTAAAAAATCATGTAAAGCAGAAGAGGTGACAAAAGACCAGAAATCGGTAAATACTATTCCATATTTTTAAAGTAGAAAAGGGTGCATTTCTAGAAATTTAAGACTGATAAACCTGAACTGAAGCCCCATTCTAGGATCATCCCTATATATTTTTTAAAGATTTTATAGATTTATTTAACAGAGAAAGAGAACAAGCAGGGGGGAGCCGCAAAGGGAGAGGGAGAAGCAGGCTCCCAGCTGAGCAGGGAGCCCCATGCAGGGCTCTATCACAGGACCCTGAGATCATGACCTGAGCCAAAGGCAGATGCTCAACCGACTGAGCCACCCAGGCGCCCCTTGTCCCTATATTTTTGCAGGGCCAACACATGAAATGGTCTAGGTACCCTCAGCCCACCACGAATAATCAGTCTATTTAGGAGTTATAAAAAGATGTACCTTAAATAATATGTGATAGACATCCTCTAAAATGACCTCCAATGATCTCTGCTTCTTGTTATTTATTATGTTATATAGTCCTTCCCCTTGAGTAACTTGCTTCTAACCAACACTGAGAGGGCATCACTTCCATGATTAGACTACAAAAGATTCTGACTTCTGTGTTGCTAGCAGGCTCTCTCCCTTGCTGGCTTGATCAAACTGCCATGTTGGGAAGCCCAAATGGCAAGGAACTGAGAGCAACCTCCAGCTAGGAGCCAGCCAAAGACGTGAGACCTTAGCCCAACAACCCAAAAAGAAGTGAGTCAAGCTAACAATCACATAAGCAAACATGGAAGCAGAACCTTCTCCAGCCAAGCCTTTAGATGAGACTTCAGCCCTGGCTGACCTTTGAAACCAGAGGAGACGTCCATGAGGCAGACAGCCAGCGAAGCTACATATGGATTCCTAACCCACAGAAACTGTTAGGTAATAAATGTGTGGGTTTAAACCACTACTTTTGTTATGGTTTGTTATGCAGCAATAGGTAAGTAGTACTAGCAGGATTACCTTGCATAAACACAATGGCATAGAACATTCAATTTCCTAATAAACAGCAACTGACTATAAACCAGGACAGTCAAGCATTCTAGTGAGAAGAAATTGTTACTCTACTATGATGACAACCTGATAATAGTGGTCTTATCTTACTTTCGGAAGTAGAAGGCAGAAGATGAAAAAGGAACCTGGCCCAGGACTTCACTATAACACTATGTTCCTATTATCAAAAGGTGATAAATAGCACAGAAAACAGCACTGAAAATGACTAAATGAAAAGAGGCACTAAAGAAAGATTCAAGGACAAGAATGAATTGGTTAAGTTATGAGGTTTCCCCTGGAGATCTTCAAGAAAGACAACAGGCCTGAGATCATTACTGCTTTAAAGCCAAGGCAATCAGCAAGCTGACCTCTCAAAGTCTAGGTTCTATACTTAGAAATGTTGTGATGGCCATTAAAGAGAGAATCCCCTACCATTCTGAAGACAATACACAATTGAGCAGACCTCAGCAGTCAGCCTGTGTTTATAGAACAATTTATACATCAGCACTTGAAAAGTATTGACTATTATATTCACTTCTGTAGTGAGGAAATCTTTGAGACACATTTAATATTTATTTTCCAATACTCTTCCAATAGCAAGTGATGCTATGGGATCAAAAGACATCCTCAAGAAAGTGGGAATAATAAAGAATATTCAAATTCCATAGATTTCTTAAAATTTGGAATTGAGGTAACAATGCACCTTTAAAGATATTACCATCAAAATATCAAGAAAATGATCAGACCGTGGCAACTGTTTTCATACCTTAACTGTTTTCCTTCACATATTAGGTCATGGCTGCAGTACTTCTGAATCATATTCTCTATACCCCAGTTTAGTTCTATGCTTCCAGAATCTACACATCATTCCAAAACCCCACAAAACAGTGATGTCACACGTCTGAATCCTCTGACTTGGCAAAAATATGGGAAGCAGCACAGAAGTATAGCCACAGATCTTGTTGCTAATGTAGACTGAAATTATGGGTTAGCAGATATAGTCATGCCTATCCACAGGAGTAGTTAACTACCACTTTTATTACTGCTGCTGTAATTTTGGTTATACAGAGCGACAAATATCTTAGGAAACCCTAGAAATACTATATATAGATATAATATGAACTTAAATTTCAAAATATCTTTATTTTCACTCTCAAGTTAAATCTCTGCCAGAAAGGTACTCAGGAAAACTTGTGAGTAAATGGTCACCATTCAACCTTTATCGATTCAAAATGTCATGCAATCGTTTCTTGGCCTTTTGGCTAAGATCAAGTGCAAAATGTCATGCAATACCCTGTGCCAGGGGGCCAACAGAGGCATTACCTCATAACTGTTCTAAATCATCTCAGGTAGCTTTAAAAGACTGAGCTTTTCTCAAATCAAACCATTGCAGCCAGAGTTTGCAGAACCAGAACCAGAACTTGTGTCACTTTTTTGAGGAGTTGGGAGAGGCCTTGAGAATAGAGAAAGGGGACATGGAAACAAATACTATGGTGAGGTTGGGTTCTTTGGTTTTTTTACAGAGTTTGATTCCAGGTTAACAGTTGCATTCTAGATACATCTCACACAAAGGACTTGAATTCTTCAGAATTGAGTTTATAAATAAATGAAGAAATTAACTTTTCAGTGTTTTTTAAATCTTCCCCCCCCCCTGGCCAATTATTCCTTTGATTGGGGTCATGACATAAAAGGAGAGTAATGTCACTAAGATGACAGAACAGGAATCCCTGGGGGTGCCTGGGTAGCTCAGTTGGTTAGACTTCTGCCTTTAGCCCAGATCATGATCTCAGGGTCCTGGAATGGAGCCCCATGTCAGGGGTCCTGCTCAGTGGGGAGTCTGCTTCTCTCTCTGCCCCTCCCCAGCTCATACTCTCTCTCTCTCAAATAAATAAATAAAATATTTAAAAAGAAGAAGAGGAAACCCTGGACCTTCCTTCCCCAAAAGAACATACCAATTCAAAAATTCATGGATAAATTCCATTTGTGAAAAAACCAGAAACTAGTTAAGAGGCTAAAATCCAAAAAAATGACAACACTAAAAGCTAATGAGGAGGATATGGAGTTACAGGAACTCTCATTTCATTGCTAAAAATGCAAAACAGTATAGACACTTGGTAGACAATTTGGCAATTTCTTATAAAACTAATTGTACTCTTACTTTATGACCCAGCAATAGCACTATTTGGTATTTATGCAAATGAGCTGAAAACTTATGTACACACACACACATATACACACACACACACACACACACACACACACACACACACCCTGCACAAAAAGCTTATGACAGCTTTATTCACAACTGCCAAAACTTAGAAAGAACCAAGATCCCCTTCAACAGGTGAATGGATAAATGAACTGTGTATACCCCGAGAATGGAATATCAGTGCTGAAGAATTATGACCTATCAAGCCAGAAAATGACATGAAGGAACTTTAAATGCATATCAGTAAGTGAAATAAGCCAACCTGAAAAGGCTGCATACTATAGGATTCCAAGTATACGACATTTTGGAAAAGGCAAAACTATGGGGACAGTAAAAAGATCAGTGGTTGCCAGAGCACCAAGGAAGGAGGAAAAGGCAGACCACAAAAGATTTTGAGAGCAGTGGAACTATTCTGTATTGATACTATAATGGTGGATACATGTCATTACGCATTTGCCAAAACCCACAGAATGTTAAAGTCATGAGTGAGCCCTAATGCAAACTGTGGACTTCGAGTTATAATGATATGTCAGTATAGGTTCATGGATTTGAACAAACTTATCACTCTGGTTCAGGCTATTGATAGTGAAAAAGCCTGTTCATATGTGGGAGAAGAGGATATATGGGAAATCTACTTTCTGCTCAATTTTTCTATGAACCTAAAACTGCTCTTTAAAAGTCTATTTTTAAAAAATTAAACAAAAATCAGATTTCATAGGTATAGGCGATCTGACAGGAGTCTACACTAATTTTTTTTTCTTAACAGGGGGGTGGCCAGAGGAGAGAATTTAAGGTGGGGTCCACACCCAGCATAAAGCCCAGCAAGGGGCTCAATCTCACGACCCTGAGATCATAACCTGAGCTGAAACCAAGAGTTGGAAGTTTGGGGCACCTGGGTGGCTCAGTGGGTTAAAACCTCTGCCTTTGGCTCAGGTCATGGTCCCAGGGTTCTGGGATCGAGCCCCACGTCGGGCTCTCTGCTCGGCAGGGAGCCTGCTTCCTCCTCTCTCTCTCTGCCTATTTCTCTGTCTGCTTGTGATCTCTGTCTGTCGAATAAATAAATAAAATCTTAAAAAAAAAAAAGTTGTAAGTTTAACTGGCTAAGCCACCCAGGCGCCCCAAGAGCCTACAGTAATTTCTTAAATATTCCAACATGTTTCCTGTCCTTGACCTGTAATCACTGAGAATAATCAAAAGAATATCCTGCAACCTGTGAAACAGTCATAGAAAGTGCCCAAGTGCTAAACAGGCGGTCAGCCAGAAAAGGTATTGCCACAAGGACAGCAGCTATCTGTACACACGATTCTGGTAAGGTGGTAGAAGACAAAGGTCTCTTTATTGGTAGACATAGCTTACTCATCAAAGAGTATCCCAACTCTCTTTTACTGAAAGTCTACTGTTTGTATGTTGCTTGAATTGTGTTGCTACACAGATTTTAAACAGTACTTTCAATGAGATTTGACCTGTATTATAGCCTACAAATTGCCTGAATATTATAATGTTAGGTATCATTTCCTTTTTTTTTTTTTTTTTTAAGATTCAAACCTTTACTTTTTTTTTTTTTCTTTTAGAGAGAGAGAATCTCAAGCAGGTTCCATGCCCAACACAGAGGCTGACACAGGGCTCAGTCTCACCACACTGAGATCATAACCTGAGCTGAAATCAAGAGTCAAATGCTTAACGGACTGAGCCACCCAGGCATCCCAACAATACTAAGTATCATTTTCAATTACCAGCTATATAGTATGCTCACAGTGCTCATTATATGCTTTTTCAACAAATTTTTTTTTAAAGATTTTATTTATTTATTTGACAGAGAGAGATCACAAGTAGACGGAGAGGCAGGCAGAGAGAGAGAGAGGGAAGCAGGCTCCCTGCTGAGCAGAGAGCCCGATGTGGGCCTCGATCCCAGGACCCTGAGATCATGACCTGAGCCGAAGGCAGCGGCTTAACCCACTGAGCCACCCAGGCGCCCTCAACAACAAATTTTTAAATGTTACGTAACTTTTAAAAGAAATTGTTAAGGGGTATTGCCAAAAAAAAAAAGAAAAGAAAAATTTTTCAAATATACTGCTATTATAAAAGCACAACTAACAGTTTTTATTTATTTTTTTAATATTTTATTTGTTTATTTGACAGAGAGCTAGAGAGAGAGCACAAGTAAGCAGAGCGGCAGGGAGAGGGGGAGAGAGAGAAGCAGACTCTCTGCTGAACAGGGAGCCCGATGCAGGGCTCGATCCCAGGACCCTGGAATCATGACCCGAGCCGAAGGCAGCCGCTTAACCAACTGAGCCACCTGGGCGCCCCACAACTAACAGTTTTTAAAGTGACATGCCTTGATTTCTACACCAGATTTAAAGAAACAAAAAACAAAACAAAACAAAACAAAACAAAAAAAACACCAGTTCATGGGGTGCCTGGATGGCTCAAATTGTTGACTCCTGATCTCGGAACAGGTCTTGGTCTCCCCATGGTGATTTCCAGCCCTGCACTGGGCTCCACCTGGGTGTGGAGCCTACTTAAACAAACAAACATCAATTCATTACCAAAACAGTAAACTGAACTATTTCAATTCAAACATCTCTTTTAAATTTTATAGAAGTAAGATTTTTCCTTTTTTTTTTTTAAGACTTTTATTTATTTATTTGACAGAGAGATTGAGAGAGAGCACAAGCAAGGGGAGCAGCAGGGGGAGAGGGAGAAGCAGGCTCCCTGCTCTACTGAGCCCCTGCTCTACTGACAAGGGACTAGATCCCAGGACCCTGGGATCATGAACTGAGCCAAAGCGATGCTTAACCAGCTGAACCACCCAGGCACCCCAGAGTAAGACTTTTCTATGTCAAAAATCACTAATTCAGATCTCACCAAATTTCAGAGTGGTTCTAAGGGATTTAGTTGTAAACAACTCACTTTAAACTTCTGCATTTTCAACAGCTGTATTTTCACATCACTTAACTATTTTCACTGAAATGTCTGCAAGTTTCATATACATAATCTCTAAGTGTTCAAATAATTTGTATTGTTACATGGCCTAATGGCCGTCCAACAAGTTAAAACCTTGACCATCCTGTTTATGGATTTAAATTTAAGACGAAGCAACAATTCTAAAACTTTCAAAGTGTATTCTTTCTTGCTTCCCCCGCCTTATTACAGATGCACACACACAGCACCCAAAAGGGCTCATGGCATCACCCTTAAAAATGAATTCTGTAGATTCACCATGAAGTGAAAAAAAATTTAAAGGTCACTCATCTTTGAAACTCTTCCTAGGCAGAACCTCACCTAAACCATTACTGACACAAGTTATTTCCCCTTTTCTTTGCCAAACTTTCCCATGACTGTGTGCCATTATGCTCCTCAGGCTTCATGAGTAAAGTTTTTCCAGAGTACAGTATCACTTATGACAGTTTAAAACTAATTATTGACTAAAGTAAAAAGGAGATCCTCACCATCACCTATGTTCCTTCTCATATCTCAAATTCAGTCAATCTTGATCTCTCCATTTCACTATTCAAACATTTTGTTTTGTTTTGTTTTGTTTATTTGACAGAGAGCTAGAGAGAGAGCACAAGTAAGCAGAGCGGCAGGGAGAGGGGGAGAGAGAGAAGCAGGCTCTCCGCTGAGCAGGGAGCCCAATGTGGGGCTCGATCCCAGGACCCTGGAATCATGACCCGAGCCGAAGGCAGCCGCTTAACCAACTGAGCCACCCGGGTGCCCAATATTCAAACATTTTTAATTCTTCATCCAAATCTTGTTTCCTCAAATCATCATGTGTGCCACTTACCTTTGAATTTTTTTCTCCTCTTTCCATGTGTGGAGTCCAAAATTAAGCACAAAACTCTTACAAATGTTTATATAATTTGTGAGGACTCTGCAAATCACCGTGTTTAAACGGCCATTTTTCTTCTCGTGTACATATGATGTCATATACTGAGTAGAGTACAATAAGCAAAATTGCTATTTCCAAAGAGTTTTCTCTTTTTGAAAGTCCTTGATTTTCATAAATGAAGTACATCACAGAAGAGATGTCTAACCCAACATTACTTTTTCAATAGTTTAATAAGTGCTATTGATCAACCAGTCTAGAGACCTAATTCATTCCAAAATAATTCAGACACCTAGAAAGCCATGAGAAGCACTTCAAGATGGTGACACAAAAAGATCCTGAACTCAACTTCTTCCAGATACACACCAAATCCACGGCTACATGTCGAACAATTTCCACTGAAAACTAGCTGAGCAAATCCTTCACATCATGCAAACAAACAAGGCTACACAGAAGAAACGTAGGAGAGGTCAACACACAATACCTCACTATAAAGCTCACTCTCGGTTCAGTGACTCATAATTAGGAGGGAACTCACAAACCCAATAGGCACCCCAACTGTTAAGACTTGCACCTGGGAGATGAGCCTCAAAAACATGTGACTTTGAAAACCAATGGGGCTCATATCCATGAGACCTATAGAGCTGTAGTGAACTGAGAAGCAGCTCTTAAAGGGCTCACACAGGGATCACTTACCCCAGCACCCAGGGCAAAAAGAGCCATCTGAAAAGTGCTCAGAATTTACATGTAAGAGATCCACTCACTAATCTTAAAGTATCAGCCAGAATGTAGGGCCTGTTGCGATACTCTCTAGGACAGAGGCTGGTGGGTACCATCATTGCGCTCTTCCTCTGCCTGGCAAACACTGGAGGCACCATCTTTTTTTTCTTTCTCAATGGGCACCATCTTTACACTCTCCCTCTGCTGAGCTCCAGCACCAGAAAAACCCAGAGGGAAGCTTTTACATGCATCCAGTGCCCCAGTTTTGTGGGTGCCAACCAGGGAATGCCTCTTGATCACCTGGCTCTGGTGGAGAGGGGGACTTGCATTCCTGGGTCCTACAGGACTGTCACAACAGTTCCTGGCAGACTTCCAGTCTCAGAGCACTGCAAAGACAGGAGACACACCCAGTCTTTCCGAGGAAAAACCTATTTGCTTGTGCTGGAGCTTTAGCCCAAGGGGCAGACTTCAGGTTTAGCACACATCTAGAGGCCCACAGAACTGCTCTTGGGAATATAGGCCAGGAGATGTCATCTTTATGCTTTCCTTCTGCCTTGCTACAGCTCACCAGTATCTTCCAGAAAGGAGCTTATACACTGAGCTGGAGTCCCAATATTTGTGACTGTAACCCCCACATCAGCTGGCTCTGGTGGCCAGCAGGGCTTATGCTTGTGGTCTAACAGAACTGTATATATTTGCATAATTTAAAAGCTGCCGAATGAGATGAGATTCTGGCTACCAATCAGCCTGAATCTATGTGCCGACCAAAAGACTCCTCTTAGAACACGGACAGGTCCCTGCACACTCTCAACTACTGGGAGCTCTTAAAAATAAAATAGGCTGCTTGGACAACCACAAAGGTTAGAGAAGCAACCAAGAGCTAGAGCAGGGCTGAATAGCAAAGTTCATCTCCCTAAACAAGTCCACTTCTTCAAGACTAGGAGAGGTGGCTATTTCACCTAATGTACAAAAACCAACACAGAAATAAAATTGGATCACTATCTTACATACACAAAACTAACTCCAAGTGGATTAAAAACTTGAATGCACGACCTGAAACCATAAAACTTCTAAAAGAAAATAGGTGAGTAAGAATTTGATGCAGCAACTTTTAGATAAAACTTCAAAAGCAAAGGCAACAAAAGCAAAAATAAACAAGTAGGAATCTATCAAACTAAAAAGCTTCTGCAGAGCAATGGAAATCACCAACAAGATGAAACGAAAACCTACTGAATGGACGAAAATATTGTAAATCATATATCTGATAGGGGATTAATATCCAAAATATATAAAGAACTCACACAACTCAATAGTAAAAGAACCAACCATCAGATTTTTTAAATGGGCAGAAGATCTGTATAGACTTTTTTCCAAAAACAAATGGATTGCAACATCACTTAATCAGGGATATGTACAAATCAAATCCACAATGAGGTATTAACTCCCACCTGTTAGAACGGCTATTAACAAAAAGACAAGTTGTAACAAGTGTTGGTGGGATGTGGAGAAAAAGGAACCCTCATACACTACTGGTAGGAATGTTAAATTGGTATTGCCACTATGAAAACAGTACAGACGTTCCTCAAGAAATCAAAACCAGTGCTACCATATAATCGAGCAATTCCACTTTTGGGTATTTACCTGAAGAAAATGAAAACACTGGCTCAAAAAGATATATGCACTCTCATGTTCACTGCACCATTATTTACAATTGCCAAGACATGTTCATCAACAGATGAATGAATAAAGAAAATCTGGTGTCTGTGCATGTGTACACACACATACAAACACACACTAGAATATTACTCAGCTATAAAAAATAAAATGAAATCTTGCATTTGTGATACTATGAATGGAAGTTGAGGGCAGTATGCTAAGTGAAATAAGTCAGAGAAAGACAAATACCATATGATCTTATATACTTATAGAATCTAAAAACACTAGTAAGTTCACAGAGAGAACAGACTGGTGGTTGCCAGAGGTGGTGGCAGTGGATGGGCAAAATGGGTGATGGCGGTGAAAAGGTACAAACTTTCAGATATGAAATAGGTAAGTCATGGTGATGTAATGTACAGGACAGTGGCTATAGTTAATAATACTGTATTGCATATTTGAAAGTCGCTAAAACAGTAAGTCTTAAATTTCTCATCACACACAAAAATTTGTAACTATGTATGGTAACAGATGTTAACTAGATTTATTGTGGTGATCACTTCATAGTATGTACAAATATTCAACCATACCTAAAATTAATGTTACATGTCAATTACACCTCAATTTAAAAAAAAAAAAGAAAAAATCAATGACATTGTTTTCTTAAATAAAGAGGGATAATATTGTTTAAAAAATGACAAATAGGGAAAAAAAGCTGTACCCCTTCTGATGTGATGTGATTTAAAAAAATTCAGACTTCTGTGTTGCTTTAGGCTTGCACAATTTGCTCTATTATACACAAAGGAACCCCATTCAAGAAGAAACTAAAAATCCATTTTTATTAATAGTTTTTTGAGGGAAAGAGAAACAACATATTACATACATGTTTACAAACATTTGCATAAAAAGATTTTTCCTTTCCTTTGAAAAGATATATTTTTCATTTGGCAAAAGATTAGAACATTATTTACCAAAAGCAATGAAAGCCAGCACCTTTAGAAACGGTCATATCTTCTATACACTTAGAGGCTACGTAAACTGACACAGAACTTTAGAAGAACGATGAACTAAAGCAGTGTGGTTGATGGTAGGACTGCCCTGTTAGGAGATGGCACGAAAGTTATGAGTGGCAATTAAGAATATGAAATATAGTAATTCCATACTTAGAGGGTCTTACTCTCCAGGAGGAAGAGGAAAAGGAATAGCAAAGAGTGAGAGGGAGAAAGAGTAAGAAGGAGGTTCGTTGGGGGGAGGGGAGAGCTGTTATTTCGGGGAGGAGGAGCCGGAGTAGCGGAGAACACTATGACAGAGGGAGAATGAGCCCAACGTCGTGTGTCCAAGCAAGCACGGCTCTGCTGCAAGGGTGTTCTCTCTTCGCAGACCCAGTCTCCGTTAAATACAGTTACCGGCCAAGGATACCAGAGTATGAACAGATTACCTCTCCAAGAAGCTACCGGTTTAGAACTACCTTGAAGGAGGACGTTTCTCTCAGGTAAGGGCAGTCTTTTCAGAACTTTAAAAGCAGGCTTTTGCTATTTTTGTTGTTGTTGTTTCTAATATACAAAGAAAAAAATACAACAAAGAGGAAAGGACACAGATCAATATCTTTTCTCTCTTTTATCTTAGAGGAAATGTCTTCTTAAATGTTAAGAAATAACAAGCATTACAGAATTAAGCCAGTAACACAAGTGAATTACCTGTGTCAATTAACTAAAAACGGGAAGAGAAACAGATCAATCTTGGCTTTTACCGCTTTAGTGCCTACACAGATAGAAGATAATTAAAATATACAGTATCTTTTTTTTAGGAATAACCTATTTGTTTTCAACAGAGCTTAGATTTTTAAAACCAGTCTTGACTATTCATGGTTTTTGTCCCATATTTTGCATTATAAGCCTCATTATCTTCATTCTAAAGAACATTTTCTTCACTGAACATGACAAAAATCCACACGCTCAAAAATCTCAGTATCTCTATTTTACTACACAATCCATCTGTTACTTTCTTGAGGGTGTTCCTAGGCTGATCTGCAAATGAGTCCAAAACTTGGAAAGTCCAAAAAAAATCTTATTTTTTTAAGAATATTAAGTGATATAAGATCTGTTATAAAAGAGGGAAGTAAAGTATATCCCCTTAGTCACAGTACTGTTCATCTTGGGCAGAAAAATGAAAACTCAGTGAAAATAACTCCTTTTTCAAATACCTAGTTTTCCTAAAATTGTAGAGAAAAGGCCAACAATGTAGACATTAAAAAGGTGGGGGGAGGGGGGATGATAGGGTAGAAACTAGCAAGAAAAGCTAAAGATTCTAAGCAGAAAGCTTTTCATTATCATGTAGTATTGAAATTACTCTAAAAAATATCACTCTAAGCCAATTTACAGTAACAGTAACTTCAGTCATATGAGTTGGGCACAGAAACCTGAAGCTATTATGGACAGACATCTCCCCAGCTAAATTTAGCTCTTTAGAAGTCAAATTTCACGCACAGAACCAAAGTTCCTTTCAAGTAATAAAGTAGCAATGATTTAAATACAATACTTATTTACCTATATTTCTATTACAAAAAAAGAATTTAAACCTCCATTTAAAAAATAATCATATATGAATGTGGAAATTAAAAAAACATTTGTTAATGAAAAGTCTCCACACTATGCTTAAAATAGAAGTTACAATCAAGCAATTTTGAGTCCAACGTTATCTCTATTATAAATACTTGAGTAGAAACTGATAGCCTTTAGATATTCAATCTGAACTCTATCCAAAATGCCAAACCTAAATTTCAGCTTGTTTTAGTACTAATAATTGGTTTAATTTTTTGCATTCAAAATGTAAACATTTATTTAAAAATTATTTTTAAGAGATAATAAAAGTGAGGATTTTTTAAACAGGAAAAAAAAAAAAAAACGGCAAACCAGGTATGATAAGGTACAATATTTTCCCAACATACAAACAATTCTGAGAACAAAAATTACAAAATCAGCTGTGGCAATTATGGAAATCTGATTTTAAATAGAAATTTTTAAAAATTTTTAACTGTTAAAACTGCATCATTGTTTTATCCAAGTTAATTTTCTCTGACAACTGTACCAACCAGAACTTTCAGGAAAAGACTTACCCTCCAAGATTCATCAAATTAACAAGCATCCAGAAATACAACATTCTCAAATACAAGTACTTCACATTAATGGAAGGCAGAGAGCACTTTATAAACCTTAAAAAGGCCAGGTTCTATTTAAATACTTGATATCAGAAGTATGTATAACTGGCCTACTGGTGACAGAAGATATGTAAACTTTTGAAAAGAGACAATTTTTTAAGCTTGTTTTATTTACATCAAGTTATCATGAAATTGTTCACATTTAACACAAGAAGTCAGCTTCCAGTAAGGACTTTATAAAAAGATTTTCCCCATTTTTAATCACTTCAACATTCAGTGTTCAGGAACCGGGCCAGCTTTCTTACACATTTAAAAAATCATTTCTGCTTCTTTCTTACACCAGATTTCAATCAATCATGTTGAGATATTTGAAATCCCAAAAGCCTTGTCCACATTTAGTAATAAATTAGATAGTTGTATGGATGTAGCACATCTAAAAAGTATTAAGATTAATTTTTTGAAGTAATAAAACTTACATTTACAAACAAATGCACTTTAACAGACTCTAAGCTTATTCCAATATGCCACTGTGGAGATTCTGGAAAGAGAGTTTCCACTTTAGAGCAGTTTAAGGTATCCCAGGAGAAAGGTAGACTTATTCTTTCATAACTAACATTCTTCCCTCTAAACCATATCATCCAGTCTAATCACCCAGCTGAGTTTTGACAACGTCTAAAAGACAAATACAACCTCAAAGGTCAAGAAATGTCCCGTCATGTACTCAAAAACATAGCAGAATCTGAAGGCACCACAAGGCAATTACATTGAGGGAAAACACTACGTATATACTCTCTGCTATTTCTGCTTAAAAAAATACAGAGGTGTTTTAAGATGTTATTTTATAATCAGAATAGCTAATTAAAATATATTCCTCAAGTGTTCTGTTTTTCCTATAGGAAAATATTTGTGCATGCTAATATTAGAAGAGCCCTATAAACAGAACTACAAACCTGGTTAAATTCACCTCTGTTCCATTTCACAGACCACATGAATAGAGTGTATATTTCAGACACATACATCACAATTTTTAAAGAGAAAAGAAAGAAGACTGATAATTAACATATGCCTAAAATGAATGTCTCCCTCACTGTTTTATTAAAAACATATAAAACCCAGTGTTCCTAATTAAAAAAAGATATCAAAGATTTATAAAAGATAAACTTATCATGTACTAAATTTAATGTAGAGTTTATTCAAATTATAAACTCCATAGTCCTTAATCCTTAAAAGATCACAAAAAAAGTTATTTCTTTTTTTAAATTAAGTAAGCTCAACACCCAACATCGGGCTTGAACTCACAACCCCGAGATCAAGAAGAGTCAGATGCTCTACCAGCTGAGCCAGCCAAATGCCCCTCAAGTTTTAACAATAATCACAGAAAAATCTTTGGGGAAATTATCTGTACAATCAGTGTTAGTCAAGGCTAATCCTGGTCCCTGATTATAAATAAGCAGGTTCTGGTAAGAAATGAAAAAGTAGAATCCAAGTAGAAAATAACCCATAATTTTGGCTGAACCAAATTCTGTTTAATTTCTACCAAAACAGATAACCCACTATGATTTCTTAAGTCATTTGGATAATCAGTCTATATTTTTTTAGAAAGAAAGAACGAACAGATCCAGTAGAAGAAGTTTCACTGAAGATACTTAGCTTGCATTTCTACCTAAGATTTTTTACTTTGAATCTTTCCTTTGCCATGAAATGAGGCGAAGGAAATTAAATTGAACATGGATGTAATTACAAGACAAGCTAAAACAGAATACTAAAATACCTGTTTTAGATCTTGTTCAAAATAATTTTCTTTTTAAGCAAAATCTTTCGTATCTAGAAATGCTAGTAATGACTTATTCCCAAAGTCAAAAGTATTTCAGGTGGTCTCTGTAACAGAGTCTGAGACAGGATTCTAAGACAAGAAGCTCATTTGGGAGGTAATCCCAGGGAGCACTGATAAAGTAATGTTAGTGAGACAGTGAAGAGGAAGAAGAAAATAATACATATTTTAACAGTTTTCTGCTGTGGGCAATGAAGTCCTTTCCCACTGGAAACTCTAGGAGACAATGTGAAACATGCCTCAGAGTATCACCAGAAGGGCAAGGAAGCTAGAGTAATTATCCTCCAACTCCCATCCATCACTGGCTGAGGGCTGCTCCCCAGGCATTATCTTCCTAGCACTTCCAATCTGCTCTGTGTGTAGGTAAGAAAATCCACGGCAGAGTCGCAGGTGCTTGCAGGACACTTAATGCATGGACTGGAAGGGTGAGAGCCAAGTGTCTGCTGCAAAGACTCACTATCAGTAACTCACATACCAAATAATATCTTAAATTTCATTTTGTCAATGTCCCATTACAAAGCAGCAGTGCATTTTATATAAGCAACAGAAAAGAATGTTTAGCCCTTCCAAGAAAAGAAAATAGACATCTTCAGAATTAATAAAAGTATGGAGTACTTTAATCCACCAAAAGAGGTCTGTTTTTACCTAAATTAATCAAAGTAGACATGTACAAGAATGATTCCCATTTTTACTGAAGTTGCAAAATCCCATCACTATTTGAATTCAACATACCTTAGTCAGCACCAAAAACAAAACACAGGAGTAATAATACGGTATAGCATCTGTAACAGACTGAAAATTAAAGAACCCGAATTTTTGTCCTCGCTTTGATACTGACTAGCCACACAAACTTAGGTTAAGTCATATTATTTGTATGGGCCTGCCTCAGGTTCTCTACCAGTAAAAATAAGGCAATAATGTCTGGCCTACTTATTGTTGAGATTAAGAGGAAAGAAAAAAGTTGTGAAACTTTTTAAAAATTAAAAGTACAATACATTAAATAAGGTATCTTACTATTTTCACAAAAAAATCAAAGGTGGAAAGGAGTTATATTATTCAATTCTAACCCATGTTAATAAGGAAATAAACTCTGCTCTAGGAAAGAAGAGTGACTTGTTCCAGGAAATCAATGGTAACTTACCGGCAAATCTGAAAATGAATTCCAGTGAAAAAGAGTTCACAGTATCTTTCTACTTGAGAGTTAGCTGAATATGTCACTCAGGCAAGAATCAGCTAAAACTGATTTTAATTAATTGTTTTTAAAACTTTATACCATTTTTAAATGCCAGTAAACATCAAAAGATCCTGCAAAATATGAGCTGAGAACCATGGGATGGATCACTTACACTAGCATTCATTTCATCTGGCCCTACAAAGAGCCTAGGAATATTAAATTCTACCATCTTTTAAAATTAGTAAGGAAGCTGGTTTCCACAATTGAAAACTGAAAATGGAAAAAGCCAATTAAAACAGTGTTTCCAATTAAAAGGTTTATGCTTTCTTGGCCTTAAGAAAACACTCCATCTGAAGATTGCCTTTTGTTCTCCTTGCTTTAAAATTCATCAAAATTGGAATAAATACAGCTGAACATCTACTATGTTAGCTTTGAATGGATAAACTTTAAATGGAAAGAAAACTTCTTAGAAAAAAAATTTCCATTTATAAAATTGTTAAGCTAAAAATGCTTTTATTAAAGTCTAGTTCAACAGTCTAAGCATTTAATTTAAAAAACTCACCAAACTGTCATTCATGCCATTCGTATATTATTCTAGGTTTTTTAGTTTTCATATTTTAGTACTTTTTACTTAAATGTAGATAACATCACATTCAGAGAATATTATGATCAGAAAAATTAAAATATTTTCCAAAAGCTGCACTGGCAGATTGTAAAGACCAGAACTCAGGTCTTGCTCATAGCCAAGTACACTTGACCTTCAATAGCTTAATAATGGTATTTATATGCTCTTTGGTTTCATTATTAGGATGACAGGAAAGAAACAGGACTACAACTAGTAAAGTTACAACCTCACTATACAGTATGAAATATACATTTGAACATAACTTACAATTTATAATGAAAAGCCAACTATATTATATTATGGCTTTCAAAATCAGAAGAACTGGCTTTTAAAGTTTTTTCTATTATTTTATAGTATGAAGGCCAAAACCTTCTATTAGAATTAAACACACACACATATATAATTAATGTGATACATCTTGGGCACAAGCCACTCTGAAATTCCCAGAGAACCTTTAAATAAATGACAAATCTAAAACTCTAAAATTATTCACATAGTACCCCAAGGAGCAGCATGTATCAATAAACTCAGATAGGCAAACAAATTCCATCCACAACAGTGACTTTGAAAAGGCAGAAGTCTCAGTTACCGGTATTACCAAATGTAGAGCACAGTCAGTGATCACAGTGTGACACTCCACTCAGTTGTATTTACAAGGTAAAAGAGATAGAAGGCAGAATGTATCTGCCAGCCCCTCTTGGTTCCCTTCCTAATATTCTGACATTAACAGGTAAAAAATAGCAAGCTCCTTTAATACACTTTTCTGCTACAGATATGGCTCTGTTTTGATGTTCAAGAAGCACCTGTTTAAGAAAGTAAAGTCACTGATTTGAAGACCAACTTAAATTCATTTTAGTAAATAGAAACTTCTAGCTTGTATTTAAATGTTTTAACTAAAACAAAAGTATATTTTTATTCTAAAGGTCCACTGTTCCACCACTAACAAGTAACAATCATCAATTTATAATCTATGTTGAAAGTTAGAGTTAAATGATCAAATTGATTTTTATTTAAAAATTATTGGCATTAATAGTTTTATACACATGAAATAAATTCCATTTTCAGCTTGGTGTTCCATAATTTTAGATAACACCAATAATATACCCAGGTGATGCTGATGCTGACAGCACAGGATACTACTCTAAAAACCACTGATCTAGCTTTTGAGGACTTCCAATGTTTTTTAAGGACACAGCTTATCTGCATTTGGAAATTCTCATATAGAACATCAAATGTAGAACCGGAAACTTCCATTTCTTAATTTTTCCATCTAGAACAACACAGAACAATTCTATTCCTTCCTACACATGGCAGTCACCCAAATATTTGAAAACAAAACAAAACACTCCCTCTCTTTAGATATATCTTCTCCAAAATGAGTATTACCAATTTCTTTGATTGCATCCCACTCTCCTAGCACTCAGGCCTTTCATCATTCCAGATGCCTCCCTATGAACACTATAGTTCATCATGTCCCTCTTAATATGTGGCCCTTAGAATTTAACACAATAATATTAAAGCTTTAGCCCGAATGTCAGAGTGCATGCCTGCCAATCAGTAATAGTTCCCTAACCACATTACATCTTTCAGCAACCATACCATAGTACTTCCCAACTGACCCAGAGTAAATGAGAACAGAAGAGTGTAGTAACTTTTCCATCAACTTAAAGTTGTTCAAGCTAAATAACTCTTTTGTTCTCAGTTTATGTCCTTCCTAAATATTGGGGATTGGGGCTACAGGGCTAAATATTAAGGGACAGTGATGGAAGATGGTAGTTATTTTTCCAAAGTCTTTACATGGCAAAAGAGAGTCTCGCATTTCACAGATTCTATTAAATCACTGGTTTATGTCCAAGAATACTCAAGGACAAAGGTTAATCTCATCCATCCTCTAGTACTGTGTAGGTAGCCAAGTGCTTAGAATAATTTCTATAATTTGAAACAACTAATCACAATTTCATCACTCCTTTGATTAATTTATAGCAGCAAAGCAAACCTCCCAGTGGGATTCAGCAAATAAAAGGGCTTCAAAGTGCTTTAAACACTAGTTCCTAAGACTTCCTATTTTTCTTTACCCACTTCCCATTTCCCTTTATGATTTTAAATAACATTCAAACACAGCCAAGTAGACTACATCAAATTAAGAGAGGGTTAGAAAAGTAGAAACTTACAATCATTTGTTGCAGTTTAAATTGCTAGACAATAATTTGAACTATAAGTAAACTATACCATCTAGGACAGGGGACAGTAAACCATGGCCCATGGACCATATCCGGCTGTCTTTTTGTGTAAACAGAGTTTGACGGTTCAGTCAAACAACAGCCACACCCATCTGTGTACCCATTGCCTGTGGCTGCTTCTGTGTTACAATGGCAAAGGTGAATAGTTGAAACAGAGACCATATGGCCTAAAAAACCCAAAATATTTAGTATCTGGTCTTTCACAAAAAACACTGGCCAACCTCTTATCTAGAGCAATGAACTACTGACTACTAAAGAAAACTTTGTGACCTGCAACAATAATCAGTGACTAACTCAGGACCGACCACCCATACTGGAATATCTAAATATGAATATTGGAATATCTGAATAGTCCTTTATCCTACTCTGTATGAAGATTTGTTGCCCACCCAAGACAAAGCATTCACTTACCTGCTCACTGAGCTAATCTTTAACATACATGTGTCAAGGACTCACTAGTAGAATAGTGAAGAATCCATGAACATACTGCTCTGTGCAATCTACGGTTAAAAAAAAAGTTGCTGCAAGTAACTCGAATGCATGTAATAAAGAAGAAACTGTACAGAACCACAGGATAATTTCCTTTACATTTTAGATTTCAAATACAAAACACTTTTAAGGCACTGAAAAGTAGAAAAGCTTAAGTTCAACAATTTAGGTAATATTAACTGCATTAAATAATGCAAATTAATTTCCCTTTTGTGTTAAAAAAAGACTTTCATTTTTATATTTGTAGAGTTGAAATCAAGATAAAACATCAAATCTAATTTCATCATGTAGTTTTTTAACATTATAGAATGTGCTTAAAAGATCACCCCACATTTTACAGATGACAATGTCTCAATAAAACATGAAGTATTTATGTAAGAGAACTAATTATTGGCACAGATAGAACTAGAACTCAGTACTCAACTCTCACTTTGGAACTCTTTCTACTTCATGATTGCGTATGAAAGACATGCTCATATTCTAGAAAAGGGTGGACTGATGTTGAAATAGTCTAGAGTTTTAAGTGTACAGTAAACATATTCACAGGGGCATATAGCCCACTCAGCCTAAGCAACCCTCTTGTGTTTTTTACTAATCAATCAACTACAAAATCACAGAAGGAAAAAAACTGATTGATGGTAAAGCCACTTATCAGAATGATGAAAAAGAACCGCCAATTATATCCTTAACAAATGGTCAAAAATTTAAAAAAATAATAATCAACAGTGGAGAAGGGGCAGTATGATGGATACTCACGTATTGCCAATTTGGTACAAACCTTCTGAAGGGTAATTTGGCCATATTTTAAAGTGCCTAAAAAGTTCTCACCATCGAAACCAATTATCCCATTCCCAGGAATATAACCTAAAGAACTAATCTATTATAGAGTTCAAATTTTACAATTTTATGAAGATGTCCATCCCACTATTATTTATAATTGTGAAATATTAGAAACAATCTAATATCCAAAGAAAGAACTGGTTCAGTCATGGTGTATGTATTCATACAATAAAATATTAGGCAACCATTTTTTTTTAAATCACATTTTTAAAGACATGGGAAGTACTTAGGAAGTTATAAAAAGTAGGGTGTACAACTATATGGTCAGTATAATCTCAATTTGTTATTATGCACACACACAAACACATATACACACTCATACATATAAATAGCATAGACAAAGACTGAGAGGAAATACAAAAAATATTAACAGTGTTATCTCTGGATAGTGAAATTGCAGATTTTTTTCTCTTCTTTATCCTTTTCAGTATTTTCTAAATTTTCTATTATAATCATGTATCAGTTTTATACTCAGAAAATAATAAAAATTCACTGTAGTCAATTTTGAAATTTTTATAGTCTATATAATAAATAAGGAATAAATATTTATAGTACTCAAAAGTATACCTAAGTGATGGGAAATAAATCATTAATATGTAAGAGTATAATTTCTACACATGTATAAGTGGATAATTTTGAATCCAAAAGATAACATTATTTTTTATTTTTTCTCAATTCTTGAGTATAGAAAGTTGATATTTAGTAAACAAGAAATGCAAATCTTTAAATAAAATTGGTGCAAGGCATCTAAAAATTGTGCTATTCCGGCATCACACTGAAGATACAAATGCTCTCCAATGTAACGTAGATATCCAATGTTAGACTGAAATAGATATAACCTACTACATGCATGGTGGCCAATAATTACCTAATCAGATTATATATATATTTTCCCCCCAAAGTGACTAGAAATGATCTATGCTAAAAAAAGAAATACAACACCATACCATTATTTTAGTTGGAAGAGCCGCACCAAAAATCATGACAAAAACTTTGTAGAACTGTAAGAAAATCCAGTGGTTTTTTGTTTTGTTTTGGTTACTGTTAATGACTTCTTGCTAAAAATTTAAGTAAGAGAGTCAAATTGTTTAAAGCACTAAAAAAGCACAGCAGTAGTATACAGTCTGCAATGATTTGAAAATCACTAAGAACACTCTTCAATATTTCCTCATTTGCAGACTACTGCCTATCAAACACGATCTTTGAAGGAAAGGACTATATCTGTTCTTTTACCAATCTTGAATTTATATTCTATTATAATATAGTAATGACACAAAGTGATGTCACACACAAAAAGCCAAACTGTATGTAATTTTAAAAGCTAACTTCAAAATATGATTCTAATGTCTGTGATAAAAAAATCACATAAATATGTAAAATATAAAATACATCCTAACATAGTTTTTACATGAGCTGAAGTTTACCACTTTTAACATAAAAATTCTGAGATGGAATTAATAAAAAAACAATTTTCTAGGTACCACAGAGCAATAAGTTTAAATCAGACTATTTTGAGTTGTGTAGCCCTTTATTAGCAACTAAAATAGAAGGTATCTGTTGTACAACACGGGTAGTAATTGACTATAACTGGAGATTTATTATATTCTAATACAGATCATTTATAAATGCAATTTCTTTATTAAAAAGCTTCCACCCTTTTTTTGTTTGTTTGTGTACAATTTGCAAAACTATTCTGAAAGCGGAATATATGTGCACAAGTCTGCAAAGAGTGCAAATTTAGGATATGGTAAATGCTTTACAAGTTACTTTCAAAAAACTGTCTGCCACAACTGGGCCTTTACATTGCCGTCTTTTTTGATCAAAATATTTTGATGCCAGCCTTCCTTCCACTGCCCTAAACTATAAAGCATTTTTTAATGAGTTGAAATTAAGGAAGGACTACACCTACTAGAAAAGAAGAGAAGAAAGTTCTATTAGTTTGAGGTTTCAGAATCCCCCCAAACCAGGACCAGTATCTTGGTAAGGGCTAGGCGGGGACCCCAGACAGAGAATGAGTATGTGCAGGTGGCATCCCTGAGGATTCAGAGCTTCAGTGGACCGTGAGTGCTCCCGCTGCATAACTCACTGAGCTGTCTTGCCAGTTTCTACACTGGCTTGACTGGGCATAATTCAAAAAGGAAAAGCTCATATTCATTCCATTCTTCTGGAGCTCTGTGATAGCCTAGGGGGGGAAAAAAAAACTGGTTACGATAGACCTCATATAAAAAGTAAATACCTCTGTGTTGGTGTCTTAACTTTGTCCACTTCACAGCTGAAGCCTAGATTTTTTACTCTTCTCTTGATTTGTTTCTTGAGCTTCTTTTTACACATTATTAAACAGGAAAAAGGAGTTCCTTACTTTATTCTCTCAAAGAATTTCCCCTAATCTGACTTCTTGATAAGTATCAGTTATCTCCCACCCTACCCTTGTTATACTTAACAAAGCCACTTCAAGAAACATGGACCTTTCTCTCTTTTCTCTAAACCAAATCATAGCCACTTCTGTCATGAAATCCTGGTCTCTTCTTTGTCTAACTTTGACTAAATATGAAATATATATAAATTAATTTCCAGATCTAAGGGGTAAACCACAATTTTTACTTTATTTGTAGATTGGTTCATCATTTATTTTATTAAAATTTTATTTGATCCAATCTAAATTTCTAATTTAGGAAATTAGTGTAGCTTACCTAGTTTAAATTTTAAGAATTAGTTTCAGCCCTGAACAGGCTTTACTTCCAGTCAATACTGCTTAAAAGAAATCATTCCTAAAAATCCACAATGTACTATCTTTCAAATTATACTGAACTAACACTGTAGGGTAGGTTCCTACCCTGCACTATTCTAGACTATCATTACCTTCTCCATTATTTCTCTGCCTCCCCAAACAATGAAGGCATTATTACTTCCTCCTCCCATTCCTGAATATACACACACTTTCTTCTCTATTAAAAAGTCTCACATTTTCTTTTAGGAAAGCCATACTGTTTTGTTTATTACAGGAAAAATGAATATTATCTCTTTCAAAAATCCAGCTACCCAAAACTTCTGCCTCTTACTATCATTTACATGAAATACTGTTTTTGTTGTAAAGAGAAAAATATAATACACGATCTGTCTCATGTTACTAAATTATGAATATCTGAAGTTCAAGAACAGAATTTTCCGTTTATTTTTAATAAAGTCGAGAACATTAAATAAAACCAAAAAATTAATAAGGTTACTTATTACCAAGGGTGGGTTTGATTTATATTTGTAAAGAACATATTGGAACTGGCTGTGAGTCAAGAGAAAAAGTAGGTTTCTATTCTAAATAATTTTTCTGTATTTAAAAGAAAGTACCGACCTATCTCCCAGTAACAAATAACTTTATTCCTGTGAGCAAAATAACAGAAAGCTAAATTATCTTAAAGATACTAGGAAAAAAAAGTTACCTAAAAGCAATGTTCATTATAAGGTATCACAGATGATAACAATTAAGACATTTTGCAACATCACAGGATCAAATGCTAGAAATCAAGATTTCCTAAGGATACTCACATTTAATAACACCCCAATGGGATGTCTTCCACATATAGTATTATGGTATTTCTTCAAGTAATTGCTAAAAGATACAGGGTCTAGTTGTTCTATAATACTCATACCCTAAAAAAAGAAGAGAAAAAGAAAATGAAAGAAAAAGTACACAATTTATTATTTCCTAATTACATTTTAAAACTGTTACTTAGAGCTAAACATAATTTTTCCATTAAAATAAGTAAAAGTAAAGAAGTAAAGAAAATACATTAAATAATCTTTGTGAAATATCAAACTCATTCATCAAAAGTAATCTCATTATGCTTAGCTCTCAACAATACGTACACTTGATTAACAGAAAACTTTCAACCCTGTTTAGTTTTTTCTGACCTCCTGCTATGTTTCTACACCACCATCACCAATTACCACTTAGCTCACAACCCTTAACATTTCACAATTTTACATTTTTCTTCTATAAATGTATTTACAAAAGTAAATCTATTGCAAAAATTAACTTTGCTATATGGCAGGGTTTTTTTCTCATAACCATCATATTCCTCCTACCACTGGCATAAATAGTTAAGAGTTTACTGCAACTGAGCTAATTCCATAACATACACTTAAATAACAGTGTGCAAGGCATTCTGAATTATCAGTACATGATAAAAAGAAGATACCACTAAGAAAAATGTTAACATAGTTTTAATTAACTTAAAGCTCATAAAAGATAAATGCTTAAGCAAAATAGGCCTTTTATGAACTTTTTAAAATAAAGTATTGGCCTGTCTCCCAGTAACAAATAGCTTTATTCATGTAAGCAAAATAATGGAAAGCCAAATTATCTTAAAAGCTTTTTATCTCTTGGGGTGCTTGGGTGGCTCAGTCAGCTGAGCGTCTCTTAGTTTTGGCTCAGGTCATGATCTCAGAGTCCCGGAAATGGGCCTGGCCATGGGCTCTGCACTCAGCAGGAAGTCTGCTTGAGATCCTCTTCCTCTGTCCCTTTCCCGCCCTCCCTTCCCGCTCATGCTCTCTCTCAAATAAGTAAAGAAATCTTTAAAAAAAAAAAAAGAAGAAGAAGAAAGAAAGAAACCTTTTTATCTCTTTATACTTTCAATTGGAATGCTTTAAGATTTTAATTCAGGATCAAAAAATTTTAGGACTACTATTAAAACAACCACTATGACTTGGATATTTATTCATACTAAATTCCATACCCTGCAAATGCATTCAAATAATGTGTTCATAATACAGTAATATAGAGCAATTTTAATCAAGCAGATAAATCAATGATTCTCACTCTTTCATTCACCAATTATCTTACCTTGTTTCTTATTCAGGTAAAATGTTTTACATTTGTGTTCTATAAACCAGATTAACATATTCTGAGAGAAATGTAAATGGTGGTTTAACTAGGGAATCAACTGATAAATTTTGTGTGGTTTTTAAATTATATTTCAATATGTTTTAAAACAACCGCAGTGGAAAAGCATCTAGAGTAATCAGATGAACACTCATCTGAAAAATGATAGTAATCAGTAGGTGATATAAAAATACTGCAGTGGTGGCATCAAAATTTAATTTTATAAAGAACCTGTTTTCAGAGCATTCAAGTCATTCATAAACATCATCATACTTTCCTGCAAACAGGAAAAGACAGGTCTGTGCATGTAATCAACTTTCAATTGACTGCACATCAATTAGCCACTCTAGACTTGTCCACAATCAGTGTTTAATGCTAAGCTGTTTCCCTCTGCAAACTAGGAGACTTCCAAGTCAACAGTCTCCAGTGACATTTGGTGCAAATTCAGAGAAATATGAACAAACTTAAAAATTAAACCTAAGATAAATAATTAGTACCATAATTCTGGTTCAAAGAATATCACAAAATATATTTCTAAACCAAGCAGTAAGGCAGAGATGGAGTTACACAAATCTCTTCCACACATATGGATAATCAAGATATAACTCCCTAAAAATGAAGGAACTAAGGCATAAATAAGGTTAAAAGCTTGCCTCTGAATTTCTAATCTGAGGTTCTTTCTCACTCACTAGTCTGCTTCATGCAGCATAAGAGACATACTAACAATTCTTTAAATACTCTCACAGCTATAATTGGTGCACACATTTTAAGAGAACTTTTAATGTTCTTGGATGAAGTCTAGGACAGCTTACCTTAAATAGAACTCTACTCATTAATATATTATGTGACACTGAGGTTCTGAGGTACGTGTTAATGTTAAAATCTTAAAGTACATTTTGAACAAACTTACCACATTCATATGCTGACATGAAGAATTCAAAGACAGGAAAACTAATGATCAAATTTGTTAAAAACAAAGAATTCAAGAAATTTCATATAGAAAGATATAAAATAAAGTTATGAATGTAGAGAAGACACTACTAAATAAAGTGTTTGAAATTAAGATATAATGGTTAAATGACAATGGGGGAAAGAAAAAATTGAGATGATGGAAATTAAGGGATAAAATTTAAATATTTAATCGCCTAAAGTGTATTATGTACCTACTAGGGCAAGAATCAATTCCACTACAATCATTCTCTGACAAATAAAGATAATGAACAAGTATGCAGTTTTATAAAGAAGGGATATAGAGAAAAAAAAGGCTTTTCTCAAGAGTGAAATTCTCCAATTGGAAAATTCACAAAGTATGCAAACAATAGCAATAATCATAATGAGAGACAGGGCATCTATTAAGTAATACAGAACACTAGCAAATATACTTTTGTATATATTTATATCTTAATATTAACAACTTTTAAATCATAGTTACCAAAATTTCAAGAAGATGAAAATGTTAATTTGATACTACTGCCAACAGCCAAAATTCCAAGATGAAGAAACAAAGTACTTCCCCACTAAGCTTAGTTAACTCTTCTATTACTTAAAATACTTGATCAATGAATCTGAAGTCCAGGTGGTGAAAATCTTACCTACGGCCTAGCATATTGAGAATCTGTTCACATGAATTTAAATCCAATATGAAGCAGTGAAGATCTAAGATAAAAAGCAGATATCATAAACACCAAAAGCCAATATCCATCATGATTTGGGTTTCTGAGAAATTTAGGGGCTTCAGCAAGAAATCCTCAGATTGAAAGCTAATTCCGTACTGTGAGGGGGAACAAGAGCAGAGGGAATCCATCATTATGCTGACTCTCTAAGCAACGAGTGAAAGCTTGTAATGTTAAATTCCAAGGGACAATTCTAAACTGAACAATTTTAACTGATAGAGCTGCAAATTCAGGACTCTGATAAGACAACAAAGATCTTCCCTTTTAAAAAAGTATATATATAGGGACACCTGGGTGACTCAGTTGGTGAAGCATCTGCCTTCAGCTCAGGTTATGATCTTAGGATCCTGGAATCAAGCCTGATTTGGGGCTTCCTGTTCAGCAGGGAGTCTGTTTCTCCCTCTCACTTCCCCTCTATGCTCTCTCTTTCTCTCAAATAAATAAATAAAATCTTCTAAAAAATTTTTAAAAGTTCGTACATTATAAAATATTTAATTTAAATTTAATTTTAAATACTATCACCAGAAGCAATCTCCATCTATAGTAACAAACACAAAAAAGAAACAAAACTATTTTAGAGGACTTTAAGAAATTAGAACTAGAACCATAGGTCTTTTTTTTATGAACACTTAATTAATCACCATATTATCTTGTGAGTAGGCCTCATTTTTTAAAGTAAGGATATATATTTATGTTGGAGAGATGGATGTACATTTAGGTGAACAAGGTGGGAAAAGGAAATACTCTGCTTTCGGTAAGAGGCATCAAGAGAAAATCTTACAGTCAAAGAAATTTTATGGGAAAAAAAAAATCACCCTAAAGATAGCAGTGCTAAGAAGCAATATACTAATAAGTAGCTATCTTAAAAGATGATATTATAAAACCTTATACCAAAGACTACTAAAGAAACTATTGACTTGAGTTCAAGAAAGAAGTATAAGTACACAAATCTGAACAATTTCACTTTCAAAAGAGTTGAAAGAAAAAACGGTAGCTGAAGTTCAAATTAAATGAAGTGACTACTAATAAATTTGGAAGGAAAACATATTGTAAGGCTAACTACAATGACATTTTCAGACTCTCTTTGCCAAATCATAAATAATTTGGCAATGTCCATAATGAAATATTGGTCTATATCAAAAGTGGCCCGGGAAAAAAAAAAAAACATGATTATGTGATATATATATAAAACATATATGTATGTACTTATGTACGGTTAATGTTTCCAGTATGTAATATCAAAAGTTCACAAAAATGAATGTCTTAAAATATGTTCTGCTTTGTAATTACTGAAATTACAAAGTTCTAATTACCAAAAACATGATCAGCAGCCAATACTAATATAACACTTTTAGAATCTCCTGTAACTAGTTACTTTTTTCCCCACTTACAACATTTGGAAGATCCAGTTTATTTTCCTATATATTTTTCTTTACATATTTTTTTCACATAACTCGATTCCAAGATCGTCAAATGCTAGAGACATAATTATTTTATAATAAGAGGAACAGCTATTTTTATTTTGCTTTGGAACCTAGAAACACTTTTACTTATTTTAGTAACTCTATTTAATAAGACTTTTCTGATAACAAAAAAAGAGCTAAAACTAATTAACATACTAATTTTGAAAAGACTATACCTAAGATTTTATACCTAAATAATTTTTCATCCTATCAAACTTTCAAAATGTGTAATGATTACAATTCAGAACTGATAACATGTTTTAATACTTTATACAGAGAACACTTCCAATTATATTTGCTCTGAAAAGATTGCATATAGAAACTAAGATACTGGTTCTCGAATGAAATTATTTATAACATAAAATGGCACTTTAGAAAAGGAATATACAGAGGGGTAGTCACCATTTGTTTATACTAATCAATTAAGAAAACACGTTATATAAGAGCTTAATAGTGAGTGTACATATATATATAAAAACACACATATATATAAACATACATACATGACTATATGTATAGACCTATCCACTCTTATTATTTTAATCCACTTTAACCCCCAGAAGTGACTTACAACTTGAATTAACAACATGCTAATAAAAGAACAGAATACTTACGAACCATTTGAAAATTCTATATATAAACAGAAAGGGACCACAAAAATCTGACTCCAAGTCAAATATTATATCAAATATTAAATTCAAATGTGTTAACAAGAAGCAAATACTTAATATTCAGAAATTATATTCCAGACTAAATAAAAATTTAAAAATTATGCCCCGATTTTGAACATCTAAAGTAAGGTAAATCAGATGCAGATTTAGAAGTCAATATTAAACTTACTGGTTCTGTGTACACTTTTTGAGCAAAAATTTCTAATTTCAAAGACTTAGAAGCTACCAAAAAAGGCAATAACTATAGAATTATGAGAATCATGCCAATGGGTAATTGTTACCCTTTTTGCTCTGCCCCAAAGTAGGAAACCAAGGCCTATCTGTCTAATAAAAATATACCTCAAGAAAGGTAAGTAAAGCTAGTCCTCTTAATATAAGCTATCAATATAGCATTAGAAGAAAGGCTAAAAGAATAGTTAAGTATGGATGTTTATATATAACACATAGAATAATTAGTAAAATAATACTAAAGTGTTTAAATGTGCCCACAGTTCTAAGGAGTTCCAAAGGATGCTATTATGTTCAGTGACTTCAGAGTACCAGGTAAACTAATACTTTAGAGAAAACACCTCTCTGTGCTAAAAGCATTAATTCACGGATTTACAAATTTTTACGTGTGCAAAATTAAATGCTGCCTAATTAAAGTTGGCAAATGATTTAAAGAGCTGAACAGAAAGCAAGAGGAGATAAATAGGAAATTTCTTCTACTCAACAGATTAGGGGCCATAGCAGGACAGTGCAAATTCACCTACAAAACAAATTTAGGAATAAAAAGATGTTGGGACTCTTTTCACACTACCAGAAGGCACATCTCCAGGGGCACTATGGGCAAGTCTACTTTGAAAAAGTCCCATGGGTGACTGAAATTGTAAAGACAAAGTTAAGCATTACTATAAGTAGACAATCTCTCTGACCATCTACATGTTTGTTACTTAACTCCAGACCTCTTGAACTTATTCCAGACCTCTTCCCCAGGCTTACAACCAATACAGTCAATTCTGTAGCAGAGCCCTTCTGAATGACCTCCAAAGTAATGTAACTAGGGGTGCCCGGGTAGCTCAGTCTGCTTCTCCCTCTTCCTCTGTCCCCCCCAATCTTGTGCTCTTTCTCTCTCAAAAATAAATAAAATCTTTTAAAAAATAAAATAAAATAATGTAACTACATCACTTCTTTGTACTTACATGCATTTCTTACCCTGGAATATAAAGCCCTACATTATCCGGCCTCTGCCTATCCCTCTTGCCACAGCTGGTACCACTCTTATCCTTATCTACCATACTCTTGCAACACTGGCCTTTTTTTTTTTTTTTCCCCTTCACACCCAGCCTCTTTCCTATCGTAAGGACTTCGCACAGGCAGGTCCTTCTGTCCGGAATGCTCTTTCCTCTGATCTTTACTTGGTTTGGTCCTTCTTATCTCTATCTCAGTTTAATGTTTCTCCTCAGGGCAGTCTTCCTCCAACCACTTAACCACCAATCACTTGAATCATTTACTATTTCAAAATCCTTTCAATATTTTCTGTACAGCACACATCACTTTTGGAAACTAACATATATATATATACACACACATATATATGTGTATATATATAGATTTATAAATATATGTTACTTGTTTTTAACGAGTAAGGATATATATGTATATACATATATATCCTTACTCTTTTTTTTTTAAATGTATCTCCTCCTGTTAGAATAAAAGTTCTGTAAGTAAGTATAAGTAAGAGTAAGTGTGTGTGTTTACTGCCCTAACTCCAATGGTGCCTAGAACTATAAATGCACTAAAAAATAATTGGCAAAATGAAAATCCAAATGCCAACTTGACATCTCCACTTGGATATCTTAAAGGCAACAGCAAATATAACATATCCTTAATGTGATTTATGATTTCCCTACCTCCTAAAATATCAGTCCTATCTTCTTGGGCTTTAAATCTAAGTGAACAGTACCAATACCCAACCAGCAGCATAAGCCAGACATTAGGAGTTATTCTTGATACTTCCTTTCCCAGCAAGTTCAATCAATCTCCAAGTCCCATCATCAATTTGTCTCTTATATGTACTGATTATATCCACTATGTCCCTCTCTTCCACCATCACCACCCCATCCACTGTCTGAATTACCGTTTGTCACCCGGATCACCAAAATGGTCCACCCATTTTTCCTTTGACCTCCCTCCTGTGGTCCGCCACCTGTGGCACCGCAGCTGTATGAGCTATTCAAATACAATCTGATCTTACCATTTTCCTATGTAATATCCTTTAAACAGCCTGTTCTAGGAATGCCTGGGTGGTTCAGTCAGTTAAGTGTCTGTTTTGGGTTCCGGTCACAATCTCAGGGTCCTGGAATTAAGCCCCGTGTAGGGCTCCCTGCTCGTGTGTCTCCCCCTCCCTCTGTCCTGCTTGTGCTCACACTCTCTCTAATAAATAAAAATAAAATCTTCAAAAAAACAGGGATGCCTGGGTGGCTCAATCAGTTAAGCGTTTATCTTTAGCTCAGGTCGTGATCCCAGGGTCCTGGGATTACCGCATCAAGCCCCTTACTCAGCGGAGATCCTGCTTCTCCCCTCTGCCTGCCACTCCCTCCCACTGCTTGTACCTGCACACGCTCTCTTTCTCTAATAAAAAATAAAATAAAACCCTTAATATAAATAAAATAAACAGCCTGTTCTAGATCTCTAGCTTCATTTCTCACCACTACCCCCAGCCCATTCATCCACCAATCCACTCAACAATTGCATATATTGAGTACCCAATGAAAGGGTGATACAAAATGGACAAAGATCCTGATCTCATGAAGCTTACAGTCTAATAGGAGAGATTATCACCAAACAAATCAACAGATAATAAGTCACACAGTAATTAATACTGAGAAGAAAACTTAAGTAGGGTAAGGTCATGGAACAACTGTTTACTGTAGGGGCATAATGGAAAACTATGGGTACATTTTTGGGTTGTCCCAATAATTAAAAGATACTAGTGGATGGTATCCAGGCATGCTGATTGTCCTATAATACAAGATAGTCCCACACACAAATAATTATTCTCATCCCATAACACTCTTGATATGTCTACATTGGTGAAAAACCGGGGCGTGTGGGTGGCTCAGTGGGTTAAGCCTCTGCCTTTGGCTCAGGTCACGATATAAGGGTCCTGGGATCGAGCCCCACATTAGACTCTCTGCTCAATGGGGAGCCTGCTTCTCCCTCTCTCTCTGCCTGCCTCTCGGCACTTGTGATCTCTCTCTCTGTCAAATAAATAAAATCTTAAAAAAAAAAAAACCTGCTAATAATTATCTAGACCCTTAACTCTGTTTTATACATAAATACTAATAAGTTTTACATGGTTTTAATATACAGATTTCCAAGGAATGGCCATATTCATATAAAGTAAGGGAAGGCTGTACTTTATTTAGTTTACAACTTTACTAGGAATTGCTCACCATTTTGGAAAATCAAGTCACCCAGCAATGCACCTTAGTAATATGAGTCACAAACATACCTGTTTAGGTTTGGATTAATAGCTGTTATAGTAATGATACAATGTGTAAGCATCTACTTCATAGTGTCTTCTAATATAGTTAGAATTCGGGCCCTTACAGTATTAAAAATTTATTAGTTTATCATAAATTACTTTCTCCTTATTTCTTTCTCATATTACACTTAGGGTATTCACTTAATTTAATTATGTATATAGGAAGATTATATTCATTATTTCATTCACTTGAAAAGTATATACTGAGCACCTACTAATGTTCTAATCACTATTCTAAGCACTGTGGATACACTGGAGAACAAAATAAATATCCTGACTAACAAAACTATAATAAATAAGTAGAATATTTAGTTTGTTGAAAGAAAAACTGCAGCACAGTAAGGTACGTTGGGAATGCTAAGAAGGTGGAGTGTATGATGCAAAATTAAACTGGGTAGTCAGTGCGTCTTGCTGGGAAGGTAAAGCTGAGCAAAGCCACAAAGTCACACAGTCAAATACAAAAAGGGCTAAAGCCCTAAGGTAGGCACATCTATATCATCCTCACAGGACAACAAGGAGAGTATGTGCCCTAAGTAACTCTTACAGCTCCGTATAGGAATAGCTTCTAAGTCTGTTCAACGACTGCACTGAAAGTTCCATTAAGTGAAAGACAATGTTTTATCTTCTTAATGTCTTCAATACTTCACAAAGTACCAGACACACAGGAGACACCCATTAACCACTTGCTACAGGAAGAAAATAAATGATGACATAATCAGAAAAGTTTTCTGACGCGACTGAGAATTACGCCTCAGAAAAATAAGATGAGAACTAGAAGCCAGGAAAGGATTAAATGACTGATGTGACATCATAAATCCAAAAGAAAAGTCAGTAGATTAAGTCCAAACAAAATTTGAAAGGTAAAAGTATTAGGCTATAATTGGATCTAAGTAACAAGATAAATTTAAATATGATAAAATCTACATATAATAAAATCTCCTGAGTAACTAAATTTGTGTTCATTCCATTTGGCTTTTAATAAAATATACAAGGTATAACCTACCTATGGTTTTAGATCCAGATTCCTCACTAAAATGTTTTATCTACTTTAGACTAAATAGTCTTGTACTAAAACATATGCATAAACTTTTCAAACAGTGGTAAAGTTGATTTCAAAATATCACAGACTTAAAGTCTGACAGATTTAAAGACAATTTAGAGACCACCTATTTCAAGTCTCATCTTTGAGATGACAAATTGAGGACTAGAGAACTGAAATGATCTGTCAAAAGTCAAAGCCAATAAGTGATAAACCTCCTATATTTAATATTCTGTTTATAAGTTTAAAAACACAAAATGATCTGCATGACTTATCAAATATGAAAACAATTACTCCAACTACCATACTATTTTAAGGAAAATGACAGCAGGATTCAGTGTCTGTTGTACTACCGGGCCAGATAAGAATACAATCATATTTTTAAATTCTCTACTTAAACAACAAAATGAAATACCATTTAAGAAAATCCAAATGGCCAAAAAATAAAATAATAAAATAAACTTAGAATTTGCTACGGTTGTTTCTGCTTAAAAATAAGTAATGGCATTAGTATCCTGTCATCCCTAAACCTGAAACACTCCCCCAAATAGCATCTAAAAATCTATATATTATTCTTTGTCTTACTAATCAAATAAAATTAAGATAAAGGAAATTTCAACTAATAGAAAAGGGATTATTTTTATAATCAATATTCATATGATTGTAAATTATATTTTGCACATTTAATTAAATAAAGATAGGGAAAGAATTATTAGTCCACTATATATTTCAACATATTAAGTCTTGAATCACTAATCTAAAATCAAATAAAATACCTTAGAGCATTAAAACCCCACACCTGAAAGACTTACCATTTTATCTAGATGTTCAATGGATCTATAAATCTCCCCCTGGGATTCATCATAGTAACTGTAACGGAACCTTTGACCTTGAAACAAATATCATGTACAAAATAAAATAGGGAAAAATTAGAAGCTAAAAAGAAAGCAAGCGCTTACCAAATAATTTCAGTTCTCATGGAAGGCAAAGCACAGCTTAAGCCTCTGAGAGAATCATTCCCAAGAGCCCTTGTACATAAAAATAAAAGGCATATTTGGGAAGTAATAAAGAAATGATATATCACCAGTGTTTTATGATGTTAAAAACTACTTCAAACTGTAGAACCTTAAAGTCACAAGCAATACAAAAGACTAAGGAAACAAAACAGCTTAAAAGTTAGAAGCATTGTTAAACATATTATATCACTCTGTAATGAAAGGTAAACCCAAAGAATATGATTCAAGGAAATCTGGTTTAAGAAACTATCTCAGTGTAACAAATCAATTAAATCAATGAAAGCTTAGCTTTTGCTGTATAAATGCAAAGATTTGATCTCTATTACAGAAAAAAAATGTGTAGGTCAGAGATATATTGTGGCTCATGTGATTTTTATGACATCAATAAAAAAATTATCTCATTTTTACAAAACTCTCTACTTGAAAAAAGATCGATACAAGTGCCTTAAAATAGGAGGCACAAAAGGATAAATACAATTGTCCTGCTCTAAATAAAATCTCAATAAGAGTACAAACACAGAACATTCACATTTAGCTTTTCTCCAAGAAACAGAGGGTAAGCTGGAAGAAGCTTGAAAAGAAGACAGAAAACAAAAGGCTCAGGTAATAAATCTGGCTCCCTATTATAGTCGTATAAAAACCAAAAGTTAAACATATTCATAAATAATTGTGGTATGTTATTCCAGAGACTATGTTGTATTTCAGACACATCTACATTTGTATATCTGTGATGCCTATATTTCTTAGAACTCATTACTTTTATATTTAGCTATTTTTAAAGATTCACCAAAATACATTTGAAAGGTATGTGAGTACACCAGTCATGTATGCACACATTCTGTGTCTTGTGCTTCATTTTTAGAGCAAAGTTCACATATAAAATTATTATCCTCACACCTGAGAAGATGGGTTTCTTTGGCTGGATACTTATGATTTTTAAGTTCTCTCTTTATCTTACTAAAAAAAAAAATGATCATCTTATAAATGATAAGTGATGCAAAATAACAAAACTCTTTTGGTGTTCTCTTTTGGATAAAAGCACACATCACAGTTATCCACACTTCCTTTACTTGTTGATTTTGATCATCTTTGATGGTCATCTTTCTAGACTATACTGTATTTCCTTAACTTTCACATTTTAACTTTGTACACACATTAATACATATGATTACTCATGTAGCAGTTCTTATTTTCCCTCAAGAGCTTCTATTAAACCAGTATTGCATCTTATAATTCATGATATCCTAGAATCAAGCAATAAGGTTCTGAGACAATTATCTGCTTTCTTAATACAACAACCATTTTTATAAACACTGAGGATTACTACATGTTACCATAACTATGAGATCAATTACAATCCTTGCACTAAAAAAATTCTTAAACAGTGACAATTCATTACTCAATGCCCTTATATTAATTAACTCATCAGACATTTCTTTCAAAATTTAGAGTTAGGTATAGTTTTGTTTTTCTTTACAGAATGTACACACTTACTCCTACCTAATAGTGAGAACTATATAATTGAACCCTATTTTTCCTACTTGCCATATGGCTATTGGAAGGCTCAAAGTCAAATCTAAAGTCTGTTGCAATAACTTCTTGATTCAATTCACCGGTACTAAATTTCTACTTGGATTTCAAAGGTCTTTTGACAGAGTTGCCCCAAATCTTTTGTGAAATAAACAAACAAATTATTAATCTTAGACAAGAAACTTCTGACTCACTGTCAACTGTAGTAAGAGTAATATCCTTGGAAGCAATCAAGATGAATATTTTTTGAACCTCAACTACTTCAGGTTTATACTAATACATTCTCTTTTTCTTGCTTCAGGAGATAGCTGTTAGTTTTAGCTATCAATAATCCCTGTGACTGGGACGTAACTGTCTAATTTGAAAACTGCTATTCTTCAGGTGTACAGAAAAATGCATGTACTTTTTGATAACCATTTCTACTCAAGTCTTTTCTGCTTATTTCCAAGTTCAGAGCTGCTGTTTCAAATGACTGAAGTTGGTCAAAGCTGCCTTAATCACAAGTGGAAAGTACAACTATACTTAGAAATGCTGCCATGTTCATACGGACAATTTTCACTGTAACTCTGACTTAAAAACTAATTCTGAAGTAAGAAAAAAATACATAAAATGTTTTGAATACTTTAAAATACCAAATCAACATGTGATTTAAAAAGAATGACAAAATGCACAGGAAATCGATGAGTAAATGTTTAACATTTTGCTATCTACCTCTTGCTACTCTTTAGGTGTTTGCATTTTGTAGCTGAAGAATCAAATAGAAATATTTTATGAGCTCTAAATAATGTATCAATTAATTAGCTAAATTCACACTACATAGAGCTACTACACTGAAAAAGTATCTTACTTAAACAGCTCAACTTAGAATAATTTTTAAAAATTATACAAGCATTTAAAAATTACCTGAGTAATTCACTCTGGTCAATACACATACAGAAAGCATCTACTTCAAAGTAAATAGTTTCCATCATCCTAGCCTATCTGTGGGGGTGGAAATAGGAGGTGTGTGCACACACACGCATGCACACACACACACCACTTTAGTTACACACCTCTTGGAATTTGCAAAAAATCTTTTGTATCTAATTATCAAAAAGAAGTTTATCAAGATTTTATTTAATGAGAAATGAAAGAAATGACAACACTAGCACAATACACTGTTCATAAATGCACCTTTAATCAAATATTTACTGTTGATGTATTGTGACTTCATGTTTAACTCACAAGCAGACATTTTGTTTTATAACACTTCTAACATTCAGTAAAGCTTATGCATCTAAAGTGAGCAAACACAGGTGCCTCTGTACCTGGAGAACTGGACTTGTATACTTTTGTAAGTATGAATAAAGCATATCACATAGTAAGAGAAAATTACTTACCTGAAACTTATCCTTTCAGAAGGTACACTGGGAAAATGGATTCTTTGAGCCCCTGTTTCAACTCCAAGTATGAGCTTTCTAGCTTTAAGAGCCATTGACACTGCCCCTAGGGGCAGCACAAGCTTTGGAACTCCCCTAGTGAGTATGTCAGTAGTTTCTTCAGGTGCCTTCCCTCAGTTCTTTTCAAATTCAAAAGATGAGAGGAAAAATAACCCAAGAAAAAAAATCCTGTAAAGCAGAAACCTTACTCTTTGAGGGAAGGAGGGTAGCTCATTTGTGAATCCATTCCAGAGCACGCTTTCTGAGAAAAAGAAATACAGGTAAGTAATTTTCCCATCTCCAAAGGTGACTGGTGATTAATGAGTGGATTCACAGAGTGTGGAGAGTAAGCTCCAGGGATGTCTGTTCAACACACAACAATCAAACTAATGAGGACAAACATAACAATGAATGGTACAAGAACCAACACTGCTTTTTAAGTGCCTCAAAACAAAAAATTAAAAAAAATAGCAAATACCTCAACATTAAGCTATACACTGGTTTGCAGAAATAAACAATGAGCTTGGAAAGTTGATTTTAAAGCCCCCAAAAAGATTAGTGAACAAAACAGACTTTCAGACATATGTCCAGTAAAAATTGTACTGTTACACATTCACTTAATCACTTTATGTTATGTTTATATGTTAAAGCATTTTCAATTATTTGAGTTAATCCTCACAACAACCTATGAGATAGATTATTAAGTCATTCCATACTAAGGACATTCATAATTGAAATCGTGAAAAACTACAGTCCTTTCATTCTAAAGTCTTAGTTATAATGAGAAAAGAAAAAAAAAGTATTAGCCTTCCCTCAAAAGATCAAAAACCTAAGTATGTGTAATTAGTATGTATAAAATTTGAGAAGACAAATATGAAAGCTTGGATGAGATGTATTTCAGGAATTAGCTAACTTATACTCAAACCAATTGAAATTATTTAGAAAATAATAACACCCTAGTACCTAAGAGACTAGCAACAGAAAGGAAAAAAGAGCAGGCATGCATAATCACTTGTTATGGAAAATTAAACTAGAAATCTGAATAAAGATATAAATTCATAAATATTCTGGGGAATGCTACTTTTGATAGGTGAATAAAAGAAGAAATTATATAAACCTATATAAATAAAAGTTCCTATGTAAAAATCCAAAACTGCTGAATTGAGTGCAGTAAAATTTATTCGTATTTAATAAAATAATTTATCATTAACATTTACCAAGTAAATTTACTGAAGTCAATTTGTACTTAAAACCACCATAAAAAGAAAATTAAGTAGAATGAATCAACTTTAAAAAAATCAACTTCTGTTAGATGCAGTTTCATTTAGAAACTTCTTAGAAGTTAATCAGAAATTATGTTAATGAAAGCTGTCAATGATCTAAATGTGAAAATATAAATTTCAAGGAGATCAGGAAAGTACAAATATTAATATTATATATTATATATGTGGAGAAGAGCAAAGATGAAAGGAAAACAGAATGAAAATTCTACAATTAGAAAAACTAAAATAGGCCCAATAAAAATTCTCTTATATGGAGCCATCTTAGAGGAAAAAAAACTTGGTCAGGAAAAGTATGGACACAACATTACCTAACCACAGTAAAAATCAAATACTAGCAGCAAATGTCCTTCACTTACACCACAAGCCCTGGTAGTAGCAGGAAGGGCAAAATGAGGTAGTTAGTTCATAAAGTGTTACTAGGAAACATCACCCTATTGAGCTGACTAATGAATTTTCATGTGGATTAGACTAATGATAAAATAAAAGACAGGAATTGAAATGGTGAAGATTTTTTTTCTGTCAGGGTGGGGTATTCAAATGAAGGGACAGAAAGAAGGGGCATAATAGAATCTAGGTACCCATTCTCCCTTAGCTTTCCCAACCCAAAAAGAAAATTTGAGAATATTTTAATCTTTCTACTTTTTCTCTCTCTAATGTCTTTTTCAAGTCCACATAAAATTTAAATGGGATCTGAAAGATGAAAATCTTTAAAGCAAAGTACACTTAAAAAAAAGTCATTCTTGTAATGGACACTGGTTAATAAGTAAAATCAACCAGGCAAAACCCTTCCAATCACTGTCTCTATCACCAAATCTCTTGCCTTATTTTTAACAGAACCCGGACATAATAGAAATAATGACTAGAAATGAAAAATGTTGTCACTGCTAGTACTCTGTTATTCAATAAAACAAATTCCACTGTAGGCATCTGAGCAATCTGTCAACTGTACCATAATCAAGTAAGTGATTTTTCTCCAAAAATCAGCTATTTAGAAATGTAAAGGATGTTGACAGCTCAACTCAATGAAACTTTTTTTAAGATCTCTGAGTATTTGAGTAACTGAATTCTTCCTGTGAAATGATTTAGAATTCAGTGTTATCATTACTTTGATATGGTAAAATCAATCTATACAGTATCTTTACCAAAAAAGAAGAAACAGCAGAAGCAGCAGAAGCAGATGAAGAAGAAGAAGAAGAAAAAGAACTATTAAGAAATACCCTCACAAGAAAAAGCTTGATTTTTGAAATGGAGTATAACATTCATTAAAATTTAGAAAAGATGACCAATGCCACCAGAGCATGAAACTTGAAAAATACAAAAATTTCTAAGACATTTTATTTTAACCTATAACTAGTCAAAAATTCGTATTACTTCAGTTAGGCATATAAAATAGAAAATGAATCCTACTTTACAAGAATGATGGTTATTATTGCTATTGTAAAGGGAAACTACCAATCTTGGAATAGCATCCATGCAACACCTTCCACTTATCCCCAGATCTTCATCAAATTTCCTAACAAGAATCAGTACAGTGCTTTTCATAAGTGCAAAGTAAGCACCTAATGAGTATTGTTAGTGAGAGTGATACTAAAAAAATAAACACCTGGAAAAGTTCTATTACTTAACCACCAAATGTAAATAAAAATATGTTTTAGGCTCTGAACAATTCTCTTAACTAACACCTACCAATCTCTGGAAATTTTGAGTTCTTATTTCTAATTGTCACCAGGAAATCCTAGCTTATAATTTAAATGCCAAATTTTTCTACAGCACAGGAGATCCAAAGGCCTAAATAACTTTCCAAGAACCTAGGCAGAATACAAAACAAAATTCATCTTTCTCTCTCAATATTGTACTTAAATACAGTACTTGGATTAGGGCTTATTTGCTTTAGAATTCATTCATGAAACAAAAAAAATGATTCAACAGACAAGAGCAATTTTAAAGCATCTACGGATTTTTGTGTGATTTATGCTGTGATTGCACATGGTACCCCATCTTGAGGGAGAACCCAGATTCTAAAGAACAATATCAGAGGAACTAATTATTTAAATCTAAAAGCAATTTGAAGTGATTCATAAAAGCCTTAAAAATGAAGAGGGACGAGACACATGCTTCAAGAATTTTTAATTCTAAAACATATGGATATATGCTTTATTACCAACATAAATTCACAATACTAAGAAAAATACCCTTTTTTCAACAATGATACTTCTTAGTTTTTAAGATCAACTATGACTAAATATCAGAATTTCCAAGAATCTACCTAGTCCTCACATTTAAGTAATATACTTATAATCCATAAAAAATAACTTCTGCCAAAGGTAACAAACCAACTAGCCAATAGAATTGATTATTAAAGAACCCTGAGAACCCTCTTAGGGAGTTTGGCAAGGTCACATAGCTACCTGCATATTCTAAACCAGGACTTCCCAACCTCAGCACTAGGTATTTTGGGCAGGATAATTCTTTGATGAAGAGAGCTGTCCTGTGTACTAGAGGATGTTTATTTAGCAGCTTTTCTGGACTCCACTAAGTAGATGCCTAAAGCATTCCCACTTCCAACCCCCACCCCACTGTAATGACCAAAAATGTCTCCAGGCATTTCCAAATGTCCCTTCATAAGATAATCAGCCTCAGATGAGAAATTAGTGCCTTAAACCAAAATACTTATCTATAAAGGAGGATGGCTCTCTTAAGATGGTCTCAACACCATTCACAGAGCAATGGAAGAGAAAATACCAGCCTAACCACAATAGATAAATATAGAGTCAACTCTGGTAATCAATGCTTAAGACACATAAAAGCCAGGGGTCCCTATATCTCATTGAGGATGTTTTTCTGACCATTCTAGTACTCTATCTTAAAATTTATAGTCTTGTGCCTTACATTTTCTCTATAATCAAAGAAATAACTGAAGGATGAACAGGTATTGGCATCCTCCGGCCAATGAGAGAAGTCCTAAAAGGAACAGGATTCAAAAATATTCTAGAACAGCCATGGATAAGGGAGAGCAAACTGTATTCAAAGAATCAAAATATAAAATTTATTCAAAGAGGCGTTCACAAATGTCTTTCTTTATCATCGGTTCACTGTGAAGTTTCCTTTCTCTTTTTATTCACAAAATAACAAAAATCACCTAAGAGTCCTCACCCTTATAAACCATTACCAATGAAGACCACAATGCTAATAGCCCACATGTTACATTCTGGGAGGGTAGCTCTAAACTGATGGCAAAAATTAAGTACCAAAGGAAAAGTAGAAAGAAAAAAAACACTAATTACAGAAAAGGAAATGTGGAAAAGGACTGGCATAGCACACAGTGCTCTTTTACCTTCTAAAGAAGAACATTTGTTTTATCTATGAAAAAACTAACTTCAGAGAATCTACTACACAACTCAAGTTGGAAATAGGGTTAAAAGATCTTAACTCCCACTAATATAAGTGGCTAAGCAAGGATGCCCTCACAGTGTGAATCCAATTATACCAGTCGCCTTTGGAAATGTATCCATAATCTATCATAATCTGATCCTTTTTAAAAGACTTTTTTATTCACTTTTAAACCGTTGCAGCTAAAAGTAAAACTTTCCGAGGGAAGTGATAAGGAACTGAAAATCCGAACTTAGAGTGAAAAGATACCATTAACCACAAGTATATATTATCTACCATGATATGTTAAAATCTAGAACTTACCCCAATGGCAGAAATCAGAAGAAACCACAAAGAGATTACTAGGATCCGCTAGATATTTACTGAAGAGTTTTCCGAATTCCTGTTCTTTTGACTCACTCAGAGCTCCAACCAGTACAGGAATAATGGTAAACTCATCCTTATGGCTTAAAGAAAACAGAAAAAAAAAAAAAAAAGTCATTTAAGAAGTATAAGAATAAAAGTAGTTTTCCAATGTGCTGGCACTAAAAAGTGGAACATTTATTAAAAAGGGTAAGGATAAGATACATACTGTTGAATTTTTTAATCTATAAATGAAATGTTTAAAGAAGACCACTTTAAAATAAGAGAGATACAGAATACTAAAAATATCTATTTAAATTACAGAAATGTACAATATTTCTTTAGGTAAACAAAGCTATTTTACTAGCAGGTATAATAATGTCCTCCAATATAAAAATAACCCCATCAGACGGTCACCAAGACAAGTCTTCTCGACTACCCATCAAAGCTACAATCATCTGCCTAATCCTTCCACAATTTTAAAAGAGCATTAAACTCTTCCTCAATATTTTAATCTTATCTGTTACAAATACCACCACTTCTGGCACTTTATAAACCTGCCAAGTGAGACCTACAAACTTAATCTTGGCTCCCATAAGATACACCAACTGCACCTTAAACCTACACTAATACACAGATACAGGACAGCCTGACGATACCACTCAAATTTCACTGGCATCTTGGGTGGACATAGAATTCAAGGAAGTAGGTATTAATTTCTAGCAGCAAGAAAAAGACACCAAACCCACCCACAATGTTTATGACATTTCCACAAGTCCCTTTTTCACTCTACAGATTGACAGATTTATGGAAAAGGAACAGAGCAGATTAATAAAGAATAACTATCATGGGCTATAGACATAGACGTTCATCCAAAACCTTTTAAAATTTTCATTGCAGTGAAATTTTACTTACATATATTCAATACTATTTATATTCTAAATGATCCCAGATTGGAATTTTAGAAGCGTGAGTCATTTTTGTCTGACTTGTGCTGAACAGGACTTTAAAAAAAAAAAAAAAAAAATCACCATTATAATAAATGCTTTTTAATATGTTAATCTGACACTTAACTGATGTAGGACAAACAGAATTCATAAAAAGGTTTTTAAAAATACTAAATTTAAGTTTATTCCCAAGATAAGTGTTAGCCCAGCTTCATAGAGCTACAGCCAGGGCACCCAAGCACCTCCCCCAGAAAGACCCCCTTACCCTTGTCAATTGCGAAATAAACAGATCATACAGATCTCCAGTCCCTCTGCAATGCAGGGGCTTCTTGGGCAGAATCTGCATCTATGGAGTAAGAAAAAAAGAGGAAGCTGGCAGAGGAAGCTGCCATGGAATATCTCCTTCTCTGACTCTTTTACCAGTTTGCTGAACAACTGCATGAATGAACAGGGGCTCCTCAATAAGTTAAGAGTGATTATCATTCAAAAGGCAAGAATCTGGGCTCTAGTAAAAATTCAAGAAGACTGCTATGACTTGTTCTAACTTCAAATACTATCTATATAAATAAATAAACTAAGATCATCAAGGAGTATGTAAGTAATTATGACATGGTAGGGATGCAGTTACATAAGAGTATAAAAAAGAAGTCAGAGGAAATCGGTTCAAGTACCATCTCCATCACATAATAAAAGTTGAGAGGGTGGGTAAATTACTAAATACTTAAAAATGTATTTTCTTATCTGTAAAATGATCATAATTACAATATCTATTTTCTAAAATTGCTACAAAGTGAGAAACACTACTGGAAAATACTTTGTCAACAATTGGTGGCTCACCCTAAATAAATAATACGTGTCTACTATTCTACAGAGCCACCAGCATTCCCTTACCCTCAGCCTCAGCCTGCAAATCTGTCTACACAGAGGTAAAAAGCTCATACTACTTAGAAATCTAAGCTTTGAATCAAGATCTATCAACCTCCTTGTCATTTCTTTAAAAAAAAAAAAAAATCTACTTCTGGTTCTGTATTTCCACAAACTATGAATTAGAAAAAAGAGCATTTGGCTTTGAAATGTAATATTCCTAGATTTTAGAATTCAAGTTGTCAGGTTGGACTTCCCCAATAGAAGGTGTACAAAATCTCACCCTCAAAAAATAATTATAAAATTGTCAAAAAAAAAAAAAAAAAAAAACCATTTTGTGCTCTAGAAATTAACCAAAGACAAAAAACACAACAAGAATAGTTTATTCATGTAAAATAAGTGACCTTCTTAGGAAGAACAGTGGGAGTCTGGCATCTTACCAGGAGCATTCTCTATCCCCCTGCCCCACTCCACCAGCATGGTGGGGTTGGCTGTGAAAGCCAGCAGCTTTACTTGCCGAAGAAAGCTGACTTTGATTTGGAGCAGAGAGCAGAAAACTCACAACCAGCAAGAAACAGAAAAGCCTATAGCTCTCATAGCCTAAGATTACCATACCAGTGGAGGCAAGCCACAAACCTGAGGACTACCTAGAAATTTAACATGGAAATTCTGCAAAGGAGACAGCCACAGAAGGACCCAATAATTTCACATATTCCAAGAAGATGATTGATGTCCTCCATATAACTCCTTCTGACTAGAAGGGAAAAGCACATATGTGCCGGGGAAATCCATAAGGTTCCAAGCTCCCCCAAAATGCCAGCTAATCAGGAGGGTGAGAGCATGCCCAAGGGAAAGTGGAGACCTGAGAGCAACATCACACATCCCAGGCTGTCTGGAAATCCACATGCACACTCAGAGTGACCGGAAAAGACCCAACAGAAATGAAAGGAGGCAAGCTAGAAAATGGCCCAAATTTTTAATATGCTCCCCAAACTATACCCAATCCACCAGCAGAGGATGAAAGCCTTACTGGCTCACAGTGTTCAGTCACAACCTCCAACCAATCATTACTGAAGCACTAAGTAATGCAGACACAGAGGTAAACTCTAGAAAGCCAAATTATAAGAAATTTTTAAAAGCTGAGAAGATACATCAGTAGCCACAATTTGGGGAGAGAGAAATTCTGCAAATAAGGGCAACAAAGTTACTTAAAAAAAAGAAAAAAGTAAATGAATGAATGAATGAACAAATGGAACAACTACCACCACCACTACTACCTGCAGAAAATTTTAATAAAACCAGAATCAAGTTGCTATAATACAAATTTTTAGAAGTCAGTTTTAAGAAAAAATTATGAGCTACAAAAACAGGAAAGTATAAAACATTCTCAGGGGAAAAAGAAAAAAAAAAAGTAGCCAATAGAAGCTGTATCCATGTGGGACCAGATATAGCAAAAACTTCAAAATAATTATATGTTCAAAAAAATCAAGGAAAACTATGATTTAAAAAGTTAAAATATGGCAATGACTAAATAATAGTAAATATCAACAAAGATATGCAAGCTATTAAAAAGAACTAAATGGAAATTTTAGAGTTAAAAAGTAGAGCAAATGAAATTTGCTAGATGGTCTAAAAATATTACAAAAAGAATCTGTGAAATTAAAGATAAGATAAATCATCCAACTTGTAGAGAGAAAAAAAAGGGACTGAAGAAAAATGAACAGAGCACTGGACACTTGGAAGACAACATCAAACATACTAGGATGTGTACAACGGGAGTTCCAAAAAAAGGTACAGTAAAACTGTAAGAAGAAATAATGGCTGATCAAAAAAAATGAAATTTTGCCATTTGCAACAACATGGATGGAACTAGAGGGTATTATGCTAAGCAAAATAAGTCAATCAGAGAAAGACAAGCATCATATGATTTTGCTAATATGAGGAATGTGAGCAACTAGACAGAGAATCATAGGGGAAGGGAGGGAAAAATGAAACAAGATGAAACCAGAGAGGGAGACAAGTCATAAGACACTCTCAATCTCAGGAAACAAAATGAGGGTTGCTGGAGGGGAGGGGGGTGGGAGGGATGGGGAGGCTGGGTGATGGACACTGGGGAGGGTACGTGCTATGGTGAGTGCTGTGAATTGTATAAGACTAATGAATCACAGACCTGCACCCCTGAAACAAAAATATATGATAACTAAAAAAAGAAATAATGGTTGAAAACATTCCAAATTTCATGAAAAATATTAATCTACAGTTCTAAGAGATTCAACAATCCACAGCAGGATAAGCACAAAGAGATCCCCATCTAGATACACTATAATGAAACTGATGAAAACCAAAGACAAGGAGAAAATCTTAAAAGCAGCAAAGAAAATGACCCATTATTTACAGGATAGTGTTTTCAATAAATGGTACTGGAATAACTGAATATCCATATTTTAAAAAGTGAACTTAGACCTTTACCTCATACCACACACAAGAATTAACTCAAATTCAGTAACAGACATAACTATAAGAGCTAAAAGAATAACTCTTCTGGAATAGCAACAATCTTTTTAAAGAGTCCATAAAGTAAATAGTAAATATTTTAGGTTTTGGGGGACATACAATCTCCCTAATTACTTAACTGTCACTATAAAGAGAAAGCAGCCACAGATGATATGTAAATGAGTGGGTATGGATGGCTATAGCTTAATGAAACATTTACAATAACAAGTGGTGGGCCAGATGTGGTCTGCAGACTATAGTTTGCTGATTCCTGTTCAAGAACAGAAAATATCTGTGACCCTGAATTAGACAAAGATTTTTTAAATAAGATATCAAAAGCTAAATCCACACAAGAAAAAAAAAAGATAAAATGAATTCATCAAAAACTTTTGCTCTTCAACAAAGCAAAATGACCTGTATCTAGAATATGTAAAATCTCTTACAACTCAGTAAGAAGACAAATTATCAAATTTAAACTGGGGCAAAATATATGAACAGATATTTCACAAGAGAAGACATACAAATGACTAAAAACCACACTGAAAAGTTGCTCAACATCATGAGTCACTGGGAAGATGAGAATTAACACCAAATGAGGTTACACTATATACATCTATCAGAAGGGCTGACTATAACAGGTATTGGCCAGAATGGGAGACACTAGAACCCTCTCACACATTGCTTCTGGAATATAAAATGGGGCCATCGCTTTAGAAAATAGTCTGGCAGTTTCTGAAAGTTAAAACATAGACTCATATGACCAGACATATCATTCCTAAGTATCAATTCAAGAGAAATGAAAACATGTGTTCACATAAAGACTTGTACAAGAATCTTTGTAACATTATTCCTAATAGCCAAAAATGGAAGTGATCTAAATGTCCATCTACGGGTGAATGGATAAACAAAATATGGTATATTCACATAATGTAATAACTATTTGGCAATAAAAAGGAATGAACTATTGACATATACCATAATATGCATGAAGCTCAAAAACAGTATGCTAAAGTGAAAAAGGACAGATATGAAAAACATTTCATAGGATTCCACTTATGTGAAATTTCCAGAAAATACAATGTATAGAGACAGAAAGCAGATAAATGGTTGCTTAAGATTCAGAGCCGGAGGGGCACCTGAGTGGCTCAGTAGATTAAGCTTCTGCTTTTGGCTCAGGTCATGATCCAGGGTCCTGGAATGGAGCCCCACATCAGGCTCCCTGCTCAGCAGGGAGCCAGCATCTCCCTCTCCATCTGCCCCTCCCCCAGCTCATGCTTGCTCACTTACACGCGCTCTCTCTCTCTCTCTCTCTTCCTCTTTCAAAAAAATAAAATCTTTAAAAAAAAAAAAAAAGATTGAGAGTCAGAGCCACAACTGCCCTCAAATACACACAGGGCTTCTTTTTTGTGTAATGAAAATATTCTCAAACTAGATGATGAGAATGATCGCACAACTCTACTACTAAGAATTGCGGAGTTGTACTCATGTGAGTGAATTTTATAGGATGTAAATCATACTTCAATAGAGCTGTTAAAAGAAAAAAAAAAAAAATCCATCCTTGCCCCTTGCAAGCTGTGCTACCTGCAGCAGGTTACCTACAACTGCCCTAAGCCTCAATCTGGTCATCAGTAAAAAGAGTTAATAATACTTACCTTACTTACAAGGCTCTTATGAGCACTTTAGTAATGTAGAGGAAAGTTTTAGCTCTTTTTCTATCCTATACCTTAAACCATACTGCAGAAAATTAATATATCCAAGATGTGTAACAGACTAAGAAGAACTGAAATCCCAGAACCCTGAGAGGAGCACTTGCTCTAAAAACAAATAATATCACTGTGTCACCCATAGTCTTGAAGGTATAGAGCACTAAAAATCTACATTCTAGTATCCAAGGACATTGACTGAGGCCACACTCAGAAAGAAAAGTAGAATTTTAAGATCTAATACAAACCCAAGATTTAAGAAGTGTTAGAACGCCATTTAATTGAGTCAGAAACTTATGGCAGGCTTTCCTATTAGGAAAAGAAGATAGGGAATCTTGCAGGAAAGTTAACCTAACAGGTCTGTTGTAGCAATTTTTAGCAGGAGCTGCTTGTAAAGACTAGCCCTTGGCTTTTACAATGTTCCCTCCTTATGCTGATTAAGGCTATTTTACCCACTTGGGACACGGTACCAGCTTGCCTGGATTGTAAACAAAATGATAATGGCAAACACCCACTTTCCTTCTGAGAGTCTAGAATTTCAGTAGCTAAGGCTACTTAGGCAGGCAGAGAGTCCCTACATGATCAGCCCCCAATCAAAATCCTGGATTCTTAATCTTAACGCAGGCTTTCCTGGCCAGAAAAACTGTACCTGTGTGACACTGGTGGAGGAAGCACATTCTATCCGACCCATCCTATGAGAGGGGGAATGCTGGAGGTCTGCACCTGGATTCTTCCAGACTCTGCCTGTGTGTCCTCTTGTGTATCCTATCTCTTCCAGTAAGCCATAACCATGAATAAAGTGTGAGTCCTTCTAACAAGTCTTCAAGTGTAAGGCTGGTGGTAGAACCCCTGAAACATGTGGTAAAGGCCAAGTGGCATAAAGGAATCATAACAGCAGAGTTTTAGGGGAGCCTTATATAAAGTAATTTTTCATCTTTTCTTCCTGATCAAACTCACTTTCAGACCACAGAGACAAGCATAGACTTTGTATAGAATACTCTGATTCACTATAAGAAAGAACAAACTAAAAAGATCCAGAAAACATCAGGCAGAACCAAAGAACTGGGGAAGGAGGAAGAGAGAAGGGAAAGGAAGAGGCAAGGTAGCTGTCAGTAACAACTAAGATTAAGATTTAAGTCATTAGAAGTCTCCACTGCTTCATCAGTTAAGTGAATCTAATCAGATTATCAAAATGAATTTCAAAGGTTAGATAGCTTTCTTAATCTTCATCTGAGTAAGAATACTGAGAAAAAAGGTTTATACAAGGGCGGCGTATTTCAGGTACCACTCAACCATCTGAAGCAAAATAACCTTATAAATAGGTTAAGCTTGCTGTCAAAATAATAAACTCTGATATTTTATTAGGAACAAGTCAACATTTCCATGCCCTATATTCTCTTATTTCTGGCCTTACCATCTCTGATAATGCCATATTAGGCCTTTCACTTCTTCATGACCTTAAAATCATGATAATCTCCCACACAGAAACATTTACCAAGTTCTACAGACTCTAACCTTCCAAAGTCTCCCACCATCTGCTCAGATTGCTACCCATTTAACCACTATAAAAGGTTTTTTAAAAAGTACTATAATTGGGGCACCTGGGTGGCTCAGTGGGTTAAAGCCTCTGCCTTCAGCTCGGGTCATGGTCCTGGGGTCCTGGGATCAAGACCCACATCTGGCTCTCTGCCCAGCAGGGAGCCTGTTTGCTCCTCTCTCTCTCTCTGCCTGCCTCTCTGCCTACTTGTGATCTCTATCTGTCAAATAAATAAATAAATCTTTTAAAAAAATAATATAATTGATATGTTGAGAGGAAAAAATGGAATCATATAAAATGCTCAATTAAAACCACAAAAGGCAGAATAACAGAAAAAAAATAGAAATAAAGAATGAGGGTAATAAGTAGAAAGCAGTAACAAATATGAGAGATATTAATCCAACTATATCAATAACCCTTTAATAGGTGAATGGATAAACTGTGATACATCTATAAAACAGAATATTCCTCAGCAATAAAGAGAAATAAGCTATCAAGCAAAAAAAAGGCATGGAAGAATCTTGAAAGTATATTATTAAGTTAAAGAAGCCAACCTGAAAAGGCTGCATACTATATGATTCCCATTAAATGACTTTCCAGAAACTATATTACTGTATACTACAGAGAGAGTAGAAAAGGAAGTGGGTACCAGGGAATGATTGGGAGGAATGAAGAGGGAGAGGATGAACAGGAAAAGTACAGGGGATTTTTTTAGGATAGTGAAATGATTCTGTATGGTACTATAATGGTAGATAACAAATACTTCAGGCATTTGGTAAAACCCATAAACTATGTAACACCAAAAGGGAACCCTAATTAAACTATGGACCTAGTTATTAATAATGTAACAACGCTTCTTCATCAACTATAACAAATGTACCATACTAACACAAGATGTTAAGAACAGGGAAAAACTGTTCAGTTAATAATAATTGATACCATACGAAGCCATCTTATAGTGGTGTTCTCACTCAGGGAAGTCAAACATACAATCAATATGGGTAAACATAAGAATTACAAGACTGCAGCTTATCAATCTGGGTAAACTGCATAAAATCAAGTTGCTCTTTTTTAATAATAGTCTAAGTACTCCAAGACTCATCAAATCCTAACCACACTGAATTTCTAAGATTGGCTAGAACCTAAAGCAGAAGATGGAACATATCTAAATACACTGTACCGTACTTTGAAGTTGTCTGAGTTCCAAATTATTAGCAGTAACAAAAAGTATTAAATGGCCAAGAAGATAATGATGATACTTTCATAGTGAACAGGAACAGTTTTGTAGTGCCATATTTCTCAATGAAACACTTTCAAAGTTACTAAAGCATCTTATTTACTCTGCACGTTTTTCTGAACAAAAAGTAGTGAAGTTGAGGGAAAGGAATTGTTTTATATCTAGACTGTGATGAATATATACAACTCTGAATTTGTCAATACTCATAGAATTCCTATGCCTTAAAGAGTCCATTTTGGGGCACCTGGGTGGCTCAGTGGGTTAAAGTCTCTGCCTTCAGCTCAGGTCATGTTCCCAGGGTCCTGAGATGGAGCCCCACATCAGGCTTTCTGCTCAGCAGGGAGCCTGCTTCCCTCCCTCTCTCTCTCTCTGCCTCTCTGCCTACTTGTGATCTCTACCTGTCAAATAAATAAATAAAATATTTAAAAAAAAAAAAGTCTTAAAAAAAAAAGTACATTTTACTGCTTATAAATTACCCAAAACAATTCATTAAAATTTTAAACTGTAAACAAACAGTAAACAGGAATGGGAATGATACAGAGAGAGGAACACGTGGGGGGATGTTAAAGGTAATTAAACAAGAAAAAAGAAGTATAAAATGCTATTAATCCAGTGCTATTAATATTCAGAGTTAACCAGTTTTTTTTCAAGATAGATGGTTTCTACATATCCTAACTTAACTCTCTCAGTACAATTACAAGCAATGCAAAATTATTTCAATATTCAATGCATTTCAGTAGTAAAGATAATATATGGAAAACAGGATCAGAATAAAGTATGCAAGATATGATCTCTTATTTACATATTTTAATCTACACAAATAAGTATGTGTATATATAAATCTTACACAGATAATACAAACATATGTACATATATATGTTAGTATATACATAACAATTTTTACTATCAAATGAACACTGGTTAGTGAACACTGGTTTACTATCAAAGGAACACTGGCAGAGAGGCTTTAATTCTCCATTTTATACTTCTTGATGCTGTTTACATTTTCAAGCCACGTACCGTACTGTACAAGTATTTTTTTAATGACAATAGGGTTAACTAAGCAAGGAGATTACGGGTCATTTCATGTTTTCACCTTTATACTACTCATTATTTCTTTTAAAAGTTCTAATGAATCTTATTTTTTAAATCTATTTAAGATAACACAGAGAATTATAAAGACTACCTTAGGTATTTAATTTAAAAATCTGTAATGACTATAGTGAAAAAAATGAAAGAAAAGTTAGAAAATTAAATGGTCAACTGATGAAAGTATTATATAGACATTCTAGAAAGTTCTATGTGTACTCAATAAATAGTAAAAATGACATGGAAATAGCTTCATAATATGCAACAGAGTTAATAAGAACATTTGAACTCATTTTAGGAAAAATATTTAATATTTAATAATGGGAAGATCATTATTACTCCATTTAACAATTATGAGAATCCTTTTGTGTACCAGGTCCTGTGTTAGGCACTGAAAGTACAGTGAAGACTAGCTGTCCTCAGGCAGGGAACAGATTAGGGAACTATCAAGGAAGGGCCCATATGCAGGCAATCACCAAAAGAGCTATTTAACTACAGTAGCAAGCTGCCTTTAAGTATAATCCCCGAAAATTCGTCCCCCTTCTGAATGCCCAGGTCACCCCTCCCATCAAAAGTAGAATCTCTTTTTCCCTCCCCTTGAACGTAGCCTTGCAATTTGCTTGGATGAGGAAAATGTGGCCTAAGTAACACTGTGCCAATTCCAATCCCACATAGTAAGATATCTGAAAGTTTCTAGTTTTGTTTTCTTGCTGCCCTGAACTGCCATGTACTTCATGATAGTCCACGACTACCTGAGGAGAGGGACACCATGTGAAGAGAGAGGCCCTGCAGGACAATGACAACAGGTGAAATGGAGAGCACAAGAACGAAGGTGTTTCAGTAGACAACCAGCATCGCAGCCCCAGACAAGAAGTGAGGTGAAGAAGTGACGAGCCTTCAGCCTAGTCAGCCTGCTTCACCTGGGAGCAGATGAAACAGAGACAAGTTGGCACCACTCACCCCGACCAATTTCTAGTTCACAGAGTCATAAGCAAAAAACATAGGCACTTTGAAGTGATTTGTTATACTGCAATAGGTACGTGAGATAAAAAGTGGTGCCTGGAAAGGGTGCTACTGGAACAGAAACCTGAAACACTGGCTTTGAGGACACTGAGACAGGCAGAAGCTGGAAGGGCAAGAAGAGACAGGGTACTCTTAGAGTGGTAAGGAAACTGCTCTACAAAGCCAGAAGAAGAGGTGCCCATATTATAAACTGGCAGAACAATTAGCATTATGATCAAAAGTAAAAATAACTTAAAACATTAAAAATAACCTAGCGAACCTATAGATCTAGCTAAGATCTCTAGGTAAAATATTCAAAGTGTCACTGGCTCCTTTATAGCCAAGTATGTAAAGGTAAAAGAAGAAAAACATGAGCTAAAGAATTACAAGCAGAATTTAAAGGAAATATTTCTAACCAGGAGTTGCTTGGTTGGAAAATTTTAACTGCTTCTCATCACTAGCCTTTACAGATAGCAAAAGACTGTCAAAGAAATGACATGAAGACAAAGATCAAATCCAGAGCACTGCCAATAAATCATGGGCTCACAATCATCAAATCGAAAACTCATCTATAAAATCCTTTATTAAGACCACTGAAAGACTTAATAAGATAGGGCTTACATTCTCTCTCGGGTAGGCAAAAGGGCTTCTAAGAACCTTACAGGACCCTAAATTGGGATCCAAAGTAGAGAGAGTCCTGTCACTCACAGAACTGTGGATGTGACTATTGCCTAATGGAATGCACTTATAATCTGACACACAGAAAACCCACAATGTTTAGACTAAAACAAACATTGTCCCAAATGAAAAGAGGCCTTTAAGTTTTCAAACTGTCACATACATGAATCAGACAAAAATGACTACTCAGGTGTAAACAAGGCCCATTTCATATGGAGAAGTAAAAATGAGTCAGCAAGTAGAGGCAAAAGCCCAAAAGACCAAGCCAAGAGCTGAGAAAAGTAAAGAATTATGTAAGCACTACCAGAAGTCAGAGCCAAGACCTAATCAAAGAACATTCTCTGTTCCCTGATTAGATTTCGGAATTGCTTTGGACCAGAGGCTGCTATATGCTTCCCATTCTTTCACACTCCACTGGGAGTATCTATTGTGTGGTTAAGAATTCCTGTCTTGGGGTGCCTAGGTGGCTCTGTTGGTTAAGTGTCTGCCTTTGGCTCAGGTCATAATTCCAGGGTGCTAGGGCTGAGCTCCTCGTTGGGGCTCCCTGCTGTGTGGGGAGCTTGCTTCTCTCTCTCTCCCTCCCTCCCTCCCTCTGCCATTCCCCCTGTCTATGCTCTCTCGGTCTCTGTCAAATAAATAAAATCTTTAAAAAAAAATTTTTTTAATTCCTGTCTCAAAATTGTATATGGAGTGAATGGAGGGTGGGGGTGGGGTAAAATTTGTCTTCTTAGTTCACAGGTATCCAAAATCAAGAGGAGCTGTACCCAGAAATCCTCACCCACATGCTGACCTAATGTAGATCATAAAGTAAAAGACTTTGAAAATGAGGTCCTAACTGAACAAGACTTCTGGTCATCTTCAGAGGACTCAGTACTGCACGTTGGAGAGACACCATACTGTCCATTAGAACAACTGTGATACAGTCCATCTGCAAAGACGGCTACCAACAATTCCTCCTATTCCTGACTTTATACATGCTACTCCTCCCATCAGGAAGTGGAATCTATTTCTACATCCCTTAAATCTTGGCTAATGTTGTGTTCTGCTTTGAAAAAGAGAATGTGATAAAAAATAATGCTGTCTAGTTTCAGGCTGAGGCCTTAAGAGGCTGAGATCTTTTGCTTTTGTTCTCTGGTTACCTTAAATCACCATGTAAAGAAATCCAGGTTATTCTTCTAGATAGAAGCCAAGAAGAGAGAAAAGCCCTGGCTGATGAGCAAATAGACCACCTAGAGAAGAAATGAAGTGCCTCAGCTAAAAGCTAGCACCAAGACCATTTTGGATCAACTAGCCCCATTCAAGTTACCTAAGTCAACATCTCATGGACCAAAGCAAGGTATCCCCTGCCCAAACTCCTGACCCCAAATTTGTGAGCAATAATTTATAGAATGATAGCTGTGATTTTAAACCACTAAGTTTTGAAGCAATCTTTCACACAGTAATGGACAACTAATACAGGTAGCAAGTACAGCAAAGGCTACAAAGGAAAAGTACTAGGTATTTTCTAAGAGTCAGTATTAGAGATGTAAATGTAATCTGGGAGAGAGGGAAGATCTCTTGAGAAGTGATATACTTAACAGTGGTTATTTAATAATACTTAATAGAGGGGGAATTATGAATAAGAATTTTGGTTGATTTTAAGTTTCTGTTTTCCTAAATTTTCAACATTACATGTTTTACTTTTGAAGTAACAACAAAAATATTATTTTGTTAAAAGTTCCTTAAGGATATTGTTGGCCTTATTAAGTCTAAGATGTATTTTCTCATGATAAAATATGCAAACATTCCAAGAAATAACAAAAGTTTTCTATTATTCTATGTAATTGAAGAATGGAATGTTCTGATTGTACTAGCATTCCAGGAAATAAACAGCATATATTGGTTTAACAATTTCTAAAGGATTAGAATGTGGTAAAACACAATTAACCTAAAATTCTATTGCTTATAATTTAATATCACACTGATTTTCTGGAAACTTCTTCAGGTTTACACAATGCATCATAGTTATCACTGTGAATAGATGGAAATTAAATAACCTTTTCCTAACAGAATTTAGAGTGGAAATGATCCAAAAAGATTACCACAATAGACTAAAACCAACAAGAAAAAATTAAACAGTAGTAATTGAGAGTTAAAAAGAAACCACAAAAGTACAAGAGAGAAAATAATCCAACTTAACTACAGGAAAAAGACTTGGGCTTTAGCTGGCCACAAGGGTATTACTCAATAACAAGTAAGCCATATCGACACAAAAAATATTAATGTGATCTTGGACTTTATTAATACATTTAATTAACAAATATTTACTGTGAACCTATACAGTACACCATGTATTTAACTAAGAGAATAAAATGACAAGATCCAGAGAAGGAATAATCTCACCACATTAAGAACTAGTCAAACTGTATATGGAATATTAAGTCCATGTAAAGGAAATGGCTGAAAAAATTAAACAAATGTGACCTATAAAAGGAAGACTTTCTAATTTGAATATTGCCCTAAAAGAAAAAAGCTCTTTAAAAAATTCTTTCAGGGATGCCTGGGTGGCTCAGGTCATGATCCCAGGGTCCTGGGATCGAGTCCCACATGGGGCTTCTTGCTCAGCAGAGAGCCGGCTTATCCCTCTGCCTGCCGCTGCCCCTGCTTGTGCTCTCTCTTGCTCTTTCTCTCTCTCTGACAAATAAAAGCTTTAAAATATTAAATAAATTAAACAAATAAATAAACTTTTTCATTTTACAAAATAAATTACTGACTACTACCTAATGGGCATTATGCTAGGCAGTGGGATACAAGTAGAGAATAAAATAGGTTTTGTCCCTGTCCTCATCCTACTTAATAGTCTTATGGGCATCCTATCACTGGAAGACCTTTTGCAAGTACCAAATACTAATTTGTCAAGTCTATCATAAAAAATATTCACATACTTTGCATAAAGCTGAAATAAATGAGCTCCAATGTTACTTCCAAATCTAAAATTTTTGATTACTTACTTATAGCATAAAAGAATTTGTTATTCTGAGATAAATGTCTAATGAATAAAATAAAAGGCAGACACACACATACCCCTGCACTCACATATAAACACACACACAGGTTTTTAAAACATTATCACCTAATAAAAAAACCACGTCAATTCACATGTTCAGCCTTCATAGGCAAACTACTCAAAACCAACTTCAATCAACGTTAGAAATATCCAATCTCAAAATTTTATATCATTTCAAATAGTAAAATTTTTTTAAGATTTCTTTGTTTTTTAGTAATCTCTAGAACCAGTGTAGGGCTCAAACTTCCAACTCTGAGATTGAAGAGCTGTAGGCTCTACCAACTGAGCCAGCCACCCCTCAAATAACAAAAAATTTTTAAAATCTCTTTATCCTAATGATTATTTTACCCAGTGAAAATAATTCCAAAGAACTTAATACTTGTGATTTCTCTGGGATTTCTTATATTAATCAATATACCTTTCCATGGCTTTAGCTGTATAAGGCAAATGCATTTCAATACTGTGTTCATCTTCATCTGTCTGCAGAGACATGCGTTCAAACATTCCTGTCTTCCATAGTTCTCCGTAAACTAAAGAGATTTCAAAATATAGTAAAACAAATATATTAATGTATATCCTTATTCTGTGAGACTCCACCCAGTAACAAAAAACTACATGCTTTGGCAAGAGACAGAAGAATCACATAATTATTTTCCTTCATTTTTATCGTTAAAAAAGAAAAAAACTAGCTTTTTACAAACTAAACAAAGCAATAATACATGTGATGGCTACTCAGCATTTTCATATGTTGCACAGCTATATAAAAATAATCATTTAAAATGTTCATCAGTTCTTTTATTACATCTAAAATCACCTCTGGGTCTAAGCTTTCCCTTGATTTCAATCAGCACATGCCAACAAGAACACAGTTGATTAGAACTCCTAGTAAAACATGGCAAAGCCCCTGCTCCACCTACTCGTGAGGCTCATAACACAGTTTTTAAGTTTTGTTTCACTTTATTATAAAATCTGTGGGATTATTATTTCCCATCTCAGATGCCTGCCACACAAAGTACAGAAAACTCCTATTAATTTTCCTTCAAAATTAAAAATTAAGCTTCTGGGACAGACCAGAACATAAATTCACCATAATACCATGCCATGAATAATTCTAAAATGATCTAGTAATTCAGACCCTTCTGATGAATTATACTTAAAAATAGATATGATATAATAAGAAGATGAAATTTAATATGTAAAAAAGTGATATAAGAATATTTTTGTTTGTCATAGAACAAAACCATTTTTATAACTACATCCTTAATTGGGTTTACCAATATTAAAGAAACAAATGATGGCATGACTTTTTTTCTGCTCAGTTTTGCCTGATTAAAAATCACCCATTCCTTTACTAGGAAGCTATCTAAAACCAAAATTTTCTGAATGCCCCAACAAGGTTTTAAAAATAAAGTATGTTCCCTAAAAGCATCACAGGGAGTAATAAGGCTGGTTATACTCCAGCTTCATTTGTAAAAATTATTCTAACAACAAATTACTGATAGTAACAATTAAAACCCCAAATTATGAAAAATTGGGCCCCAAAAATAAAGAAAAAGAGGTGACTGTCAATTTTGCAAATGGCTTCTTTCATCCTAGAGAAGAATTTGTTCCAAGATTTCTTGAAACAATAAGCACCCAACATACTTGAAATCTGATGTGATGAACTGGAGGAATACAAAGCAAGCTCATGAAGATGGCTTTTGAGAAGGCAAATTGAGTTCAGTTAAGAGGAAAACTCTGAGTCAATTGTGGATGGTAAGTACAAGAATATTTGTTTTGCTATTCTCTGTACAGTTCTACATTTTTAAAATGATGCTCCCCACTATTCCAAAAATACTATTATAAAGCAAAAAGATTTCAATTTTCACATTCAATGTATAAAATGAGACGAACTAAATAAAAGATACATAACAAAATAAGAGATACGTTTTAAAAATAAAATACACTTAACATTTATGAAGCACCTTTGTTTAAGTGTTTCACCCCCCGGCCATAAAAATCATCTGGGAAGAAATTAAGGCATTATCACCATGACCTATTTACAATGAGGAAAGTGATATACACAGAGTCAGACTAACATGCCCAGAATCTTTCTTCAAGTTGTAGTGGGTACTAATTGCTTGTCTTCATGGTTTAGTGAGTACAAGACACTTCCCTGAATACACATGTAATATGAACAGTCTGGAGACTAGTGGACCTGACAGATTTTTGCAGCTAGCAAAAAAACTCTGGTTGTCTTTAAGGCATACAGAAGATCTTCTACCTTTGTTTTTGCTTTATGCAGATAAGTTGAAATCAATTTTATCTTTAAAACTGAGATTTTACTTATACTATTCATATTTTTAATTTTTTAAATTAACTTATTTAAAAAAAATTCTTTAGCCCTTTAAAAGCTCTAAGATGTCTATATACTTACTCTTTTGGTCAATACGAAGGTCATACAGAGGTGTCCTATATATATCCACACTGGAAAGTGCACATCGAGAGAGGGGCACATGATGAGAAGGCCCAAGGATGAAAATTCTCCGGCTAGGAGATACACAACAAAAAGCACAGAACAATTGTACTTCTACACAAACCTTATTAAATTAAAGGGGAAAAAATAAGTAATTTTAAAAAATCACATGTGGCACCATTTTCTTTCTTGACTGATTTCATTACTTACTAGTATGAGCTAAATTATGTACTCCTAGAATTTATGTTGAAGTTCCATGCCAGTACCTCAGAATATAACCATTTTAGGAGAAATATAACCATTTTAAGTATTAGAACAGATCATTAAGTAAAAATGAGGCTATTCGGGTAAGGCCTGAATCCAATGACTGGTGTTCTTATAAGAAGAGGAAGAAATATCAGGGGCATACATGCACAGAGAGGAAAAAAGCATCAAGAAGACAGTCATCTGCAAACCAAGAAGAAAGGCTTCAGGAGAAACCAATCCTAAGAGCACCCTCCTCTGGGTCTGCCCACCTCTAGACTGAGACAAAATAAATTTCTGTTTTCAGTTAGGATTAGTGGCAGTTTATTATAGGAGGGCCAGAAAACTACTATAAATGCAACTGATTTGCTCCTCAGTTAATTAAGTTCAATTCCTTATCTTTGTCTTTTTGTTGAAAGGCTTTAAAAGAACCATTTAAAAAAAGAAGAAAAGAAAAGAACCATTTTCAACACCCGGGCATACTAGTTACTGATTTGTTGAACTACAGTAAATCAACTGCTACACTTAAAATCATCTCTGTATTCATAATGTCCAGGATACAGAAGGTTTTCAATAGCTATATTCATTGAATTTAAACATTTCAGCTATAAATAAAAGCCCAAAATTCTAACACGTTCTAAACTTGCCTCATAAGATCCACCACCACTTTAGTAAAACTACATAATAGTATAATTTCTAAAACTCCCTATAAAATATCATTACAAAGAACCATTCTGATAAAGCTATTTCCACATTTCTACCATAGCAGAGAAAAAAGGAATCTTGTTGAGAAAAAATTCTGTATAATAAGCTTTCTCTGTTCCCATTCAAGTAGACAGAAGTCATTCTCAAAAACAAAGAAACTTGATTATGTGTTATTTGCACTGTAGCTAAAGAAAAGAACTGGGCTAAACTATAGCTTAAATCTTTACAATCCCTTTATCTTGACATCAAGGGTAAAATTAACTTCCCCTCTTATCTCAAACATCACTACAATCTAAATTCCAAAACAACCCATTTTCTGTTCTCTCAGATTCAATCGAACAAAATCTTTCTCTAACACACACATACAAACTTACAGATTTGAAAACCAAAACTACGAAAAAGAAACGATAAGCTAGAAAAATGTACCTAGAAAAAATTAATTATACTCGTTTTTCAATTAATGGACAAAGACTGAGACATGAGCTAGTTCTTTCAGACCAAAAATTTACAAGATAAGAAATGCACTTAGGCGATATATTTATTTTCATAAAATTCAATTACAGTTAAGAAAATTAACTCACTGTTGATACATGTTACTTGCTGTGGTGGAGGAAGAGACGGTAAGGAAGATGTGGATGAGGAAAACAGAGATTCTCAGTTTAGAGTCCCAAAACTTCCTCAAGATGTCACAGATCGCAAACATAAGACTTCATCCACAGGCCATTCCTAGTCAAGACCATAATCTCTCCTCATCCCCTTCCTCCTCCACTGCTAATACTCACTTCTTATCATCACCACTATGAACAAAGTCAACAGCCATTTCCAAAAAAAAAGAAAAAAAAAGATTAAATCAAATTTAGATCCCTAAATGAACAAAAGAGATACCATTATGCTTTCCTGTCTTAAGAGTATATAAACATCATCACAATTTTTTAAATTAAAGTCTAATGAGGGACACAGATAATGGTTGTGTTTAGATGATTTGTCTAAGGAAAAGTATTACATGAACTAAGAATCAAGTATGAAAAGAAGGCATTTTTATGATTGAGGAAAGCATTTCTACGACAAGACAGAGGAACAGAATATTTAAAATCAGAACACTCCTAGGAAATCCAGCATATATAATTAAAATATGAAATGACTTTTAAAATATCAATTTAAACTCAAGACACAGATACATTTCTAGGTAAGTATAACAAGGTTCTAATAGTGACCAAAATATGAGCACTACTCCAGAAATAAACACCAAAGGTCAGCCTGGAAAGCCTAACTGTCCCCTGCAATATCAGACAATTTACTTTGTTGGCCTTTATTGCCAGACCCAACCCACATGAAAAGGTAAGACTGGTGGAGAAAAGAGCTCCCACCATCTGAATTAGCCAATTGTGTACTCAATTCTTTCCATCCTAACAGAAACTCACTCATATGCAACACAAGGAAAAAGAGGTTTAGGTCATAACAATATGAAATCTTCATAAGTGATAAACCCAAAAATAGGCTAGACATCATTGAAAAGAAGGGTGGGGGGAGCACCTATTAGTAGTAATTTCAAAATTTCTCTTTGTTAGAAAAGAAAATTAATAATGTAAAAAGAAAATTAATAATGTAAATAAAAAATAATCCATTTTCGGGCACCTGGGTGGCTCAGTCAGTTAACCGACTGCTTTCAACTCAGGTGATGATCCTGGAGTCCCGGGATCAAGTCCCGCATTGGGCTCCTAGCTCCACAGGGAGTCTGCTTCTCCCTGTGACCTTCTCCTCTCTCATGTTCTCTCTCACTCTCTCTCCCTCAAATAAATAAATAAAATCTTAAAAAAATAATAATGCATTTTCTTTTGAGGGGAGCTAGATTGCTAGATCCATTAACATCAAGGCCTCAGGAATATTTTGGAGAAAAATGAGTAATATAGGCATTGGAAGCAATGCTACTTTCTCTCCCTCCAATTAATTACAAAGTACTTGGTCTTTAAATGAGTAACTGATAAATTTAGCATATCATCACTGTTGTCATGTTGTCACACATGTAAAAAAAAACCCTTAATATGAAAAAAAAAGGAAAAAGTAACGAAGTATTCTCTTAGAAATAAATGTAGTTTATGTATAATACCTCCAGAGAATTCACATTTGTATAGTTACTATGAGAAGTATAGCCTGTGCAACCCATTAACAAGCTACCTAAGTATCTACCCTCATAAATATTCAACTATTTATTCTAAATAATGGAAAACAAGTAATTTTTTAAAGATATTTCTTGGCAAGTAGAGATATTTTAACTAAACTAAATGTCAGTTGGCCCCAAAGAAGATCCCTTTTGCTCTTTTTTCTACCCTGAAAGGCTTTCTGAAAGATGAATCAAAATCAAGTTACTATCTAATAAGTACATCCTAAGTTCCAGGTTTTCAATTAAAGTTTTAGTAATAGGAAAAGACATTGCAACAGTAAATATGAGAAGGAACTTACTTAAATATACCATTTTTTAAATTCCTTAAACAACCAAGGTACTCCTTTAAATATAAATCAGATCCCATCACTCCCCCGCTTAAAAGGTCTTTCAATGACTTCTCCTAATCAGAGGATAAAATGTAAACTCCTTACAATGGGTTCTGAAGTCTCAAATGCACTGGCCCCATCTTGCATGACCCCCCCCCCCCCCACCGCCATCCCTGATCACAATAGTTTGCAGATACTGATCTTGCAGTTCCTTGATGACTGGAACACAACTCAGCCTACTTCAAAGCCTTCACAAGTGCTACTGTTCCTTCTGATCGGGCTTAAAAATCATTTCCTCAGAAATGCCCTCCCCAACACCCATGATCTAAATCCAATCACCTTGTGCTCCTTCCGCAGCCCATAAACTAAATCCAATCACCCTGTATCACAGCACTTCTCAAATTGTGAACTGCAGATTCCGTAAGACCCTTTCAAGGAGTCCACAAAATCAAAACTATTTTCATAATAATCAGGAATTTATTTGCCTTTTCCACTGTGTTGACATTTGTACTTAGGGTACAAAAATGAGTCTGGGTAAACCACTGGCACCTCAGAACTGTGATCACGGTAATGGAATCAAAATGTACATCTAGTCATGTGTTCTTTACCTTCACCCACACCAAAGTTTGCTGGGTTTTGTTTGTTTTTTTAGGCCAGTTTCACTTACTTTCATTAAATCTTGAACTCTTAGTACAGTTTTATAAAAATATTCTATACAACAAAATGTATTAAATTGGTGGTGATAAATGCACAAAGCACTTCTGCAATATACTAAATGATGTCATGTGGAAAACATTTGTGTGATTATGAGTGTGATCTAAACCAAACTTTTTTTTTCATGGAACACAATTTTTACTTCAAAAAGTGACTGTAGACAAATTACAGTTATTCCAATTTAGGTATTTGGCAGAAACTTCCTAGAAAATGAACAAAATAGGCCTGCCACTTCAAAGAAAACATTGCCCAAGACATAACTGAAGCTTTTAAGTGAAAATCAGCCTCTTGCAAAACTTCTATCACTGTGAGATGGACAGCTTCCCAATAATTAAAGATATTTCCAGGGGCGCCTGGGTGGCTCAGTGGGTTAAGCCTCTGCCTTCGGCTCAGGTCATGATCCCAGGGTCCTGGGATCGAGCCCCGCATAGGGCTCTCTGCTCAGTGGGGAGCCTGCTTCCCTTCCTCTCTGCCTGCCTCTCTGCCTACTTGTGATCTCTGTCAAATAAATAAATAAAATCTTAAAAAAAAAAATCCATTCAAAGTACAAGAGAGTACAAAAGATGATCTTAGTTGACATGTAGGGAATGGATTAGTGTGGAAGGTAAGAATGGAAGCTAATGGCAGAGAATTTAATCTTCTGTGTTGGACTGTTGTTTTTTCTCTAAACTTCTCATAGTTCCCAGAAAGACGTTCTTCTATTTTTCTCAAAGGACTCTGAAACATTGCCAATCTTAAGGAGGGCCACGTTTAAGAGGATACTGTCAATAACTGCCAATCGTTTTTAACCCTTGGACCTTCAGATTTACTTGTTCAAAATTCAATTATTACATACTAATTATAGAAATAAGCTGATCACATCTTCATGCATCATTTGCCTCTCTTATTACTCACCTCCTCTATCATCATCTTAGTCCTTGACTCTCTTCCATTTACTCTTCTTCACTCCATTCACACTTTCTATCAACTTATTTAATACATGCTTTCTGCATCTACCAACATAGTTTCTATATCTCTCTACATATTACTAAGCCAAATTTAATTCAAGACTACCCTTCTAGAAAATAACATCATCAAATAGGTTTTGAAAAGGCTATCATATTCACTAACTTTGATTATAGCTTTTTAGGCTAAAATGACGGAAACTTTTGGAAATCTTCCCACTCTATTTTTTTTCTTACTCATGAAATAAATTAGCTGAAATTGTATAATAAATATGTATTAAGAAGTACTTGTTAAAGACACTCCTCAAGACATCATAAATGAGGCCGGGCTAACCAAAACCTCATCAATTTGGCAACATTATCATTTTATTATTAAAAACTTACTAAAAATAATTTCCAACAAAGGTATGATATAATATGCAGAGCACACTACCAAAAAACTTCTTTTGAAGGATTATGCTCCACCTCTACTAACACAAGTCTAACCTAACAATCAACATTTGACAGAATTAAGATGGCTGATTTTACCTATTCGTACAGTGTGTAATAACTGGCGTACAGACTGGTGCCTGATACTTGTTCACATTTGTGAATTAAATATTTAGATAAAATGCTGGTCAGCAAATTAAGTAATTTAGGTGGCTATTTCTAGCAGAAGTTTTTCAAAGTTCACAAATTTCTTAGAGAGTCGTATATTACTTAATAAGTCTCAATCTGCCAGAAAAAAATTTTAAAGCTAATCTCAGAGCTTTTATTGAATTAAGAGCTAACATGCTTCAAACACCATATTACATTCACTGTCAGATTCTAAAATAATTCAGCTACCTCATTAAGCCAATAAGAAATTATTTTCTTTCATTAACCACAATTTAACAAGCAGAATAAACAATTTTAAATTACAAAATGATTAACAGAACAAAGTGCTGTCCATTCTTAAAGATGTTCATCTCCCGATTTCAAAAAAAAAATTTTTTAAACCAAAACATTTAACCTTCTAACACTTCCAGAACTAAACATATTACCAACAAAAGGAAAAGTAAAAACTAAATGTTCAGACCATGAAAAACAGTATAAAAGCTTTTCATAACCTATATAAGGTATAATAAATATATAAAAAGTTAAATTCTTAATGAAATCGAGTATATAACAATAAGCATGCCAAAACAAATTACTTCTGTGACAAAGTGGTTATAATTCCCTCTCACTTAAACAAAACTGTGTATTACTTACGTAATAGATGGGTCCACTTGTTTGTAAGCATGAGCAGCACAAGACCCACAGTATGTATATCCTGCGTGGCTACAAAACAAAATATTTTTTAAACTTAATCATCAGATTCGAAATCAAGATATTCTCAAAAGAAAAAAACCTCTTGAAAGAAATATAGTAACTATGGTAAACATTACAGAATTAAGTGTATAGATAAAAAAGCAATGTAGCTAATGATGCAAACTCTAGCACACAACAGAGAACATGTAATAGTTCTATGTTCTAATTTTAAATTTTAAAAAGTATTTTGTAATTTTTTTGGTCTTAAAAACAATTAAATTTAGATACTCCAGGCTTACTGGAAGTTGCTATGTAATACTAATAATACGTGAGTTTTTAACATTCCTCTTCGATATTATTAGCAGATTATTACATAGCAATGAGACCCAGAGCAAATCAAATCAGACCAAAACAAATATCCTACAATAGCAACTCACTTTCTTTTTCTATTTTCTTTTTATTTATACTTTTTAAAAATTGAATTATAATTAACATACAGTGTTATGTTAGTTTCACGTATACAATATGTGATTCAAGAATTCTATACATTTCTCTGTGTTCATCGAGTACACTCCTAATCTTTTATCTATTTTACCCATCATCCCCCTAACCTCCCCCTCTCTGGCAGCCACGCGTTTATTCTCAGTATTTAATAGTCTGGTTTTCTATCTCTTTTTTTTCCTTGTTCATTTTTTTTTACATCTTACTTATGAGTGAAATCATATTTATCTTTCTCCGACCTATTTCACTAGGCATTTATAACCTCTAAGTCCATCCATGTTGTCACAAATGGCAAGATCTCATTCTTTTTATGGCTAATATTCCATTGTATATGTGTGCACATGCATGCATGCATGTGTGGGTGTGTATATATCACATCTTTATCCATTCATCTATACCAATGGACACTTGAGTTGCTTCCGTATCTTGGCTATTGTGAATAATGCTACAATAAACAGGGATGCATGTATCTTTTCAAGTCAGTGTTTTTGTTTTCATTGGGTAAATACCAAGTAGTGGAATTACTGGATCATGTGGCAATTCTACTTTTAATTTTTTTAAAGATTTTATTTATTTTTTTATTCAAGAGAGAAAGTGTGCACAAACAGAGAGATGGGCATAGGGTTAACAGATTCCCCACAGGGCAGGGAGGGAGCCCAAAAGAGGAGCTCAATCCCAGGACCCTGAAATCATGACCTCAGCCAAAGGCACACTTAACCAACTGAGCCACCAAGGTGCTCCTCTACTTTCAATTTTTTGAGAAACCTCCAACCTGTTTTCCACAGTGGCTGCAACAATTTGCACCAACAGTGCAAGAGGGTTCCTTTTTCTCCACATCCTCACCAACACTTATTTCTTGGCTTTTTGATTCTAGCTACTCTAACAGAGATGAGGTGATTTCTCAGTGTGGTTTTGATTTGCATTTCCCTGATGATGAGTGATTAAGCATCTTCCCAATATTTCTACTGCCCATCTGTATGTCTTCTTTGGAAAAATGTCTACTCAAGTCCTCTGCCCATTTTTATCAGATTATTTGTTTTTGTTGTTGTTGTTACTGAGTTGTAGACATTCTTCATATATTTTAGATATTAACTCCTTATAAGATACATCATTTGCAAATATCTTCTCTCATTCAATAGGCCGACTTTTTGTTTTGTTGATGGTTTCTTTGACTGTACAAAAGCTTTTTATTTTGGTGTAGTCCCAATAGTTTAATTTTTGCTTTTGTTCCCTTGCCTGAAAAGATATCTAGAAAAATATTTCTACATCCCAAGCAATCTCTAACAAAATACAAACAGTATTTTTCAAAGAACTAGAACAAATAGTACTAAAATTTGTATGGAACCACAGAAGACCCCAAACAGCCAAGCAATCTTGAGAAAGAGGAGCAAAGCTGAAGGTATCACAATCCCAAATTTCAAGATACATCATAAAGCTGTAGTAATTAAAAGAGTATGGTATTGGAACAAAAACAGACAGATCAATGGAACAGAATAGGGGCCTAGAAATAAGTCCATGCTCATATGGTCAATTAATCTATGACAAAGGAGGCAAGGATTTACAATAGGGAAGAACAGTCTCTTCAGCAAATGGTATTGGGAAAACTGCACAGCTACAGGCAGAAGAATGAAAATGGACCATGTTTTTATACCCATATACAAAAACTCCAAATGGATTGAAGAACTGTGAGACCTGAAATCATAAAACTCCTAGAAGAAAATAACTCACTTCTTCTATGTCTTTAGTAATAAGAGAACTGACTTGATTTTCTGTGTATTACGCCTTTCATTTTCTCCCCCTACTATTCATCCCTTTCATCTTTTGGTTTCAGAATTATATTTGGTTCTCTTATCACCTATGGAATGACTTTGTTTCCTGACCTCATTTTTTTTTCTTGACTCATTCAAGTTACATGAGTTTAACACATTTTCCTGGTGCTTACTTATTAGTGTGTGGCCAGTGGTATGCTGGGAAATATTTAACAACTGTCTCTACAGGAAAAAAAAAAATGTACATATGTGTACATAAGCTTACTATAAACTCTACTGAGTTAAAAAGATATGCACCACACAATTTACAAATAATGAAAAAAATATAAATCTCTTTATCGCCAATTCCACAGTCAACTGATTGTCACAGAAGACTTCCACTGATTTTTGCTGAATTCTCATATCCATACCCAAGCGATGGAACAATGAAGACATACGTCTGACCTGAATGATTCTCTGCTGATTAGATAACAGTTTTCAAATATTAGAACATTTCCTTCATTACTTTCTTACACTTTTTATAACGTAAGAGCTTCAGACACAACATACTTTTCAGTTTAATCTGCATTATTAACACTTTCCCCATTTCTTAAGTACAAACAATCAACAAAAGGTAAATCAAGCCCTGATTTATAGCAACTTGCCAATTAATGTGGAGTAATTCATTCCTGCCATAACTGATTACAAAATGTACAATAAACTGAAAAGACAAAACACAGGCTGGTAGAAAATAACTGTAAAACATATATCTGACACAGGATTTATATCTGAATATGTAAAGAAATTTTAAAAGAAACCCAATACTTAAAACAGGTAACCATTTTGTAAGGCGAATAGCTCTGAAAATTGGTTGCAAAATAACAAGAATATATTTAATGCTACTAAACTGTAAGATGGGGGGGGGTGCCTGGGTGGCTCAGTCAGTTGAGCATCTGACTCTTGATTTCAGCTCAGGTAATGATTTCAGGGTCCTGGGGTCAAGCACCAAGTCAGGCTCTGCACTCAGTGGGGAGTCTGCTTGAGGATTCTCTCTCTCCCCTGCCCCACCCCACATATACACTCATGTGCTCTTTCTCTATCTCTCTAATAAATAAATAAATCTTTTTTTTTTTTTTTTTTAGATTTCATTTATTTATTTGACAGACAGAGATCACAGTAGGCAGAGAGATAGGCAGAGAGTGGGGGGAAGCAGGCTCCCTGCCAAGCAGAGAGCCTGATGCGAGGCTCGATCCCAGGACCCCAGGACCATGACCCAAGCTGAAGGCAGAGGCTTTAACCCACTGAAACACCCACATGCCCCTAAATAAATCTTTAAAAACAATAAAAATAAAAATGTTGGGGTACCTGGGTGGCTCAGTCAGTTAAACATCTCCCTTCAGCTCAACTCATGATCCTGGAGTCCTGTGATCAAGCCCTGTATCAGGCTCTCTGCTCAATGGGGAGTCTGCTTCTCCCTCTGACCCTCCCTCTTCTCCTGCTCTCACAATCTCTCTCTCTCACTGTCCCTCTCAAGTACATAAAATCTTTTTGAAAAAAATAAAAAATAAAGATGCCTAAGATGGTACGTTTTACGTTATGTATATTTTACTACATTTTTTTAAATAGGAAAAGCTTTGAAGAAATACTTCAACATAGAATATACTGGGATGGCAAATAAGCACACAAAAAGAATGTTCAATATCATTTAGGGAAAGGCAAATTAAAACTACAAAAAGCTACCACTAAACTCCCAGCAGAATAGCTAAAATTGAAAAGAGTAACCATACCAAGTATGCTCAGGATGTAGAATTGAAACCCAGGCTACACTGTTACAACCACTTTTGAAAACAGTTTGGCAATTTCTTAAGAAGTTAAATATACTCCTACCATATGACCCAGCTTTCCACTCCTAAGAAAACTGGAAGCATTATAACCACAAAGATTTGTACACAAATGTTCACCCCAGCTTCATTTGCAACAGTCAAAAACCGGAAACAACCAAATGTTCCTCCAAAGGTGAATGGATAAACAATTTGAGGAGTTAGTCCTACAGTGGAATACTCTTCAGCAAGAGACAGGAATGAACTACTGATAAACTCAAAAATAATTATGCAAAAAAAAGATGGTAAGAAAGAAATATGCTGAGAAAAGCCAGACAAAAAGAGTTCATACTGTATAATCCTACTAATTCAAATAAAAACTAGCATGTAGCAACACAGAGTAAGTCAATGCATGTGGGTAGAAAGAAGAGACAGAGAGGTACAGAAGGGAAGAGTTACAAAAGGGCGCAAGGAAACTTGAGGATGATGAATATGTTTATTACCTTAATTGTTATGGTTTCACAGGTATATACATATTTCAAATGTATCCCTCTGTACCTTTAAATATAGGCAGCTGTATGTTAATCCTAGCAAAATAGAGCTCTGTTTTTAAAAGGGTCATCATTTGGTCTAGCTTAAACTATGAATGGAGAAAAAGAGATTCACCTAAGTCAGTCATAGCAATACAGGATAGCAGGATGCTTAATCAAGAGTTAAGTAATGTGGCACCTACACTAAGCACCTGAAGTCACCGAAGGCCTTATTGGTTGGATTAATGGTAGTCACCCTATCCATATCCCTCCGGCAAGAGAGCCTATCACGTTGCTTCAGTATAGCAATATTCTCACAATCCAGTTCTAATCTTAGCCAGAAGAAATGTAAGTTGTTGTATGGCTCAGCACATTCAGTTTTCCTCATCTTGATATTCTAGCCTAACCAGGGGGCTCAATTTTTTCCAGTTATGTCCCAAGTCTTCCAGTGCCCAACACCCCAAAACTGACTACTTCAGATTCCTAACAGCTGTTCCTAATCTTAACATAACTGGCTCCCCTTCTCATTTCAGAAATATGCTACCTTGCCCAGTCATGTGGACCTTAGAAATTCTTTGATCCATCAGGACCTGTCCTGGTCTAAAACCTGAATAACATCTCATGTTTTCAATACTGCTTCGTTCTCAGTTGTCTCTCATATCCCACGCCTCCACGTCCCAACCTTACAGTTTAAGCTGGTCCTTCCATCTTAGATCTGCTTCTCAGACTTTAATTCTTGTTTGCTGTTCTTGAATTTAAAGGCCCTGACCCTCAGTCCATACTCTGATCTCTCAATCAGTCTTGCAGCATGACTATCTCCCAGTTTTACCAATCCTGTTCCTACCCACGTGTAGTTCTTAAAAGCCAGAAAGTCATCTTAGAAACAATGGGTTCTTGGGATGCCTGGGTGGCTCAGTCGGTAGACATCTGCCTTTGGCTCAAGTCATGGGATTGAGCTCCAAGTCGGGCTCCCTTCTCAGTGGGAAGTCTGCTCGTCCCTCTCTCTCTCCCATCCCCCTGCTCCCTCTCTTCCTCTCTTGGCTCACTCCCTCTCTCTCAAATAAATAAAATCAGAGAAAAAAAATAGAAAAATGAAACACTGCATTCTTAAAGTATAGATAGAATAGAAATACTAAGAGTAGAAAGGTAAAGGCACAAAGGAAGGGCATAAAAGTTGAAGAAGAACATGAGCAAATGATCAAGTGACTGATGTAATTGAGAAAACAGGAGACTGGCCTGAGTGGAACAAGAAGTAGGGTTAAACCATAGTCAGACAGAGAAGTCTGGGCTTGATAAAACAAGTTACTGAAAAACTGCTATACACTCCAGAGCAGGGTAGTGACAGCACAAAACTGTTATTAGTCTAGTACTGAAAAACATGAGATCAGAAGCAGGAGGTGTTAAATGATGCTCTCTTGGAAACCGTGGCCTGAGGTAGCAAATGTTTCTCTTGGAAACCGTGGCCTGAGGTAACAAAATGTCATGTTCTAGAAAGGTCCCACTGCCAGTGGGAAATGAAACATGAATGTTCTATAATCTAAAAAGAAAAACCGACATATCTTGGTGACCAAGTAGGTACAGAGTGAATGAAGAAGAGAAGAAAGAGGATAATTACGATAATGGTAATAACTAACATTTACTGACAGCTTCCTCTGTGTCACTCATCCATGTAATTCAAAGCAGTAACTTATTTAATCCTCACACCAACTCTTTGAGATAGGAATTATTATTTTTCTTTTATAGATGAAGAAACTAAAGCAGAAAGGTTAAGACATTTGCTCAAGGTCACACAAATAGTAAGTGGTCACAGCAGGACTTAAAGGTAGGTAGTACAGCTCCAGAATCCATTCTTAAACACCATAAGAGACCTCTATACATTTTAAGGAAGAAGGGAAGGTCTCCATGCAGTAGGAAAATCAACAACCCTAAAAACTGGAAGAATACCTTATATCCTATAAGACTGTAGGAAGATGGGTGGTTTTGAAACCATGATTAACTGATGTAAATATGTTTTATAATAGAACTCAGATTTCAATATTTCAGTCCTTTCTGAATTTGAGGGCCTAAAAGTCTGCTTGAAGTAAAGACAAAATAGTTGCAAAAAGAGAGGGAGAGTCTTAACTTGAGGGTTAACTGAGGGTTTTGGAGGGGAGGAGTGGGAGTGTTGGGTGAGCCTGGTGGTGGGTATTAAGGAGGGCACGTATTGCATGGAGCACTGGGTGTGGTGCATAAATGATGAAATTTGGAACACTGAAAAAAAAATTTAATTTAAAAAATACAGAATAAAACATCTATTTAGATAGCACTAAAAATATATATATATATAGTGCAGAGTTTTTTTTTTTTAAATCATTAAGTGTACCATCCTTCTTTACCCACATCATGAGAAACTCTACTTCATGAAAGGACCAAGCTCATAGCCAAAGGAAAGAATTTCTACTACTATACTTTATTCTGGCCCAGATACATGGTAATGAACAGAGCCATTTTAATAATCATCAAATCTCTCCACTGATCCTCTGCTCCTAAACCCTTCTCTCTTGCTAACAGAATCTATGATTCTAAATACATGTGGAAACAAGGTTTCATTAAGGGATCACGCATAATAAAAGAGGCTTCACTAAGGGAACATCTAAGGTTTCTTTGTTTTATGCATTATAGTTAGAAGAGCAATGAAAATGTGAGCTCTACAGATAATTGAATATACATTGTAAAAGTGTATCCCAATCAGTATTTCACGGGCTCTTAAAACCTTAATGCAAAGTCATTCCTGCTAGCTTTTCCAGGTCACTCTGGTTCCCAGTGTAACCTCAATGAAGTAACCTCAATGAAGGCAAACTCAAAATTATACTTTAATATCTATCACTTTCTCATTAGACTAAAACCATGCCTCTAAAAACTGATCCTTCTTGTAACACAGGGTAATTCTGCTTCTCCCTTTACTCCTTCACAGCAGACTTTATATCACAAAGTCCAGCTCCTAATTTTCAAAAATTTCTGTGCCCCACAGAGAAATGCAATCAAATGAGGATGCAAGGCATCACCCATGGTCATTTGCTGGTTAAAGGACAGTTTCCCACACAGCAACCTTGCAGTGTGGGTATAATTTAAATTCCTATGTCAGGAAAATTATCAATTACTATATGACATGGACTTTCACTTGTTCATCCTGAAACCTTCAAGATTACAGGTGAATAGCATAAAGTGTGAATGCCAAAAGTCTACCATTCGTTCTACGAGAGACTTTTCATCAAAGAGGATATGGAGAACAACTTAAAAAAAAAAAAAAAACCAAAAACCTGGATTCAACAAAATCAGGTTCTCATAGTCCTAGTTCTTAATAGCAGCAAAAATGCAAAATAAAAAGATTGAAGTAGATGAAATGAGAAGACTGGACCAGATGAAATTCTCTCCTGCAGCAATAAGTCTACAAGATCTACCTAAGGTAAGCTATGATCTAGAAAGCTAGAAACTAAATTTGAAAACACTTGTGAGCATATGGGATCCACCTGAACAACAATGGCTCTAAGCAGTTTCCAGAAGCAGGAGCCTCACACTGACACTCTCCATTCTGTTTCACTGCACCTCGTCTTTTGTTCTTTTATTTTCATAGGCATTCCTTGGGGGCCCTCAAGATTTCTGCTTCATAAAAAAATATTAGATGATTATATTCCCCCGAAATGTTCAGGTTAGAAAGTCATTATGCAGAATATTTTATTTTTACAAAATGAATCTCACAAATATTAAGTGAACAATACTATGAACTAAGGAAAGTTATTAAAGTTATTCAAGTCAAGTAAGAATAAACTAACCACAATGTTGCACATCTAGATTGTTTTACTGCTAGAATATGCAGGACCTGAGATACTGCCATGAATAATCTACTGCTTAAAATAAAGAAGGACTAGAAATAAACAAGTTACACATCTCCAGTAACTTAAATTAACTACATGATTTATAAAGATTCATTGTTTCACCATATACATCAATAGAGCTGAACTGGTGTACTTCACTATATGTAAAATGGTCTTCCATATAAATGTTTCCTAGCTTTTAATTTTTTTAAAATAATTTTTTATGTTCAAAGTAATAATTGCACACAGTATAAAAAAGTCAAATAATAGAGAAAGGTACACAATGAAAAGTGAAAGTATCCTTTATACTACTTCTACTAGGTTCACTACTAAAAAAAAAAATCAAACTCTAGTTTAAATGTATGAGGACAGCTACAATATCCATAGTATCTGCTTTATGGTATAAGTAAGCCCCCCCTAATTATCTGATTATATTTTTATATTCAATAAGAGGTCTCTTAAGTGATACATACTTAATGTCCAGCTCCATTCTAAGGGCTGCTGAGTTATTCCTGCATACTGCAAGATAAACAACAATTTTGGCATGAAGGTGTCTGACAGTCATGGTAGGAAGGCTTCTGGAACTTCCAGTTCATGAAATTATTTCAATATATATCCCTGGGCAACATACTGATTCCGATACCTCAAGACCAGTAAAGTCCTAAATTCAACCAAAGGACATTTTTAAATCAAATTAAATTCTTTTCAATCTCCCAACTACACCTGCCTATATGCCATATAGATTAGAATCATTAAGATTGATCAATAGATGGTTTATGGGTCAATATTTATTCTTTAATGACATTATTCTATTTAATCTATATCTATATACAAATAAGCAATCTGTTTAAGCACTTTTTTTTTTTTTAATTTTTTTATTTATTTGACAGAGAGAGGGAGATCATAAGTAGGCAGTGAGGCAGGCAGAGAGAGAAGGGGAAGCAGGCTCCCCGCTGAGCAGAGAGCCCGATGCGGGACTTGATCCCAGGACCCCGAGATCATGACCTGAGCCGAAGGCAGAGGCTTAACCACTGAGCCACTCAGGCGCCCCTGTTTAAGCACTTTTAAAAGTACGCTATCCATGGGACGCCTGGGTGGCTCAGTTGGTTAAGCAGCTGCCTTTGGCTCAGGTCATGATCCCAGCGTCCTGGGATCGAGTCCCACATCGGGCTCCTTGCTCGTCAGGTAGCCTGCTTCTCCCTCTGCCTCTGCCTGCCATTCTGTCTGCCTGTGCTCGCTCTCTCTCTCTCCCTCTCTCTCTCTGACAAATAAATAAATAAAATCTTTAAAAAAAAAATAAATAAATAAAAGTACGCTCTCCAGGTTCTGAGTTGTTTGCTATTTAAGGCTCCCTTTACATGATTTATGCCTATGAAGGCAAAAATCTTAAGAAAAGCTGGTCCAAGAGAGCTAAATTTTATAAAAGTTAAAGAATGTTTTTCAGGCGTGCCTGGCTGGCTCAGACACTAGAGCATGTAACTCTTGATCTCAGGGTTGTATGTTTGAGTCCTGTGTTGGGTGTAGAGATCACTTAACAATACAATCTTTCAAAAAAAAAAATGTTTATTTGAAATAAAAGTAGAATCTTAAAATTTTAAGTTTTCTAATTACTAAATAAGCATGTTCTTAACAAAGACCCTTTTGTGCCTACAGAACAATAAGGTATTTGTTGTTGCTTTTCTACCAAAGCAAAAAAAAAAAAAAAAAAAACCCTCCTCTGGAAAGGAAAATAATTACTTCTGAAAACCACATACTAAGATAAACTTGACTATATTTAAAGTTTTCATATGTTAACAAAATGGAAATTGCATTATATATGCATAAACATAACTACAAAGTCACTATATAACAGAAACATGCACACCAAACCTAAAACTATTTTCAAATACTCATTTTAAAACTTAAGGTAACTTGGAAATCCTTTACAAATCAATGTATTTGTAACTTAGACTCAAACATTTCATTTCCCAGGCCACTGCCAATTTCAACTTAGAGCTAACTATAAAAAGGAAACAAGTCTAGCTACATTTTCCTGAATAACTAACCTTGACTTAATTATATGTTGATTTAGCACATCTCCCACATTTGAAACAAGTTCTAACTAGGAAGGTCACATAACCAGCGAAGTGATGAGAATGACATAGACCCTATGTCATGAGTTACTATAAAGAGATGATTATTAACCCATTGTTTCTCACCCAACCAAGGATTAAGCAAACTTTCCCCTTTATTCCTGCATCAATTTTTCTTTCCCTACTGGATCATTTCATCTATATTATAAACACTTTAATATCTCCCACCTTAAGTAAAATTTCTCACCTGACAACATATTCCCTGTGCCCCATTCCCTTGATTTACAGAAAAGTTCATTTAAAAAAAAAAAAAATTACCCTGGGGCACCTGGGTGGCTCAGTCAGTTAAGTGTCTGCCTTCAGCTCAGGTCATGATCGCAGGGTCCTGGGATCAAGTCCCACATCAGGCTCCTTGCTCAGCGGGGAGTCTGCTTCCCCCTCTGCCTCCTCACCGCTTATGCTCATGCCCCTCCCCTTTCTCTCTCTCAAATAAATAAAATCTTTAAAAAAAAAAATTACCCTCAGGACTCCTGGGTGACTCAGTTAAGTGTTGGATTCTTGATTTTGGCTCAGGTCATGATCTCAGGGTCATAAGATCAAGTCCTGTGTCAAGCTCCACGGCTCAGCACAGAGTCGGCTTGAGATTCTCGCTCCCTTTCCCTCCTTCCCTCATCCTGCTCCTGCTCTCTTTCTCTCAAATAAATAAAATCTTAAAACAAAACAATAAAAAAAAACCTATCCTCACTTTATTTCCCTCTCTGATTCTCGAACCCACTGCAATTGCGCTTTCATCTCCACAGAAATCGTTTGTATCAAGGCCACCAGTGATCTCCATATTGCCAAATCCAATCTTCAATTCTCAATCCTCATCTTATTTGACCTATTGGCAGAACCTGACACAGTTAATTAATTCTCTCCTCACTGAGGAAAAAATTTTCATCCTTTTGCCTCCTACAGACACCACTCACTCTTAGTTTTCCTCCTGTCCCACTGGTCCTCCTTTAGCACCTCCTTTGCAAATGCTCATCTTCACCCTGATCTCTAAATAAAATTAGTTTGTCTAAGGGCTTAAGTCTTTGAACCTCTTCTCTTGTCCAAATTTTCTTCACTAAGCAACCACAGCCTGTTTAGACTTTAAGTATCATTCATACACACACACACACACACACACACACACACACATATACCCCCATATATACCTATATATATATCTATATGTATACACCTAAATATATACCCCATATATACCATATATATTTATCAGCACAGTCTGGCCCTTCTTCTCTGTACTCCAGATTCATATACCTAGCTGCCCATTTGAAATCTCCACTTACAGATATGTAAATATGCATCTCAACATTTACCAAATTCAAAATACAATCCTAAATTCTACATAAACACCTTAAAGTCTACTTCCCACCTCTACCCCATCTGTCCCCTTATCAGTATAAAACCAATTCCATATTTCCAGTTTCATGGGCCAAAACTCAAGAGTCATTCCTGACTCTTATTTTACTTTACTGATCCTACTTTGTAAAATATCCATAGTACACTGCTTCTCATCACCTCCACCACTAGCCCCCAACCAAAGCCACTGTCATCTCTCTCTTGTACTATTATAGTAAGCCTCCTAGACTCTGTTTCCACAAAACAGACCATCCATACAATAGCAAGAACAATCTTTCTCAAACCTAAGTCAAGTCATGTCACTTTTCTGCTCAAAATTTCTCATGACTTTTATCACTTAGAATAAAAACCAAGGTTTTTGCAATAGCCTACAAAGCCTCCTCATGATCTAGCCAACCTCATCCACTCCTATTCCCTTTGTACAAGTCACTGCAGCTACACTGTCCTCCTTGCTTTTCCTCTACACTAAGCATATCCTGCTGCAGAGCCTTTGTACTTGCTATTCCTCAACCCGAAAACCCTTTCCCTGGATATCGGCAGAACCTCTCTCTTTTATTATTTAGGCTCAAATGTTACCTTATCACACATTTTTTTACTATCCTATATAAACCAGCACCTCTCTACCCACACTCACTCTCAATCCTCTCATCAGCTTTATTATTCTCAGCATCCATTAGCTCCTGATACAGAACATACAGGCACGCCTCATTTTATTGTGCTTTGCTGTACTGGGCTTCACAGATTCTGCATTGTTGTTGTTTTTCACAAGCTGTGAAGGTTTGTGGCAACCTTGAATCAGCAAGTTCATCGGCACCATTTTTCCAATATTTGCTCACTTCTTGTCTCTGTATCACATTTTGGTAATTCCTGCAAGAGTCTAAACTTTGTTATTATTATTACTATTATTTGTTATGGCTATCTGTTGTTAGTGATTATAACTCACTGGTAATGTTTTTTAGTAATAAGTATTTTCTAATTAAGGTATATACACTGTTTTCTTAGACATAATGCTATTGTACACTTAATAGAATACATTACAGTATACACATAACTTTTACATACTGGGAAACAAATTCATTTGACTCATTTTATTGCAATATTCATTTAATTGCAGTGGTCTGGAACCAAACCCACACTATCTTTGATATATGCCTATAATTATTTGTTTACTGTCTGTTTTCCCATGTACTAAAATGTAAGCACCATGAAAGTAGCAATTTTAGTTTATGCAAAATGCAGCACTGGAAGGTAGTCCAAGATGGCAGCAGAGGAAGATGCTAAACTCACACCCAATGGACACACCAAATCTACTGCTACAAATCGAACAATCCCCTCTGGAAAAGACCTGAAAACTAGCTGAACATTTTGCAACAAATGGTAAAAGGGCCACATCAAGCTGGGAAGGAGAAGCAAGATGCAGTCTCCTCAAAATCCCACCCCTGGCACGGGGACCCACAATCAGGAGGAATCTCACAAATGCAGTTTTTTTCCTGAGGACTTAAGGGTTCATACCCCACATCAAGTACCCCAATCCTTGGGAACTGTAACAGAGAGATGAACCCCCAAAACATCTGGCTTTGAACACCAACAGGGCTCACATCCAGGAGACCCAAAGGGCTGTAGGAAACAGAGATACTTCTTTTAAAGGGCTCACATGCAGACTTAGTTACCCTGGAAACCAGCACAAAAGCAGCAATTTGAAAAGCACCCAGACTACACATGAAGGAGTTTCACTGGCTAATCCTACAGCATCTGTCAGAGGGGCAGGGGCCTGGTGGACCTTTCTCCAGGGACAGAGGCACTGGCAGGGACTTTTGGTTCTCTCCCTCTGCCTTGAGAGCACCAACAGGGTAATCCACCCCTGTGCTCCCCCATGCCCGTGTGAAAACTGTGTCTGCACGAGCCATGCGCTCTCCTATGGGCCTGCTAAAGCTGGCAGGCATATGCAGTCTACACAGGGGGCACTCTGATCGCCTACTCTGGTGGCCGGGGGGCCTGCGTTACTGGGTCCAAAAGCGCTGTAACAATCAGAGAGACAATTCACTACAGTGACAGTAGTTTGAAACACATCCCTAGTCTTTCTGTGAAATAGGCCTATTTACTTGTCCCAGAGCTTCAGCCTGAGCACCACACTTCACATCAGCTACACATCTGGAGGCTGTGGAGGTGCTTTCAGGGAAAGGGAGCCAGGGGACACCATCTTTACACTCTCCCTAAGCCTCACTACGTTTCGCCAAGACCTCCAAAAAGGAGCTTATACACTCATCTAAAGCCCTGGTTTTTGTCACTGTCGCCCAGAGGACACCTTTAGATCACCTGGTCTGGAGGCCAACAGGGTGTACAACTACAGCCCTACAGGACTATATATGCCTACACATTTTAAAACCTGCTGCCTGAGGGTCTGGCTTCCAATCAGCCTATAACTGGGGGTTGCTTGAGATCCACCCCCCAGAACATTGACAAGTCTTGGCACACTCTCAACAACTGGGACTTATCAGGAATAAATCAGGCTGCTTAGACAGTCACAAAGGTTTCAGAGAAAACCAAGAGCTAGGGCAAGGTTGAAAGATAAGGTTCATCTGCTACAGGAGGCCACTCTTTGAATACTCATGCATAGAAACAAACACAGAGTCAAGCAAACTGAGAAAACAGGAAAATGTCCCCCCAAAAAAGAACAAGATAAAACCTCCCCCAAAAACCTCAATGAAACAAAAAGTAGCATTAAGAACACCTGGCATTTAGCTGGGTACATATTTGCTGAATGACTAAATAAATAATAGCTTAAGTTACTATGCTGTAAGTTAATAAAGATTAACTCATTTAATCATCAAAAAACTACATGGAGGTATTATTAATACTCCAATTTTACCAATGAGACAAAGGCATAAGAGATTAAGTTACTTGTATGTCACATATCATATAAGTGGTACAGTCAGCCTCCTATATCTATTACATGAGATCAAGTCAGATCACACAAATGGACCACTTAACAAAACATCTGGCACATTAAATTACCTAACACTTATGAATACTTGTTATGTGACAGACATCAATGTAGGCTCTTTGTGTGTATTTACTTATTTAATTCTCATATTCTTCAATAAGTAAATGCTTTTATTTTCACTATTTTTTATTTATCAGGGCACCAAACCTAATTCAACAGAAGTTACACAAAAGACACTGCTGTGAAAGAAATGGGACAAACTCCAACCTTTACTCTTCTCGGAAAACAGTTAACATGTGCTTAAAGAAATGTGTTTTGAAAGTTAGCACTGAAAACCAAATCAAAATGAACTGAATTCCTATCACTTACAGACACATTGTTAATTGTATTTGTTAGCCTGTAGTTCTAGAATGCCTTCTAAGATTCAAAGACAAAACAGTCACAGATTTTCTTCATTAAAAACAAAACAAAAGGGGCACCTGGGTGGCTCAGTGGGTTAGGCCTCTGCCTTCAGCTCAGGTCATGATCCCAGAGTCCGGGATCAAGCCCCACATCAGGCTCTCTGCTCAGCAGGGAGCCTGCTTCCTCCTCTCTCTGTCTGCCTCTCTGCCTACTTGTGATCTCTGTCTGTCAAATAAATAAATAAAATCTTTAAAAAAAAAAAAAAAAAAAGCTACCCCTTCTCCAAATATCTGGTCGCTACTCCATATTGCATGGTATTGTTTAACGTATCTTTTTCATTTTTTTTTTTAAGGTTTTATTTATTTATCTGAGAGTGAGAGAGAGCATGAGAGGGGAGAAGGTCAGAGGGAGAAGCAGGTTCCCCATGGAGATGGGAGCCCGATGTGGTACTCGATCCCAGGACTCCAAGATCATGACCTAAGCCGAAAGCAGTCACTCAACCAACTGAGCCACCCAGGCTATAATTAATAATTTATAATTTTCATTATAAGGAAAAAGTTAGCTGAATTAAAGTGGATCTTTTTACTATTTAAAACAGAACTTAGTCATTTATATCAATCTGAAATCACCAAGTTTATACACTGCAAATTACCTTCTGTTTTAAGTCAGTTTTATTAGCAAAAAATAAATTTTAAAATTACTGCACCTGAGAAAATAGCCAATTCCTTTATTGAGTTAAAGTGAAAGCGAAAGGAATCATGAAAACGACTAAATATAATTTCTTCAGCTCAAAATACAGCATTTATTAAATTTTTAGAGCCATCTGTAGATACTATTCTACATTAATAATTAATATATGAAACATCATGGTAAAGACCCTTAAAACTTACGGTGCAATAATGGCTCTAGCAGGTCTTTTTGTAGACTGTACTTGTGAGAGCCAGCCTTCTAGTTGTGCATTCAGCTGCGGTCCTATAAAAAGAGAAAGAAGGAAATTGGAGTTAGCAGAGAAATGTACTATATATAACCATACATGACACAAAATCCTTATTAAACCTATTTGGGACTAAAATGGCTTAATGGGCACTGGGATCATTAGTTTGTACGTTAATGTTTGATACTTAACCAACTACTAAGCAAGCCATAGAGAAGGCCATGTACCGATTAAACAAAATTTGCTTTTATCCATTTACTTACTGACAACCATCTTCATTCCAGAACAATATGATCTATAATTTGAAGCACTGTTTAAACAAAATAAAACAAGAAACAAAAGACTCTAGGCATATGAAAAGAAAACACCTGAGTGACTGTTTACAGAGCACCAAAACTTGCCTTAATCACTAAAATCACATCCATGGAGTGATCACTCCCATACCCAAAACCTTTCCTTCTATCCAGTCCAGCCCCTACTCTGATGATCACATTGATAACCAGTGACTATGCCATGTCAAAAATCCCAATTTCAAGCATCCCACTCTCCTCACTGCCTATCTTCCCAGTTCACTTCTAGAAATCTGTTGATTGCTAACAGATTCTGAGTTACTTTCCCCACTATCCTTCCTCTCCTTTCTTCTTCCCCTCTTACCCAGCCTGAGACTTGCTCCATCACTCTGAATCATTTCTTTACCTGTGCCCTCACTCTTGCTCCTCTTTCTCCCCCATAGTCAAACACAGTATCTTCACTTGTTCAGCTGAATGAGATGACAGACACAACCATATGAACTTTAAAATTATACCCATAAATTGCAGACCCTTAGCAAAGCTCAGAAATCATACCACATTAACCTCGTGAACTTGCTCTCCCAGCCTTAAGATAATTTCTTCATATAGCTTCTCATTTTACCTTAAAGCCTCATTCCCCTCTCACTCCCAGCAGATGATCATGGTTTTTCATTTTGTCAAGGAAAATCAGAAGATAGCCAACCACCCTGGTTTGCCAAGGACTTTCCCAGTGTTAGCACTGAAAGTCCTACATCTAGGGAAACCTCTTAGTTGCAGGCAAACCTGGACATTAGTCACCCTAAATTCAAAAGAGAACTACTTCCTCTTCCTACCATTTATTCTGCCTTCTCTCCTGTGTCAACACATTGACCTTACTCCTATCAAAAGTCAAACAAATTCCTTCTCCACTGGGTCCCATTGTTTGTCTTCTCAAGGACTCTGCTCCTCTAATTGTCCTAGTCTCCTGCACAAACTTGTCCCTTTTTACTAGATCCTTACCATTAGCATTTTTCCTCTGGCTCTCTTTTTTTAAGCATTTAATCGTAAAATATTTAAATGTTACAGAAGAATCTAGATAATAATAAAACAAACATCCATGTACCCAGTACCCCAAAAAATTAAATTTTGATATTCTTAAGATCTTCCTTAATGAGAAATAAAATATTACAGACACACTTGAAAACCTTGCTGATCCCATTATACATTTTCCTCCTCAGAGGGAAATCAAAATCACTTTCTGATTTTGGTGATTATCATTGCATTATATTTTTACTAATGTATATACCCATAAAAATATGCATTGTTCTGCATACATATTGTTCTGAATGTTTTTAAATACTACATAAATATACTGTGCATGTTCCTCCATAATTTGATTTAGTACACAACATTACTGATAACAGGTACTCATGCTGATTGTGTAACTCTAGTTCACTCACTTTAATGCAGTATTATACTGTGTAAATACACCAAAATTTATCTATTCATTCTCTTCACAGACACTTGGTTGTTTCCACTGTTTCACTGCTAATATGCAATGTTACAAGTGTCTTATAAACATGTATTAAGAGTTTTTCTGGGGCGCCTGGGTGGCTCAGCGGGTTAAGCCTCTGCCTTCAGCTCAGGTCATGATCCCAGAGTCCTGGGATCGAGTCCCACATCGGGCTCTCTGCTCAGCAGGGAGCCTGCTTCCCCTCCCACCTCTGTCTCTCTGCCTACTTGTGATCTCTCTCTCTCTGTCAAATAAATAAATAAAATCTTTTTAAAAAAAGAGTTTTTCTGGGGGCAGCCTGCTTGGCTCAGTCGGTTCGGCAACTAACTCCAGATTTCCACTCAGGTCAGGATCTCAGGATCGTGGGATAGAGCCTGTCAGGCTCCATGCTCAGTGGGGAGTCTGCTAAGGATTCTCTCTCTCCCTCTCCTTCTGCTCCTCCCAACCACACTCACTTGCTTTCCCTCTCTCTTGCTCTCAAATGAATAAATAAAAAATGTTTTAAGAGTTTTTCTAGGGTTTAACCACGAATAAAAGTACTGGATCACCAGAACACTGCAAATTGCCCACTAAAGTGGCCAGATCAATTTACCCATCAGTGTAAGGGCATAAAAATGAGAAGTCTTCCTGTTAAAAATTAGGGGAAAATGGGGGTCCTGGCTGGCTCAGTCAGTGGAACATGACACTCTGGATCTCAGGGTTATAAGTTTGAGGTCCACGTTGGACATGATACCTACTTAAAATAAAATTTAAAAGGGAAGAGATTTGTCTTAGAACACATTCGTTTTAGAGCACTTTCTCTAGAAAACTTGCAATCGTAAATTCTTTCTCTATCTCTTGAAATATATGTAAATGTTTTTAAAAGCTACATAAGCTTCTAGGGATCCGAGCTGGCTCATTCAGTAGATCGTGTGACTCTTGATCTCGGGATCCTGAGTTCAAGCCCCATGTTGGGTACACAGCTTACTTTAAATAATAAATAAAGCAAGCAAGCAAGCAAGCAAGCTTCTAACCAGCAACCCAGGACTCTCTGAAATGTGATTCGCGCCAAAGAAGACAGCACCCTCTTTCTGCCAGTTTTTTTTTTTTTAAGATTTTTATTTATTTATTTATTTATTTATTTATTTATTTGATAGAGAGAGAGAACACAAGCAGGGGCAGTGGGAGAAGAAGAAGTAGGCTTCCCGCTGAGCAGGGAAGGGCTCAATCCCAGGACCCCAGGTTCCTGACCTGAGCCTAAGGCAGACGCTTAATGACTGAGCCACCCAGGTGCCCCTTTCTGCCAGTTTTTGTGGGAAGACAGGAACCTAACTAGCTGACCATCTACTTCCAAGTTGCAAAATTACCTCCTATCATAAGAACACAAGTTTATTTTTAGCCAGTTACAAATACATATGGTCACCACAATTACCAACTGATTTAGAATGAACTATGTGTGAGAAATGTTGCTCTCAAGTCCTCTGACTTGAGCACTACTTACAATTTATCTTGAGAACATGTATGTAATAGGTTGTATCTGGCCATATAAAAGGGTGAGCTCTCTTTAGATCTCTGAAATCTCTTAGCAGATTGACTGTGATGTGCTTCACATTCTGGCTCAATGCTTATTTTCTTTCTCTTCTGCCTCTGAAGAGAGGTTTTTCTGAAATGGAGGTTTTGGTTTAAATTATATTTCTCCAACATCAGCAATGGTTAAAATTTCCCATTTCCCCTCATCCTTATCAATATTTGATACTGACAGAATTTTTAATTTTTTTGGCAAAATGATAGGTATGAAATAATATCCCTTTATTTCTTCTGATTTGTTTTTCCCTGATATCCACTGTCATTAAACATCTACTGACTTGGTTATCCCTCTGGATATATTTAGGACTAAATACAGAAACAAGTCAAGTTTATAATGAACAGCCCATCTATAAAATGCCAAAGTACAAAAAAGTTCCGATTTCAGCAAACAATGTAATTTATTTTAATAACTTAAAATTAAGAACAATTCCAAAAACCATTATGTTACATAACCTCATTAGTAACTCAAGGAAAAAAGTTCAGATTTTCAATGTAAAGTTTTAGCTGCCAAATAAACTCTGTGTTAACTTAAAAGAAGTATTGCTCTAAATATCTCCACATACAGGAAGTTTACAAAACGGAAACTGAATAATGGATAAAAGCAAAGAACATATTATCTCCCAATTTAGCCACTCTATTGCCACCAAATTCACTGATTTTTAAGCATTAAATTAAGGTCTTTTAGTAGTCCTTCTATAAAAGGACCAATTTCCTTAAAAGGTTCCTAAGGTAAAAGCTAAACTCCAAGTTTCTTAATTGTCTTTGAATAAGACAACTGAGCATATCTATTTATTATGGTTGCTTAACTGCTGATCTATAAAATATCAAGTAAAAAAATGAATTTGAGTTCTTCCAGAGAGACTGATACTTGGCAATATGGTATCCTTAACACATGAAGATGATGAACAAAATATGGTTTGTGTTTCAAATATCACTGGTTTTGAAGGCACACTGATGAGTAGAAAAATCAGAAATATTGTTAAATCCTAGCAAAACTAATGGCTATGTCATTTTGCCCTGAGAAGGATAAATGGGTATTTACTTCTTTGGAAAGATATTAAAAGTAGGTTCCCAGAGGATCAATGCTTCAGGTACTTCCTTAGGAAACAGACAATAAATAATGGGCTGTATTTACTGTGATGCAAATTAACAACACTTCTGCTTCTATCCTACTTGAGTTGGACAATTTCACAAGGAAATGTATTCTCATGGTGACAAAACTATAGAGATATTAAACATACATACACATACACATATAAACACACCCCTCCTCAGCCCTGCTTTTCCTATGCAACTTGTTAACAGAACCATTCTAAGACATGTAATGAAGTAAGCCAAAAATGGTTTTCTACACTTTTCTGATTGGTTTGCTCTTCCTATTCTTCTTTGCAAACAAAAAATTTTAGTGGCCTGCTCATTCTGAACAGAAGTCATGTGTTCTATAAGCTCGTCTCTTCTATTAAATAAATTAGCACATCATGGTCTTAACTATGACTAACAATGTTTTAATGTCACAAATAATATTTGCCTTCATTTTTTAATTGAATAAATGTTTATTGGACACCTATTTATGTGCCAAGAAGTGGAATGGATGCTATAGTTATAGCAATAAAAAAAGACAGATGCAATGTCTGCCTTCATGGAGCTTCTGTCAGTGTCTCAAACACAAAGAATGGCTGAAAGTTAAAAACTTCAGACACCAGGGCAAGCTAAAAAAAAAGACATTTTTGGTTAGAAGAGCCTTCTAGTGTGGCTCAAAGTATCCTACATAAAGAATGACCAACAGTCATAAAATTTTTTATACCATTCTTCTTTAGGTGGTCCCTGACTATTGATAGAGTAAACTTAATTCTAGGGGATTTGTTAAGGTAAAGTAACAAGGGACAAAACAGAAGCAAAAAATATATAACCAAACGAAAGCACACTGTCAGCACCTAGTATTTTACCGGCATTCATTCTGTGAAACCTACTGAAACTAGAAAAATTAACCTGTAGTCAAAATAATAAGATGGGGGGACAACTGGGTGGCTCAGTGGGTTAGGCAGGCTCAGGTCATGATTTCAAGGTCCTGGGATCAAGGCCCACACTGGTCTCTCTACAATGAAAAGTATTTCTCAGAAGCCTTACCAAGTACAATAATCTCATTTAATTTTAAAAGTAACATTTCTGCAGTTCTCCCCAAATTCTTTCTCTCATTATTGATGCTGTACTATGATCACATACCTAAAATTTATTCCTATGCTATTAACAAAACCTAGTATCTTATTTTTAGATACATCTCAAGGGATACTATTTGTTTTTATGTATCTGTGATAGGACTATTCACAAAGAAAACAACATGCTCTTGAAACCACAAGAATTGTCACACTGAATCTAACCCAAAACTGTCTAGAGCATTACTGTATCAACCCTCCCAAAAAACCTTTGCTGTGAAGAACATTGATTGTTCTCCTTGACAAAAATCTCAAAGGTTAGGCCAAATCCAAATATCTTGGATTCCTTGTTACCGACCAATTTATTTAAACATTTTAAGAATTTATTTATATTTTTTAGTTAAATTCTGTAGTTCAGAATACAGCTGCATAAGGGCAATTACTCCTCCAATGAATAACCTTTAACGTAAATCAACCAACTCTTATATTTGTCCAACTGGAAATCACTGACCACTCTTCAGCCCGCTCATATAGTTTCTCAAAATTTTGACAAAGTTAATAGCAGCCCCACTAGCATTTCCTACCTAAAAGGGTTCAAATTTGGAGGATCACAGTGTTATTTCTCCCTTCAAGTCACATAAAACTGTAGTCTGAAAACAGGCTTAACAGTGATCCCATTAATAGTCCATTAATTTGAATTATCTATTCCTACTCCTATTTTCTGTTGATAAACAAATTCCTTATCCCTACAAAATGATGTGACTAAATCCCTTGATAGTGTCTGGCTGTAGTATCTTATGTAAACTCTTTTTTTAGGATCAAAATATTGATTCTGTTTGCTATTTTTTATTGTAAAAAATATGTTTGGTATAGAAAATTGGGGGAATACATATTATGGGGTAAAAACCAACAATCCCACAATGATAAAAATCTGAAAATTAGTATTTTCCACATTTCCTCATAAATCTTTAAAATTATCTACAATTCTGTACCCTGCTTTTATTTACATAATAACATTATAGCATAAGCATTTCACTATATGATGAACTCCTTAAAGACATTTTATGGCTAAATAGCATTTCATTGCATGAATGGATCACTTCGTCCTTAAATATTTTTCCACTATAAGATGTTTAGGTTGTTTGCAATTTTTCTGTACTATTATAAAAAATTCTGTAGTATGTGTCTCTATTTCATATTTAAATTTTTTTTATTTTTGAATTTCTCGGAAAATGGAATTACTATGTAAATCAGTATGAGCTGTTTTAAGATTTCCATACATATATTCAAAATGCTATCCAAAATTGCATCCATTCATAATTATTCACCATGTATGACAATGACTGTTGCACCATAACCTCAACATTCTCATCAAAAAAATGTTCTGAAAGAGAAAGTAATTTAACCCATTACCCTACTTGATAAAAATTAAAACCTAATGTCCTTATATCTAGCATTTGAAAAACCAAATATTTTATTTCTTGAACCAGAGCAATTTAACTTCTAAGAAAAATATATTTTTGGCTTCTGAGATATTTATTTTCTACTTGGACCATGGAATAGCAATCTGATTCTTACCAGCCACAAATTTCCCATTACCAGTGTTTAGCAAACAACTACTAACCACAGGTCTTTATAGAAGACAAGTCAAATTCAAAATCAAGCCTATTCTGCTGCATCATGCTGCTATTTTAAATTATAATCCTAGAGATTTTGATATGCTCCTATAATTAGATTTTTAACTAATGGGGGTCCTCCAACAATAGTCAAAAAAGAGGTCTGCAGACCAGAATCATCTGATGTATTTATTTAAAGAGATCTCTAGGTCTTACCACAGAGCTACTGTCACAACAATCTCTGGGGATGGCAACCATTTTTCAAAAACAAGCTTTTATCAAGCTCTCCAGGTGACTCTGATATTAATATTAAAATGTGGACATGGATGGAACTAGAGGCTATTATGCTAAATGAAGTAAGTCAATCAGAGAAAAATAATTATCATATGATCTCACTGATACCTGGAATTTAAGAAACAAGGCAGAGAATCATAGGGGAAGAGAAGGGGAAAATGAAACAAGATTAAGCCAGAGGAGGAGACAAACCTTAAGAGACTCTTAATCTTAGGAAACAAACTGAGGGTAGCTGGAGGGAAGGGAGGAAGGCAGATGGGGTAACTGGGTAATGGACACTGGGGAGGGTATGTGTTATAATGAGCACTGGGTGTTATATAAGACTGATGAATCACAGACCTGTACTCCTGAAACAAAAAATACATTATATGTTAACTTCAAAAAATAAGGAAAAAAAAAAATGTGAAGGCCACTGCCATAAAGGAGTTTATTTGCCCATGCTACATGAATGAATGTAGCTAACAGGCTCTTGGAAGGTTTAGAACTGAGATTTTTCAATGCCATTTAAAAAAAAAAAAAAAATCACATAATCTACAAATGAACAATACGTAAATGCATAAACTTTTATCTCCAAACTACTTTGAAGCCTTAAGTGACTTTCATTGCTTAAAGTTTCCATAAGTTTATTTTTAATGGTATCTGTAGCTTCCCATTAGGATCAATGCCTCTCCAGCTTTTCCCCTCAGACAACCATGATGACAAAGTAAACTCAGATTCTTAGAAAACAGGTTGGTACACAAATTCAAATTCTCTTTTAAATCTTCTGTTTTAATCCAAAAATTCATGAGGATGTAATAGACTGACAATACAATAATGACTATAATCTCAAAACTCCCATGCTCCTATTTGCAATTTAAATGGAGGCTTCGGGGGAAAAATACACCACGTTTATCCTCTAACACAGAGTCAAATACTCTAGTGAGGAAATATGAACCTGAATCATAAAAAGGCAACCACCTAAATGATACAAATGCTTAACATTGGGTCCACAATACTTCCTCCATGCATATCTAACCAGGAATCATTTTCTTCCAATTGCAGCTAGTGTGTTTCTTTTCCCTTTTTTTAAATGTTTCTTTGGGTTACAAACAGTTGATACTAGTAAATCTGAGTATTTTGATATCAAATCTAAAAACATAATCTGTGGAAAAATAAAACAAGTCTGCCTTATTGGACAAAATCAGGACTAAGATAAATTACACTTCCCACACAAGGCAATATTTCTTTCACTAAAAAAAATAAAAGTTTCTTAAGATAAAAATTAGAATTTTCACTTTCCATATATTTCTACCACAAAACAGATTTACGGACATTACCACATTCTCACCTTATTCTGTGTAATACAGGTCTTCTATAAAGGCTTTCACTTACAAAATTTAACCAGAAAGTGATTGGGCCCAGTGGTCTACACAAAATGAAATGTATACTGTGACTGCATATCTATGAACTGATAGAACAACAGATGTGAAACAATCTAAGTGTCAATTCCCCAAAAAAAGCCTGGTTAAATAAATTATAGTAGATCCGTAGAGTAGAAGATTAAACAATGTTAAACACTGATGGAAATTTTTATGAAACCATAAGGGAGATCTCCTAATGAGGAAGAAAAAGAAAGCACTGTATAGAATAGAAGGTACAATATGCTGTCATCTTGTATGTGCATATACAGATTATGTACTGGTTTATATTTATGTAAAATATCTCTGGACCAACATAAAAGAAATGGATAACAGTGACTGTATCCTGACAAGGAAACTAGGAGTACAGGGAAACTTCACTTTTCACTCTGTACTTTTTTGTATCTTTCATACTTTGTACTATATATATATATACTATCTACCCAAATATTAAGTATTAAGAACATGGTGCAGTCATATAATACCATGAAGTCATAAACGATGATGCTGCACTAAGATACAGAAGCAACATAAGTTCATTAACCACTGAATGGATAAAGAAAATGTGGGGGTGCCTAGGTGGTTCAGTCCGCTAAGCATCTGCCTTCAACTCAGGTCATGATCCCGGGGCCCTGGGATCAAGCTCCACATTGGGCTCCCTGCTCAGTGGGAAGCCTGCTTCTCCCTCTCCCTCTGCCCCTGCTTGTTTCCCCCTCTTTCTGTGTCTCTGTCAAGTAAGTAAATAAATAATTTTTTTAAAGATTTTTATTTATTTGACAAGAGAGATCACAAGTAGACAAAACAGGCAGAGAGGGGGAAGCAGGCTCCCTGCTGAGCAGAGAGCCTGATACAGGGCTCGATCCCAAGACCCTGAGATCATGACCTGAGCCGAAGGCAGAGAGAGACTTAACCCACCGAGCCACCCAGGTGCCCCTAAATAAATAATCTTTAGAAAATTAATTAATTAATTAATTAAATGCCCTCACAGAGAGGACATTTAAAAAAAGAGAGAGAGAGAAAAAATGTGGTATGTATACACAGTGGAATAATACTCAGCCATTTAAAAAAATGAAATGGGATACCTGAGTGGCACAGTCAGTTAAGCATCTGACTTTTGGTTTCAGCTCAGGTTGTGATTTCAGGGTCGTGAGACCGAGCCCCAAGTTGGTGTCCCCACTTAGCATGGAGTTGGCTTAAAACTTCTCTGCTCCCTCATCCTCTCTCTCCCTCTCTCTCTCTGTCTCAATCAAAAATTTAAAAATACATCTTTTTTTAAAAAAGAACGAAATCTTGACATTCACGGCCAGCATGATATATCTAGATGGTATTACACTATATGAAATACTCCAGACCTTATCATTTCCCTTATATTTAGAATCTAAAAAACAAAAACAAATGAACAGACAGCAATAACAACAGAGAAACAGACTCATAAATATAGAGAACAAACTGGTGTTGCTATAGGGGAGAGAGGTGAAGGGATGGGCAAAATGGGTGGAGGGGATTAGAGGTACAAACTTCCCGGACACCTAAGGAGCTCAGTCATTGGGCATCTGCCTTTGGCTCAGGTCATGATCCCGGGGTCCTGGGATCCAGTGCCATATCGGACTCTTTGCTCAGCAGGAAGCCTGCTTCTCCCTCTGCCCCTCCCCCTGCTCTTGCCCTCTCTCTCTCTCACTGTCTCTCTCAAATAAATAAAATCTTTTAAAAAATTATTTACAGAGGTACTATAAAAGGGCCTATTTAGCCAGAGCAGCTCCGTCCTGACCCTGCCCCACCCGCCCTCAGGGAACTTACTTAAAAACAAGCCCTGGAAACCAGTCCCAGGTAACAAAGCCCAAATACAAGGGTAGGTCAGGCCAGGTGGAGGTATCCAATCAGTGGGGGCGCATAAGGAGTATGGGCCCGCCCTTTGGGTGCCCTTTGGGTGCCAATTCTGACCAAGGCGATAGGCTAGTTCAAATATCTACTATAGGGTAAATTGTAATTCAATTGGTCACTTATGTGTGACCTAGCATGACTGTGCAGCTTTCTCTGTGTGTTACAATCTCATTGGCCACCTGTGTGTGACCAACCACATGGCCTTTGCCCTTAAAAGCTAGTCTGTAAGGCAGAGAGTGGTCACCTCTTTGCAAGAGACAGCCCTGGCAGGTCAGTTTGATTCTCGATGCTTGGCGCGAAATTAAGTTTTGCTTGACCTTCGCTTTGTATCAGTCTCACTCCTTTGACCATGGACCCAACAGTACAAACTTCCAATTACAAATAAAGAAGTGACGAGGATGAAACATACAGCATAGGGAATATAGTCAATATTATTGTCATACACTTTTTGTAGAAAGCATTTTATGATGTATATAACTGTTGAACCACTATGTTGTATACCTAGAGCTAGTATTATATGTCAACTACACTTCAATTAGAAGTTTGTTTGTTTTTTTTAAATAATGCTGCATGTGGCACCTGGCTGGTTCAGTCAGTGGAGCATGCAACTCTTGGTCTTGGGATTGTAGGTCTGAGCCCCAGATTGGGCATGGAGACTGCTTTAAAAAAAGGGGGCGGGAGGGATGCTGCAGACATCCCTTTAATTGACATGGGAAAAAGAGCCTCCAAATGCTAAACCCAGCTAACAAATCATTGTTAGACCTAAGACAATACCTATATTAATAATCTAAGTTACCCAAAACCCAACTGTTGAAAATTGCTATTTGACCAATAGAATATACATTAAAGTATTAAGATACAGACCAATCTGACAAGATTTCCCTACTAGCAAAAGGAAGTTCCCCTTTCTTACTTCAGCTGCCTAAGTATGATGTCCATCACCAAATTTCTGGTGGATATAATCAGAGGACAAGAAAACATTCTAGACAAGAATGACCTGGAAAAGAGGACATTAAACACCTTATTAGTATCTTTCTTTATGTAATATGTAAAATGTAATAGTTTCAACAGTTTTCTTTTGTTTTGTTTCACTTGCCCACCCAGGGACAAGTAATTCTCCACTCTTGACTTTTTCAGCAATCATTTACCAAATAATACAGAGAAGCCAATTTGCTTTTTGAAGTAATTAACTATAATCGAATGCAATTTTTGTTTTTATGCTTTTGTTGTGGCATGTTTGAGGCCTGTTTTCTTTTCACTAAGCATTGGTAATGCATGTGCCTGCTCATCCATCTAAGAATTATGTTTCTGATTTTGCAATCATAAGATGTAAACAAAAAGAATCTCAGCAAGTTATTCTTTGATAACTAGCCAAGAAAACACGCCTAATGTGGACTGAGATGGGCATGCCAGGTATCAAATATACAGAAAAGAAAAAGGTAGTCAGGCTTAACAGCTACTAAGATAAAAGGATTTCCAAGGAGTTCACAGATGGATAATTTAGGAGGAAAACCAAGTTTGAAGATTAAGGAACGTGGCTAAACATGGAAGTTGAGTTATATGTGTGCATCTACTACTCTGCCAAACCCTCTGGACTGTCTTCACTGAACTATCACAAAAGCAAAGGCTTTAATGTAAAAGCTTCCCAGATGGAAGAATAAATACTTGGGTTTAAACCCAGGTGGGACCTCTCCCATTCCCAGAAGATCATACCAGACAAGTTTTGAAAGCCTCGGCCATGCTCAAGAACTAGTATCTTTAAGAGGTCTTAAACAATGTCACTGGCACATTCTTTTAAGCCACAGCACCAGAAAAATTCTACTAAAGAAATAAAAACTCCTTCCCAAACCCCTCTACACTGAGGCCAATTTGACAGACACATAGGTAGATAAACACTCAACCTTAACTTGCTACAAGCCAGCATTTCCCCAAGTATTTTAAGCAAAATTCAGATTTGTAGAACTTTGTACCAAAATAAACTGGAGGGGGTGAGTGAAAGTCAGTGATGACTAAACTTGGGGGCAAGACCAATGACAATTAGGGAAGACCATGAAATTTGTTCTAAAATGAAGACTTTGATTTGGACACACTGCAAGTTTTAGGAGACAGTAAGGCAGCTATGTAAGATGTCGAACTGTTAAAAAGTAAGAGCCTTAAGTGCAGAAAAGGGGTGAATGACAGAAACACAGATTTCAGAGTCATTTAATTAGTGGTGAGAAAGGAGAATGGCTGAGCCATCTGAGTGCACACAGAATGATGATGACAGCACGACTGTTCAAAGTGTGTCTTCAGATGCAGACACTTCAGCACACAAGTAAGAAGTTGAGTCAGTGAGGGAGGGAAAGGAGGTAAAGCTCAAGAAACAGGGAAAATACAGTAGAAGGGAAGCAAAGAGATAAAATCTTCAAGATTAACAGACTTTCATGCACTGCAATGAATGAACACAATGAGAAAAGAGAAAATGCTAATCAATGTATTTGATGATTATGAGAAATCAGAAACCTGAGAGCAATTAGTTTTCAGTACCAGAAGTAGAAAATAAATTTACAAGTATGAGAGACCAGAGAAATTATAAGAAAATGAAAACGGCAAATGAAAACACTCCAAGAAGAGCTGAAAGCAGCACTATCATTATCTCTTTTTATTTAAAAAAAAAAAAAAAAAAGGTCTCTAGGTCTCCCAATCTGAAGTCCCCAACATTTCAAATACAACAATTCACTAACTTTATGAAATAAAACTTTAGGCATCACCAATCACATTTTTATACCTCCCAATGAAGAAAGTCAACTACTACTATCATGAGAAAGTCAACATTCAAGTACGCTTTTGGAATTGTATCCAAATAGATAAAAACCAACATGAATATGAGAGTGTGTTTTTTGGAAATAAATAGTCTCTAAGATTTTCTCTACACTTTTACATTAAATATGCTCTACACATTAACAATCCTGTAGCTAGTTCTATAGAACTCAAGCCAATAGTTCATGTTAAAGAAGACAGTGATAATTTAAAATGCTAGCATTGGGTATTGTAGCCAAGCTTTCATCTAAGAACATCAAAGCAACTTTTAAACATCTATTAATTATAGCCTTTCTAAACTACCCTGTTTGCTGCAGCAGAATACAAGCATGAACATGATTACATTTTACCTTGATGACACAAAATATTATTTAAAACATTTGTGTTTAATATTCAACAATTATGATAGAGATATAACAACAAAAGTTATTCTGGATAAGTACTTCGAATAAAAAGTAAAATCTCAATTTGAACTTCATTAACTGTCATCCAGAAAAATTCAGAGAGGGACCAGATTTTTTAAATTCTATTTAAAAAAATCTGCTAAATTAATAACATGAACACAGTAAAAAATACAACAAAAGTACTGTTTTCAGCTATTTTAGATATACTTGATGTTCAATTTTAAAAGTAGGTAATGATATGGCAAAAAGAACTGCAAACTCGAGGACAGGAACAGCCAGAATTTAAAGATTTTTCTTTTTCTTTTTCTTTTGACAGAGAGCACAAGCAAGGGGAGTGGCAGGCAGAGGAAGAGGGAGAAGCAGGCTCCCTGCTGAGCCAGAAGCCCCACGTGGGGCTCAATCCCAAAACCCTGAGATCATGACCTGAGCCAAAGGCAGCCACTTAACCAACTGAGCTACCCAGGTGCTCTAGGAATAGCCAGGATGTACAGTGTATCTACAATATGACAGGAACAGTACTGGGTTCCTTAAAATGTTATTCTTGGTTAACTGTCATAGCAATCCCATGATATAGTTATTATTATTTCTAGCTTACAAATAAATAAGAAAATCAGTTTCCTCAAGTTCATATAGCCAGTAAATGGCAATGCCAAGATTTTGAGCCACACCAGTCTGTGTCTGAGCTGTGAAGTTGTCCTATTCAGTACACTGCCTACTCTAAAAAGCAAGTGATCCAGGTTACAGTACGAACATTCCTATAGATCTAGGCTTCAATTTCCCCTTCTACAAAATGAAGAGGGTAAACTCAATTGTGTCTATAATTCTAGGTTACTGTAATATAACAACAGGTAGAATTATATTTTTTAAGATTTTATTTTTAAGTAATCTCCACTCCATATGGGACTCAAACTCATAATCCTGAGATCAAGAGTCACATGTCCGGTTACCAACTGAATCACCCAGGCACCCCTAGAATTATGTAGATTGATGCTTAAAGATACTTACCAATCACTTGTATTCACTTTACTAGGTATAGCTATGGGGTATATCACCTTTCATTCTATGCCTTCCTTGAGTGTTGTATCAGAAATTTAAGAAAGATCAACATATGAGGCGCCTGGGTGGCTCAGTGGGTTAAAGCCTCTGCCTTCGGCTCAGGTCATGATCTCAGGGTCCTGGGATCGAGCCCCATATCAGGCTCTCTCTGCTCAGTGGGGAGCCTGCTCCCCCCCCCCCCGCCCCGCCTGCCTCTCTGCCTACTTGTGATCTCTGTCAAATAAATAAATAAAATCTTAAAAAGAAAGAAAGAAAGAAAGAAAGATCAACATAGAGGGCACCTGGCTGGCCCAGTCAGCACAGTAGGCAACTCCTAATCTCAGATCGTGAGTTCACGTCCCATATTGAACATAAAGGAAGGAAAGAAGGAAGGAATGAAGGAAGGAAGGAAGGAAGGAAGGAAGGAAGGGGTGGATGGAGGGAAGATCAACATAGGAGTAACACAGCGGACACCAAGAACCTCCTTCCCAAAAGTAAAAAAAGAAATAAGAAAATTGGGTATTGTATAAGACAATTTAATGACTTTTAAGAAACTACAAGTTTCTTGATTTTAAAAAAATCCCAAAACAAAGCATTTTAAAGTAAAGCTTTGAAAATTATGAATCCCAATGTATATTCATCATCAAAAGAATCATCAGAGGTCATTTATTAACTGCCAACATTATTTATAAGACTTTGATGCTTTGATTTTGTTTAAGACAGTAAAGACCGGGCCTCCTTGGAAAAATGGCTGATTCTACATCTGGGGGAGAACATGTAAAATGAGTATAGAACATCTTATACCAGATCTGATGGTTAATTTTATATGTCATCTTGACTGAGTCACAGGGAGCCCAGACATTTGTTCAAAAACTATTCTGGGTGTGTCTGTCAGGGTGTTTCTGGATGATATTAACATTTGAATTTGTAGGCTGAGTAAAACATATACCTCCCAGCCCTCCCTGATGTTGGTATGAGCCCCATCCAATCAACTGAAGGTCAGAATTGAACAAAAAAGCTGGACCCTCTCACAAATAAGAAGGAATTCCACCTCCTGACAGACTTCAAGCTGGTACATTGTTTTTCTTCGTTCCCTCAGACTCAAACCTAAACACTGGCTCTTCCTGAGTCTTGAGGACTGGAACTACATTAGCTCCTAGGCCTCCAACTTGCCCATGACAGATAAGTTGTGAGCCTCTAAAATTCATAAACAAATTCATTATAATGAATCTCTTTATATAAATGTATATATTCCATTGGTGTGATTTCCTAGATAATACAGACGAATAGACAAGAATGCAAGAAAGCTATCAAAGACAATTAGGGTCATGTCTAGACTCAAAAACCAGCTTAAAGAGGCTCCCACTGGGGCGCCTGAGTAGCTCAGTGGGTTAAGCCTCTGCCTGCGACTCAGATCATGATATCAGGGTCCTGGGATGGAGGCCTGCTTTGGGCTCGCTGCCCAGCAGGGAGTCTGCTTCCTTCTCTCTCTACCTGCCTCTCTGCCTACTTGTGATCTCTGTCTGTCAAATAAATAAATAAAATCTTTAAAAAAAAAAAAAAAGAGGTTCCCACTGGCTAAAGATGGGACAATTTGAGTATCTATCTTTTAAGTCCACGAGTTCACAGTGACACTTGAAAAAAAATTTTTGCTGGTTACCCCACATCTGTTTGTTTTTATTTTTTTAAAGTGTATACATGAAAAATACCAATACGTGGCTCAAATTTATGGGTTTCGTTATACTGGACAATGCTGCTCTAGATCTAATCAACTATTTTTATATAGTAAATGTGACAAAAATATGTTGAACACCACGACAGAGATCCAATCACAAAGATCCAGGCTGCTGGAATCTCTAAAAATCAAAAGACCTAGTTTCTTCAACAACAAAAACAAAACTGCAAGAAAAAGAAAAGAAAAAGAAAAAGAAGAAAGTGGTGGGGCGCCTGGGTGGCTCAGTGAGTTGAGCCTCTGCCTTCGGCCCAGGTCATGAACCCAGGGTCCTGGGATCGAGCCTCGAATCGGGTTCTCTGCTCGGCGGGGAGCCTGCTTCCTCCTCTCTCTCTGCCTGCCTCTCTGCCTACTTGTGAACTCTGTCAAATAAATAAATAAAATCTTTAAAAAAAGTGAGATAGAAATGGAATGTGTAGATTTGAACAAAAGATATAACATCAGGAACAAGGCAAAAAGTTCTCCTTATCACAGCTTTCTTATATCATACTGGAAATCCCAGCTAATACATTAAGACAAGAAAAGGAAATAAAAAGTATACAGATGGGAAAGAAGAATAAAAGCTGTCCATCTAAGCAAATGACACAATAATCTATGTAAAAAAATCCACAAGAATCAACAACAACAACAGTTCCTGGAATAAATAAGCAAGTATGGCAAAGATGTGGGATACAGGTTAAAATACAAAAGCTTTTCTATACACCAGCAATGAACAAGTAGAATGTGAAATGAAAACACAGTGCACATTTATATTAGTACAAAAAAAGATGAAATACTTGGGCATAAAGCTAATAAAATTGTATGAAACCTATATGAGGAAAACTACAAATCTGAAAACCAAAGAACTAAATAAATAAATGGAGAGATACTCCATGTTCCTGGATGGGAAGACTCAACATTATCAAGATATTAGTTCTTGCCAATCTCAGGTAAAGATTCAGTGCATCCCAGTCAAAAGCACAGGAAGTTACCTTACAGGGACCAACAACCTGATTCTGAATATTATATGAAGAGGAAGAAGATCCAGAAAAGCCAACATAATACTGAAGGAGAACAAAGGTGGAGGGCAACTGATACTACCAACATTAAGACTTACTATAAAGCTACAGTAGTTAAGACAGAGTGGTACTGGCAAAAGAACAAATAAATAGAGCAACGGAACAAAACAGAGAGCCAAAAATAGACCCACAAAAAATACAGTCACCTGATCTTTGACAAAAGAATTAAGGTAATAAAATGGAGAAGACTCTTTTCAACAAATGGAGGCTGAACAAGAAGACATCAAGGGGTTATATGGTAAATCTCTGTATCTTCTACTCAATTTTGCTGTAATCTTAAAACTGCTCTAAAGAAATTTTTAAAAAAATTTTTAAACAATAACATTTTTTAAATACTTATGAGACACACTAACTAACTGCAACATATGAGCCTCATCTGAATCCCAACTTAAAAAGAGTTTAAAAAGAAATTATGACGATCAGGAAAATGTGAGCATTAACTGAATATGAAGTAATTAGTAACTTTTTACAGTGATAATATTAGTAATTTATGTTTTAAAATTTTTAAACTTAGTTTCTTTTAGAGCTATATACTGAAATGTTTATAGATGAAATGATATTCTGTGTCAAAATAATATGGGGGTAAAAATAATGTGGGAGGTCAAATGCAAGGGGATACAGGTAAAATAAATTGGCAGTAGGCTAATCATTTTGTAGTTCTATAATAGGTAAATGGGAATTCATTACACTATTCTCTCCACTTCTGCAAAATCACAGAGTTTTAGCAGGTGGAACAAACTTTAGTTATCAGACAATGGTGAACATGAGTAAGAGAAATGGAAACAAAGCCAAAAATACCTAAGTTTGTCACCTGAATAAAAACTTTGAGTTTCAGTTTTCTCATCTATAAAAGTAAGTATAAAACACTAAGTACCTATACAGGGTGGCTTAGCATTAAATGGAATAAGACATACAAACACATGTATTTCCCAAATCAAAACCACAATGAGATATCACCTCATGCCTGCCAGAAGGACTAAAATTAACAACTCAGGAAACGAGATATTGGCAAGGATGTGGAGAAAGGGGAACCTCCTGTACTGCTGGTGGGAATGAGAACTAGTGCAGCCACTCTGGAAAACAGTATGGAGATTCCTCAAAAAGTTAAAAATAGAACTACCCTACAATCCAGCTATTGCACTACTAGGTATTCACCCAAAGGTACAAAAATATTGATTCGAAGAGGTACATGGACTCTGATGTTTATAGTAGCATTATCAATAACAGCCCATCTATGAAAAGAGCCCAAATGTCCATCGACTGATGAATGGATAAAGATGTGGTATATTTACATACCAGAATATTACTCAGTCATCAAAAAGAATGAAATCTTGGGGCGCCTGGGTGGCTCAGTGGGTTAAAGCCTCTGCCTTCAGCTCAGATCGTGATCCCAGGGACCTGGGATCGAGCCCCGCATCAGGCTCTCTGCTGGGCAGGGAGCCTGCTTCCTCCTCTCTCTCTCTGCCTGCTTTTCTGCCTACTTGTGATCTCTGTCAAATAAATAAATAAAATCTTTAAAAATGAAATCTTGTCATTTGCAACAACGTGGATAGAGCTTAAATATATTATGCTAAACAAAGTCAGTCAGTCAGAGAAAAATACCATATGATTTCACTCCTACGTGTATTTTGAGAAACAAAACAGATGGACATAGGGGACGGGGGGAAAAGAGGGAAACAAACCGTAAGAGACACTTAAAAGATAGAGAATAGGGGCACCTGGGTGGCTCAATCCTTAAGCGTCTGCCTTCGGCTCAGGTCATGACCCCAGCGTCCTGGGATCTAGCCTCGCATGGGGCTCGCTGCCCTCCCCCTGCTTGTGTTCCCTCTTTCACTGTGTCTTTCTCTGTCAAATAAATAAATAAAATGTTTAAAAAAAAAAAAAAAAAAACCAAGAGAGTGAATAAACAGGGTTGATGAAAAGAGGTGGGTGGGGAATGGGCTAGATGGGAGATGGGTATTAAGGAGGGCACTTGTCATAATGAACACTGGATGTTGTATTGTTAAGTGATGAATTACTAAATTCTACTCCTGAAACCATTATTGTACTATATGTCAACTACCTAGAATTTAAATAAAAATTTGAAGGAGAGAAAAAAAACACGTATTTCCTAAAACTCAACTCTTTCACCCTTTCCTAAAGTTCTAAACAAATACTAACTCAACTGGCCTAACCTCATTTGAAAAGTGAGAAAAATAAAGTAAATCCTCAAAAGTCTACATGCAGTTGGCTCCTATTTCCTAAAACCATCCTTTTATTCCCAGTTTATACACTATATTCCCAGTTTTATTCAGAAAATACTTTACATATTCACCATGCCTAAATGGTGACTTACTTTAAGATAAAAAGAATTTTACACTTACCATTCATCAGCTAGTGTTAGCTACTTCTACCCATTACTTGGTGATTTATAATTAGAGTTCCAAACAGACACCATTCTTGTGAATAACAGGTGATACTTACTACTTTTGCGATTAAATAATAGCTTAATCAGTGTTTGCCATTAAAACTAGGCCTGATATTCATGTCCCAGAGAAAGCTAAATCACCTGATGCTAGTTCTTTATGGATTTCAAGAATCTCACGTACGTTTTAATTAAAATTTATGAAAAATTTCTTTTCTCAACTCTTTTAAGTTAAATATCTTTGAAAATAATAATGTATTTAGGCAAAAGCAACCTAACTTAGTAGATGTTGCAACATTTGTAAACTTTTTTTTTTAATTTTATTTATTTATTTGACAGAGTGAGAGAGCACAAGCAGGGCAGACAGTGGGGAGAGAGAGGGAGAAGCGGACTCCCTGATGAGCAGGGAGCCCCTGTAAATGGTTTTAATGGTTATTTTGAGGTGTCAAATTCTGGATACTTATTTGGTCAACTCTATACATTCTGAATTTTTCTATAGTAACCAAGTATTTTTATGATGGAAAAAAAGCTTTGTATAAATATAGGATAATAGAGGACTTAATTCTATAAAGGAACATGGAAACAATAATGAACACTGAATTGTTTTGTAGTTATTGACATAACTTCATTAAATGAGAAGTGCTATGTAAGAGATGTTAATAGGTCCCAATCATTTGGCAGTCGATTAATTCTAACTGTTTTTAATAGAAGTATAATCTTTTAACAGAACTTGATAGATTTTTCATGTTTGTATTTAGTGGAAACTTTTACAATTTTGAGTTGACATTTATGTAGTTAAACACAGTTCCAAAAATAGTTACTATAAAATTACTGTTCTGACATCTATTCTCATATATTATCCTGGAGAGCTATCTGAGGCCTCAGAGGAATGGGGGATTGACCAGGATGCATAGACAACAGAAATTAAAACTTACAAGTCCTAACCAAGAGTAAGGAGTCCTGCCTGTATGTCTCAGTCTGTGGTTCAAGAACCACATTCAAGAAAATCAGTTGGTGTGCTTAATAAAAAACCAGCCCCTGCTCCCCAAAGCCTAACCCAAAAAGACTGAATCAGAGTATAAATGAAATTATGTCACATAACAGCACTTCACCAAAGAATCTTTTATTTGCTTCCTAAAACCTTAAATAGCTTCCCCAACCTATGAAACCATCTCACATTAATTAAATAATTCCAAGTATCTCATCTTGTGAAATGATCCTGGTATCTGAAAATGTCTCTCTTGCCAACAGGATACATCCACAGACCTGAAAGCCTTCCGGCTGCAGTGAACACCAAGAGACCCAGAGCTGCCTGTGCCTAGGCAGGACTGACTGCTAACAGCTTCCATCCTGGCATTAACAACTTTGCTCAGGAGCTTTCATGCTGATCTTCTTTTGTTTTGTTTTTTTAAGATTTTATATATTTACTTGAGAGAGAGGGCATCCACAAGAGGAGGACGAGAAGCTGAGAAGCTGAGGGGGAGGAGAAAAGAATCTCAAGGGGACTCTGTGTTAAGTGCCAGGCAGACACAGGAATCTGTCTCACAACCTGGAGATCCTGACCTGGGCCAAAACCAAAAGTCAGACACATACCCAAATGAGCCACCCAGGGACCCCCTCAACCTAATCTTCCAACCTAGAAGTCTCTGAATCTTGCACTACCTGCAACTCCTAAGAGTGTTAGCAGGTTTCCCTCTCCTAGCAGTAAACCTAGTTTATTTCTTCTATTAATGACTAAATTGGACAGTGTCCTGTTAGTGACCAAATTGTAGAGTGATAAATCTTCCAAGAAGTGCTTCAGATTAATTACCAAAGAGGCTTCCTTCTCTCTTACTTTTTATCCCCTTGATAACAAAACTACACTCCATATTTCATATCCCTCCACTTCAACTCCATAACTTCCCCCAAATTCTTAACATATAAACTAAGAACATTCTAGTTTTGCAATTCAACGTTTATGGGGTTTTTTTAAATCTTAATTTTATAGTTAATGCTATCCACTATAGATAGAATTTGAGATAGTAAATACATTCTCTAATAAGAATACCATTCCAAGTTTTTAACCTTTCCTCAGAATTTAGAAAATACTAGAGTCCCATTTCAGGTTACAGCATACTTATAAAAACAAAACTTTAAAATGTTAACTAAAAATGGTAGAGAAATGTTGGCTGATGAACTACTAAAATGTTTAAAATACCAGACATTTTTATTTGATCTTATATAGGTAATATATTTTTATTAATATTTACTAATAATGTTTATTTTAGGTAAGTGTCATAAATAATTCAATACTGGTTCTTACATAGAAAACGCTAGTTACTACATCCACTTACCCATTTAAGACTATATTAATTCCACAAGAAACTTTCTGGGAGGATTCCTAATCTCCAATATTTTAACAGAAAGTTGCATATGCTGAACTTCCAGTTAATGTTAGTTTAATTAATCTCACCCTCTGTCATATTTCAGACAACTACTCGGCAATTTTACTGTTACATTTGTTTTGTTGATTCCTCCACATAATCAAACATTTTATTAAATACCCATTCACTGCTGGGCACTGTCATAGCCCGGCTTGAGGGTCTTGAGGTAACTATCTATTAACATGTTTCTTGACCAAATAGCATACATAGTTCTCATTCATGCTCAGAAAGCACTATCATCCCTGTGGGGATCAATTAAAAAAATACTGTAGAGGGGCACCTGGGTGGTTCAGTGGGTTAAGCCTCTGCCTTCAGCTCAGGTCATGATCTCAGAGTCCTGGGATGGAGCCCCGCATTGGGCTCTCTGCTCAATGGGGAGCCTGCTTCCCCCCCTCTCTCTGCCTGCCTCTCTGCCTACTGGTGATCTTTCTCTCTCTATCAAATAAATAAATAAAATCTTTTAAAAAATTTTAAAGTTTAAAACAACAATAACAACAAAAAACACTGTAGATACACGAGCAAAATACCTTTTACTGCCACCACTAACACCCTAACCAAACTGAAGCAACATCTCAGGTTGAAAAGTTCCTTCATATAGTAATGCATCAACTAGACCAGACTTTACTCTCGCTACACCCCATCTAAAAATTTTGCTTGCTTTTTTTATATTTTCAGATTCTTAACACTGATATGTTCATATGGATGCTAATAACATCCTGCAAAAGATGAGAGTATTCTGTTAAACTATAAAGACTCTAGACCCTTCTTTCTTGGATATAAACATAAGACTGACACATTTATGCAGAAAAATGTTTGGAAGAATAAACTTTCTGTTTTGAAATACAACTAAAACGAAGCATGAAGAAGAGTCAATAATACAAAGTCTTATTATCAGATTCAGAAAAAAACAAACTAGTAATAGCACACAATTACATGTGTGATATGCTTTCTTGTTAATGATCTTTCATGCAAATGCTGGGATGTGGTCTGGGAGTCTAATGAACTTAACTCTACTTGTAATGATGCACAGTAACACCAGTATACAGCCACTTCTGGATGCTGTACTTGTCATGTTTCCCACTCCTCCACCTTTAAAGTGTGGGAAACAAACCGGGCTGAGTTAGAAACATACCGAATCAAGAAAAAAACTAACAAAATAAAAAGTAAAAGCTTTATTTAAAAACCAATATAAAGGAGACAATACTAACAACCTTACAGAAATGAAAAGAATTATAAGAGAACACTATGAACAACTGCACACCAACAAATTAGATAACCTAGATGAAATGGATAAATTCCCAGAAACACACAAACTATCCAAATGGACTCAAGAATAGAAAATTGGAACATATGTATAACAAGCAAAGAGACTGAGTTGGTAATTAAAACATCCCAACAAAGAAAAGTCCAGGACCAAATGGTTTTACTAGTGAATCCTACCAAATATACAAAGTAGAATTAATGCCAATTATTCCCAAACTCTCCCTCAAAACAGAAGAGTACAGAACACTTCTTACCTCACTTTATGAGGCTACCCTGATTATAAAGCTACACAAAGACATCACAAGAAAACTACACACCAATATCCTTTGTGAATATAAAGAAGTACTCAATGACATACTAGCAAATGAAATCCAGCAACACAGTAAAAGAATTATATACCTCAATTAAGTGGAATTTATCCCAAGACTACAAGGGCAGTTCAATATATTGAAACCAAGCAATGCAATACACCACATTAATAAAATTAAAGGAAAAAAAAAAAAAACATGATCATCTCAATTGGTATAGAAAAAGCATTTCACAAAACCCAACACCCTTTCATGATAAAAACAGACTTGGAGGGTCAACCCAGGTGGCTCAGTGAGTTAAGCATCTGCCTTTGGCTTAGGTCATGATCCTGGAGTCCCAGGATCCTGCCTTGTATCAGGCTCCCTGCTCAGCGGGGAGTCTGCTTCTCCCTCTGCCCCTCACCTTGCTTGTGTACTCTCTCTCTCAAATAAATAAATAAAATTAAACAAACAAACAAAAAAAGACCTGGAATAGAAGGAAACTTCCTTGACCTAAGAAAGGGACATTTATGAGAAAATCCACAGCTAATATACTCAACAGCAAAAAAATAAAAGCATTCCCCCGAAAACGAGGAATAAGACAAGAATGCCCACTTTTGCCATTTCTTTTCAATTTTATACTAGAAGTTCCCAGCTAAGTAATTGGGCAAGAAAAAGAAATAAAAGGCATCCAAATTAGAAAGGAAAATGTAAAATTACCCCTACTCACAGATGACATGATATTTTACATTAAAAAATTCTAAAGAATCTGGGGCGCCTGGGTGGCTCAGTGGGTTAAAGCCTCTGCCTTTGGCTCAGGTCATGATCTCAGAGTCCTGGGATCGAGCCCCACATCGGGCTCTCTGCTCAGCAGGGAGCCTGCTTCCTCCTCTCTCTCTGCCTGCCTCTCTGCCTACTTGTAATCTCTGTCTGTCAAATAAATAAATAAAATCTTAAAAAAAAAATTCTAAAGAATAAAAAAAATTCTAAAGAATCCACATTAAAACTATTAAAGCTAATAAAGGAATTCAGGAGTGTTGAAGGATACAAAATCAACCAAAAAAAAAAAAAATCAACTGTATTTCTATTCATTAGTGATGATGAACCCAAAAAGAAAATTTAGAAAACAAGTCCATATATGATAGACTCAAAAGAATACTTAGCAATAAATTTAACCAAGGATGTAAAAGACATATCTACTAAAACTATAAATAATACTGAAATAAAGACCTAAATAAAGACATCCTGTGTATATACTGACTTAATACTGTTAAAATGGCAATACTCCCCAAAGAAATCTACAGATCCAATGCAATCTCTATCAAAATCTCAACTGCCTTTTTTGCAGAAATGGAAAAGCTGATCCTCAAATTCATTTGGAACTTCAAAGGGCCCTGAATAGCCAAAATAATCTTGAAAAAGAACAAAGGTAGAAGACACACATTCCCAATTTCAAAACTTACTACAAAACTACAGTGACCAAATAGTGTGGTACTGGCCTAAGGACAGACCAATGGGACAGAACTGAAAATCCAGAAATAAACCTAAATATCTATGGGATAGAACTGTAAGTCCAGCAATAAACCCAAACACCTATGGAAAATTCAATGAGGAAAGATGAACCTCTTAAACCCTGAGACAACTGGACATTCACATTCACAAAAGAATAAAGCTGGACCCCTACCTCACTCCATATACAAAATTTAACTCAAAGTGGACCAATAACCTAAATAGAACAAAACTATAAATCTCTCAGAAGAAAACGCGGGGACAAATCATCAAGATCTTGGATTTGCTAACAGTTTATTATTAGATAGAACACCAAAAGTATGAGCAAACAAAAGAAACAAATAGATAAAACTGGACTTCATCAAAATGAAAAACTTCCACACATGAAAAGATACTGTCAGGAAAATGAAAAGAACAACCTTAAAGGAGAAAATACTTGCAAATACTTGAAAATACTGATATCTGATAAAGAATTAATACCTAGAATATATGCATCTTATAACCCAACAACAAAAGGACAAACAACCCAATTTTGAAATGTGCAAAAGATCTGAATAAACATTTTTCCAAATAAAATATACAAATGGCCAATAAACACCTGAAAAGATGTTTGAAATCATTAGTAATTAGAAAATGCTAATCAATCTACATTGAGACACCATTTCAAACTCATTAGGATGGCTATTTAAAAAAGAAGAAATAGAAGGTGGGGCACCTGGCTGACCATAAAGGGTTGTAAGTTCAAGCCCCACATTGGACATAGAGAAGAGAAAAGACAAAGGAGAGTAGAGGGGACAGGGAGGAGATGGGGAGGGGAGGGGAGGGGAAGAGAGGGGAAAGGAGAGGAAGGAAGGGGAAGGGAGGGGAGGGAAGAGAAAAGAAGAGGAATGAGGGAAGGAGGAAGGAAGAATGGAAGAAAAGAAAAGGAAAAAAGAGAAGAGAAGAGAAGGAAAGAGAGGAAGTCTATTTCTCCCTCTCCCTGTGCCCTTGTCCTTGCTTGTGTGCTCATTCAATCACTCTCTCTCTCTCAAATAAAAAAAAATCTTAAAAAAAAAAAGTCACATATTGTATGGTCCCATTTATATGAAATATCCCAAATAGGTAAATCCATAAAGACAGAAAGCAGATTTGATGGCTGACAGCAACTATAGGTACATGGGAATGGGGAGCAACTTAATAGGCTTAAGAGGTTAACTGCTTAATAAATTTCTTTCGGGGTAATAAGAATGTTTTGAAATTTAATACAGGTGGTAGTTGTACAACACTGTGAATATACTAAATGCCCATGAAACACACATTTTAAAATGGCTAATTTTGTATTATCTGAATTTCACCTCAATAAAACAAACCAAAAGAGACAATTTAGGGATGCCTGGGTGGCTCCATCAGTTAAGCGTCTGCCTTTGGCTCAGATTATGATCCTAGGGTCCTGGAACAGAGTCCCACATCGAGCTCACTGGGGAGCCTGATTCTCCCTTGCCTGCCGCTCCTCCAATTAAGTGAATGCCTACACTCCTAAATCCATGCCCTGCCGCATAGACAGAGAAGATGCCACCTAGAGATCTCACCAGTACTTAGTTTACACATCCTAGTGGGTATCTAGAAAATGGCAGTAATGTCCTAGTTTAATTTCTTCCCCCTCCCCCCCATATGTGGGCAGAGTACTAAAAAACAAAGTATCTTTGCCTAGAAACAGTCTCTAGACAGACTGAAAGGAAAAGAAAGGAAAAAGTACACAGCAATGGTGAGCTGAGAAATGAGTCTAGACTCTAAACACATTCAAATATGGCAAAATTAAGACAGCTGAAATTACGTAAATCCTCCTCAAACATTTCTCAAAAAATACAATAGGAGAGGGGCATCTGGGTAGCTTAGTAGGTTAAGCATCTGCCTTCAGCTCAGGTCATGATCTCAGGGTCCTGGGATTGAGGCCCACATCAGGTGAGCAGGGAGCCTGCTTCTTCCTACCCCATACCCCACTTGTGCTTGTGTGCTCACTCTCTCCCTAACTCAAATAAATAAATAAATTCTTTAAAAAAAATACAGGAGAGGAAAAAAATCTAATGCATCAGTCCTTCGTTTAATATATAAAAAATGTGTGTAGTATCTAATACTTAATGTTTTTTGCCATAACAGAAATATTCACTCAGGGTCCACAATCAATATCATTTTATCCACGTGAATTTCCAAAGGTTATGAAGAATGTCAATCCAATAGTATAAAAAGCTAGCCTGTCTCAGGGAAAAAAATCTTGTGAACAGAGCCCTAGAATGAAAACACTGATCAGGACTATGTTAGTAATTAGTTGCATGGCCAAGTAATCTTAAAAATAATAATAATAAAACAATGTTTAATGCTGAAAATAATGTGAAATATATACATTATAAGGACATAGCATTAGGGGTCACTAACAAGCCAAATTTCTAAAATGTACTAAAAAATATGTGCCCCTAGATTAAAAATATATGAAGGTAATTTAAAAAAAAACCACCATGTCCAAAACATTGGATTGTACTTTCAAAACACTTTCTCTTCAAGTGGCCCATAAAATGTGAACAAGATAAGTTTAAGTTCATTCTAGACTCTTACTATAGTTAATTTTAATTACTTTCAATAAATGTGGCTCCTGAAATTAGTGTTCCTCAAGAAAACACTGAGTAGGGTAAAGATAAAGTGGCAAATAAGGAAGCAAATTCTCACAGGAAATTTAAAATGTTTAAATAGAGTTGAAAGTAGAAAAACACTAATGAAGAATATAAACAAGTTGAATTTAAAAGCTTTCTCCATGTACGCTCCAGATTTAGAAAGAAATTTAAGTCAGGGGCTCCTGGCTCCCCAGAAAAAGAGAGGGAGAAGCAGGCTTCCCGCCCAACGGGAAGTCTGATGCCCTGCACCACTGGAATCATGACTCCAACTGAATGCAGACCCTTAACCAACGGAGTTAAAACCACGTGTTTTGTTTTGTTTGGGTGTTTTTTTTTTTAAGATTTTTTTATTTATTAGACAGAGATCACAAGTAGGGAGAGAGGCAGGCAGAGAGAGTGGGGAAGCTCCCCGCCAAGCAGAGAACCTGATGTGGGCCTCTATCCCAGGACTCCGGGATCATGACCTGAGCTAAGGGCAGAGGCTTTAACCCAATGAGCCACCCAGGCGCTCCAAAACCACGTGGTTTTAAAGTGAGTCTACATCACATGGCCAAAGTGGTTTGAAGGTACAATCCAATGTTTTGGACATGGTGGGCTCTTTTTAAATTACCTTCATATATTTTTAATCAAAGGGCACATATTTTTTAGTGCATTTTAGAAATTTGGCTTGTTAGTGACCCCTAATGCTATGTCCTTAGAATGTATATTTCACATTATTTTCACAGACTGAATTCACCAGGCGAGCTGCACTCTCTCTGTCAAATAAATAATATATTTTTTTAAAAAAAATAAATATAAGTCACATTTATTAAGAATGTTTTCAAGCCAATTTAGAGTATACGAGAAAACTGTTTTGATTATTAATTAAATATATAATGTGTCAGGCCGCCTGGGTGGCTCAGTCCTTAGGCATCTGCCTTCAGCTCAGGTCATGATCCCAGGATCCTGGGATCGAGCCCCACATCAGGCTCCCTGCTTGTGCTCCCTCTCTCACTGTATCTCTCTCTCTCTCTCTCTCTGTCAAATAAATAAAAAGTAAAATCTTTAAATATATATATACATATATTAAGTGTCAAAGAAATACCCATTTCTACAAACTCAAAATATTGGGGTGCCTGGCTGGCTCAATTAGTGGACCACGCGACTCTTAACCTCAGGGTCATGAGTTTGAGCCCCACACTGGGAGTGGAGCCTGCTTTAAAAAAAAGAGAAAAGAAAAAGAAAAAAATGCTCAAAATATTAATTACTATGATCATAGTCCTGTTATTTATACAGACTGACATATAACATACTTTTTTTTCCCATTTAGAGTGCCAACATTTCATTTCTTCACAAAATTAAACACTAAAATCTTCTACAATAATATAAATTTTCAGATTTTAAACTTAAGATTTATAATGAGACAAGATGAACAAAATGAAATGTTTATTTAAAAACATTCCTGACATTACATACATGGCTTTTTATTATCTTTTCCACTAGCAAGCAGTTACTGAATTCCTTGTGTGTAAGACGCAAACTACAAAAAGATACCAGTGACAGCCATTTCCATCAAGAGGTTTATCCAGTTGGGGAAATAGCTATATAAAACAAGATAGGCTAAAAATACAGTGCCTAATGAGGGATTTAAGAGTTCAGATGAAAGAAAAGTGTCAGGAAGAAAAATAAATTAACTCAGGTCTTAAGGTAGAACCAGAAAAGCAGAAGATGGCAGGGTATTTCCAAACAAAAGGAAGCAATAAACAAAAGCACAAATGTGGAAATGACCATCTCAGTTGCATGAAACAAAAGCCCGCATAGTTGAGAAGGGGGAGCTAGAAAAAGTAACCCCTTAAGCTGACATTAAGGAGTTTGCTTGAAGACCCTTAGCAAGAGGAGCCAGCTAAGCCACACATGGATTCTTGACCCACAGAAACTGTGAGATAGTAAGTATTATTATCCTAAAAAAATTTTTTTTAAGTTTGCTTATTTCCCATATAGACAATGGATAGCGACTGAAAATTCGTACGCTTGAAAATGTGTTTTAATTACAAGACAGCATATTAAAAGATTGTGCACTATATAATTTATACAACATACAGGGTTAAGAACTTTACATATTTGGGAGTTTTTTTATGATTATCTTGCCTTTATCGATCTTATGCCATGAAACTCCACAAAACAGAATGTTTTACAAGTTAAATGATTCCCTAACATTTTATTTTCAAAGAAATATATATGTTTAATTATCTAAGATGTTAATTTACTAAAAGCCTTGTATGGGATGCAATATGGAGTGGTACTTAAGAGCTCCAACTGTGGATCGAGCTGGTTGGAACACTAGCACCAACACTGTGGCTGAATAATCTAATCATTTTCATGGGCTGTTGTACTAAAAGAGAAATGCAAGTGCAAATGCCTGACATACAGCAAAGACTCAATATATGCTGGCTATAATCATTCAAGAGAATCCCGAAGCCCCATCATATGGAGCATCTGAACCTGGGTGAGGGTTCATTTGTACTTATCTTCTACTTCCCAGATTTTTAGTAAAACACTACCATGTATTTAGTGAATACTTCCTGATTAACTAAATGTACAAAACAACCATTCATTACTGCCGGATGGACAAAATGGTAATAGACTATATAGAAATCTAAAACACAAACTGTCTTAACTCAGTTAAAAAATTCTACACCATCTACTCCACAAGCAATTTTATAAACCAGAAAACCCAAATACATATGTGATATTTCACTTAATCTAACTGAACAAAGTTATTCACATAAAGTCCTTAATTATTAACAAATACATAGGGTGCCTGGGTGGCTCAGTTGGTTAAGCAAGCAACTCCTGATTTCACCCCCAGGCATGATCTCAGGGTCATGAGATCAAGCCCTATGTCAGGACACACTGAACATGAAGCTTGCTTAAGATTCTCTCTCTCTTTCTCTCTCATAAATAAACAAACAAATAAACAAATAGGCCATTACCTTTTCTATTCAGTTTAAGATATATACTGAATAACCAAAATAATTTTCTTCCAAATAATCTCTTCACTTATTAATTCATTTATTTACTTAATGAAGTTTACAAAATAGTCCTATTTCACACCAAGACTATTTCTGACACTGGGGCGACAACAATAGGAAAGGCAGGTCTGTGTTCTCAGGGAGCGTGTATTATAGAGAATGGAGGCAGACAGTAAATAGGTAAACAAAGTAACTTCAAATTTCGATCAATGCTATCAAACAGAACTATTACTTTGTAGCCACTCTGTCTAGTAGAGAAGACAGAGTTTAAAGATTTTGTTTATTTATTTGAGAGAGAGAGAGAGAGAGAGAGAGTACTAGTGGGGGGTGCAGAGGGAGAGCGAGAAGCAGACTCCCCAATGAGCAAAGAGTCTGACATGGGGCTCAAATCCAGGACTCTGGGATTATCATCTGAGCCAAAGGCAGACACCTAACCGACTGAACCACCCAGATACCCGGAGAAGACAAAAGTTTAAAAAAAAAAAAAAAAAAGGCAGGGAAGGCACCTCAAGTATCTAACAACTGAACTGAGACCTGTGGAGTAAGAAGAGCCAAGTGGGGGTGGAGGGCACCTGGGTGGCTCAGTTGGTTGAGCAACTGCATTCAGCTTGGGTCATACTCCATGCTCCTGGAGTCCCAGGATCAAATCTCAGTCGGGCTCCCTGCTTAGCAGGGAGTCTGCTTCTCCCTCTGACCCTCCCCCATCTCATGGTCTCTCTCATTCTCTTGTTCAATTAAATAAAAACTTAAAAAAAAAAAAAAAAAGACTTGGGGGTAGAAATTTCTAGGAAGAGAGAATAGCGAGTAAAATAGCCCTGAGTAGAGAGTTCACCATGTTAAATGAATCAGGAAGAAAAAATAACCAGTTCCACGAATCCTAGTAAACAAGGGGGAGATGACAAAAGATAATGTACAATAGGCAGGAATAAGCCAAATCATGTAGGCTACCTATAATCAGAAGCTTAAATACAAATACCAAAAAAAAAAAAAAAAAAAAAAAAATCATTGAAGCAGGAATCATTAAAGCAGTACAGTCACATTGATTTCCTTGGTTTGTAAGTTCCAAAACATACTCTCACAGCACACTAAGAAATACAATTAAATACTTAATTTAGAGCTAACTTTATCATCATATATTTGGCAAGTCAGTGTTAGACAAATAACATAACAAGAGTCATGAGCATTTAGTGAGCTCCTGCTGTGTGCCAGATGCTGCTTTGGGTGCTAGAAATACAAAGATGACAGCAGTGATATCACCTTTCACTCTAAGCAATAAATACAAAACTGGTAATGGTGATGTCATCTACTCTGAACAGTAAATACAAAACTGATGATGGTAATACCTTCTTCTACACTGAGCAACCCACTTTTCTTCCTAAAGGCTCAAAGCAGTAGTTCTCTATGTTGTGTATTAGAACCATCTTTGGTGTATGGTAAAAATGCAGATATCTGGGTCCCACTTAACAGCAATTCTAATTCAGCAGGTTTCCAATAATCCCTCACCACAGAGGTGAAAGAAGTATATCAGAATCACGTATATCATTGTCCTCTTGAAAATCAGGTCAAAATGAGCGACAAAAGCAGTATATAATATAGTACAGGATATACTTTGGAGGGGTGGGGAGTGTATATGAAGATAAACAGATTGACAGTCACTACAATAGAGAACTTGGGGGGGGTGTAGGAGGGTTAATATAAATGCCAAGGAAAAGCAAGGATTTCTATAACCCAGCAGTTCTCAAAGTAACATCTGCAGATTCCTGGGGATCTCTGAGACCTTTTCAGAAGTTAAAATCATTTTCAAAATAATACTAAAAATATTATTTGCTTCTTTCACTGTATTGACATTTGCTCTGATGGTTCAAAAGTAGGTAAAACTGCTAAGCATCTTTTTTTTTTATTTTATTTATTTGAGAGAGAGAAGCATGAGCAGGTGGGTAGAGGAAGAGGGAGAAGCAGGCTCCCAGCCAAGCAGGGAGCCCCATATGAGGTTCGATTCCAGGACACAAGGATCATGACCTGATCTACACTTGATCTTAGCCAAAAGGCCGAGAAGCGATTGATCATGACCTGATCTAAACGCAGACACTCAAATGACTGCGCCACCCAGGCGCCCCAACTGTTAAGCCTCTTATTAGCAAGGGTACTAGACAATATTAGCAGCCATTACATTCTTCGCCACCACACACATAACAAACTTAAAAAAAAAAAAAAAAAGCCAGTTTCATTTAGGGATGTCTTTGATGAACTATAGCTATAAATATGACACATTTTATTATATCTCAAGCCTTGAGTACACACTTTTCAATATTCTGTGTGCTGAAATGGAAAGCACTGACATGACTGAGTTGTAAGCTGACCTAGCCACTTTATTATGGAACAACATTTTTCTTGAAAGAATGACTGACAAATAATGGTTACTTAATCTTGGGCATTTAGCAGAATTTCCTTGAAAATCAACAGTGAGCCTATCACATCAAGGAAAACAACTGTCAGTATATATTGCTGACTACGAATTCAAGCTTTGAGAAAACTGAAATTCTGCAAAATTTGTTTCTACCATTATGGGCTTAAAAGCTTCCCAAGTCAACGAGACTTTTCTGATAAGAATGGTGATACTAACAAATGTGATTCTTTAACGATGAATGATAACATGTGTAACACTTGCAAGATCGGCATAAACCAAGGAACAAATATTTTCCAAATGACTAATGCATGTGTTATAAAAATTCTGCACAGATATAGATCCACTTTAAGTGGAAGATAGACAGATCTTAATGAAAACAGTAGAAAAACTTCAATACTGGGGCACCTGGATGGCACAGTCAATTAAGTGTCTGACTCCTCATTCTGGCTCAGGTGTGGTCTCCGGGTTGTGAGACTGAGTCCTGTGTTGGGCTCCACACTCAGTGCAGAGTCTGCTTGAGATTCTCTCTCCTTCTCCCTCTGCCCCTTCCACTTGTTCGGTCTCTACTCTCTCACTCTCTCTCAAATAAACAAAATCTTAAAAAAAAAACAATTTTTATTGCTAGGTTTTCAAATTCCAGATTGGAATTAATCTTTCTAAAACTGCCTTTAGAAGCACACCACTCTGATGCTGACAATCTCACAGGTATATTAAATATGTATAATTCATCCCATGTCAACTGTATTTCAATAAAACAATTTTTAGAAACCACAACTTTAGTTTTAGTGTAACATCATAAAAGGATATCCATAATTATCTGAAAAGTCCACTAAAATACTCTGCCTTTTTCCAATTCATATCTGCATGAGGCCAGATTTTCTTGATATGGTTTAGGTTAAAAATATATCACAACAAAATGAATGCAGTAACAGATATGAGACTCCAGCTGTTTTCTATTAAGCTAGACATTAAAGATATTTGCAAAAATGTAACAAATGCCAATCTTTCATATCTTCCTTGTTTTGGAAAATAAATTTACTTTCATTAAAAATGCTATTAATATTAACATGTAATGGGTTTTTATTTTTAAAATATTTTAAGTAAATGTTTTTAAAGTTCAGTTTTAGTTTCTAATTTGGCAAATATTGATAGATATAATTCGTGTTTTTTTTTTTAAAACTGTTTGAGGTAATCAGTCATTTTGAGGAGTGTAAAGGGACTCTCAGCCTGAAAAGTCTGAAAATAACCGTTGGAGATCTAATAATACATTATTTAGCTATTTAGCTATTCAACTCTGGGTCGCCTTACTGAATACACCATAACAATCTTCTTTTGAAGAATGAGAATAAGCAATAACCAAAAAGGAGGGTGTGATAGGTAGAATGACTCTCCATGTTACAACACAAAAATAACTTCAATTATTCAATTTGTTAAGTACAAAAAGTACAGAACAATTATACAATATGCTACACTACTATTTGCTGAAAAGGTATAGGAAATGACAATATATTCATATGTGCTTGTATATGCTTAACAAAACAATGGATGCTCAAGAAATTGATAAAAACACATACCTATTTAAGAAAAGGGGAATATGAAACATATAGGGGTGACAAAGGAATGAGCCTCTTAATTAATCCCTTAATTTTTAAAATGTCTGAATGTATTCACAATATTTTTAAATTTATAATCCCATTTAAAAGAAAATAATCCTAAACCAATATTAAGCTACAATTCACATGTATTTTCAATTTCTAGGTTGCCCTAATCTCAGGGAGGGAGAGGGGGGAAAGCTGACTCTTTTTATTAGCTCTGAAGCAAAACAGTATTATTCACCACGAAAAACTTATCCCAGAAGAATAAGCACTGGTCAATCTGATTTCTAGGACACAATACAGAAATGTTTTTTAAACCTATAAATAAATTTACCAGCTGAAAAAGCCAAAACAGCAATAAATAATAAGAAAATATTCAGGTGAAACTAGCAGTTATTTTATTAACTTTTTTATACTTAGAAGATGTCACTGATGGAATTAAATGCAAATTCAGATATTGCACATGACAAAAAAATCAGTGAACATGAAAACAAAGTAAAATAAAAATTATCCGTGGCACCTGGGTGGCTCAGTCGTTAAGCATCTGCCTTAGGCTCAGGTCATGACCCCAGGGTCCTGGGATCGAGCCCCCTCCCCCCACATTGGGCTCCCTGCTCTGCAGGGAAACCTGCTTCTCCCTCTCCCACTTCCCCTGAGTATGTTCCCTCCCTTGCTCTCTGTCAAATAAATAAATAAAATCTTTTTTTTTTAAGATTTTATTTATCCATGTGAGAGAGAGAGTGAGAAAAAGCATGAGGGGAGAGGGTCAGAGGGAGAAGCAGACTCCTCATGGAGCTGGGAGCCCCATGTGGGGTTCAATCCTAGGACCCTGGGATCATGACCTGAGCTGAAGGCAGTCACCCAACCAACTGAGCCACCCAGGTGCCCTAAATAAACAAAATCTTTAAAAAAAATTTATCTAAAAGGAAGCACAGAGAGAAAAAAAGGAAAAAAAATAATTCCCAATTAACTAGAGGACAGTATCAAGCTATTTAACATACTTTTAACTGGAGTCTAGAAAACAAAGGGGGTAAAAAGAAAAAATATTTGAGGTAATAATGACTAAAATGACAATTTTTCTAAATTTGCTGCAAACTATAACCCATGGATCCAAGGAACTTGGCAAATTCCAAAAAGGATAAACTCAGAGATTACTCAAAGGCACATACACGATGATAAAATAGCAAGAAAATGGTAGTAAGTTAAAAAAAAAAAATCTTAACACAACCACAAGAAAAGAAAAAATCTACTCTGTTGAAAGAAACAAATATTTTTTTAAAATCTCACAGAATTCTCAGAAGCTGTGCAAGCCAAAATTCAATGGAATATTTATAAAGTGCTAAAAGAAATAATGTCAGGCACCTGGGTGGCTCAGTCAGTAGAGCATCCAAGTCTTGATTTTTACTCAGGTCATGATCTCAGCCCCTCAATGGACTCCCCACTCAGGAGGAATCTGCTTGAGATTCTCTCTCTCTCTCCCCTTCTCCCTCCTGCACATGTGTACTCTCTCTTCTCTCAAATAAATAAGAAAATCTTCAAAAAAAAATAAATTAGTCATTAGAGAAATGCAAATTAAAACCATAATTATAGAACTTCACACTCATTAGGATGGCTATTATTAAAAGGAAAAAACAAGTGTCCACAAGGATGTGAAGGAAGTAGAATCCTTGAGCATTGTTGGTAAGAATGTAGAATAGTGCAGCTGCTGTTAATATCAGTTTGCTAATTCCCCAAAGAGCTAAACATGGAATTACCATATGACCCAGCAATTCCACTCCTAGATAGATACCCAAAACAAATGAAAGCAGGGACTCAAGCAGATACTTGTACACCAACATTTATAGCAATACTATTCCCAAAGCCAAAAGGTACAAACAACCCAACTATCTATCAATAAGTGAATGAGGGGTACCTGGGTGGCTCAGTGGGTTAAGCCTCTGCCTTCACTTCAGGTCATGATCCCAGGGTCCTGGGATCGGGCTCTCCGCTCAGTGGGGAGCTTGCTTCCCTCTCTCTCTCTCTCTTTCTCTGCCTTCCTCTCTGCCTACTTCTGATCTCTCTCTGTCAAATAAACAAAATCTTTAAAAAAAAAAAAGAAATGAGAGGAGATGCAAAATGGGGGGTTAAGGGGGTAGGAGAAGAGTAAATGAAACAAGATGGGATTGGGAGGGAGACAAACCATAAGTGACTCTTAATCTCACAAAACAAACTGAGGGTTGATGGGGGGAGGGGGGTTGGGAGGCGGGGGTGGGATTATGGACATTGGGGAGGGTATGTGCTATGGTGAGTGCTGTGAAGTGTGTAAACCTGGCGATTCAAAGACCTGTACCCCTGGGGATAAAAAGATATTATATGTTTATGAAAAATAAAATTAAAAAAAAAAAAAAGAAATAAGAAATAACATTCTGATACATGCTATGCTATGAATTAACCTTGAAAACATGCTAAGTGAAGTAAGCCAGACAAAAGGACAAATACTATATAAGTCTACTTAACTGAGGCAGGCACCTAGGATAGGCAATTCACAGATAAAGTAGAATGGTGGTTGCCAGGAGATGAGGAGAGGAGTCAATGGGCAGTTAGGGTTTAATGGGTACAGACTTTCAGTTGGGGAAAACATACTAGAGATGGATGTTGGTGATAGTTGCAAATTGTATGAATGCACTTAATGCCACAGAAGTGTACACTTAAAAATTAATAAAATAGACAATTTTGTGCTATGTTTATTTTACCACAATAAAAAAAAAATGTGTCTTTGTATACCTAAGGCCTTGCTAGATAGATAGTTCACACTAACAATGTGATTTATGGTAAATGCCTATTTTTGTTTTCCTGGTACCCTGGACCACATTGTATCACTATGAGCTCTGCAAAAGACAGAAGGGCTGAAAACTGATTAGTTGAGGTAAGTCACAACAGTGCTTCATGCCTACAAGACTGCCCCCCCAACTGTTCCCCAATAGTACCCCCCCCACGGCCCCCACCACCACCACCACATAAAAACCCTGGATACCAAAGCCCAGATGAGCTTCCCCAGTTGGCAGGACTTCATTTTGTTGTCATGCATCACTGAAGAAAGAATTAAACACTGTCAGAGCAATCCACTGAGAGGACAACTAGACCCTTACACTTGTTTTCTCCTCTATTCCACTGTACGCACCTTCTCCTTTCCTCGATTTTAATCTGCACCCTTTCTCTGTAATAAACCATACTTGTAAATATATTTCTGAGTTCTTTGAGTCCTTCTAAGGAATCATCAAACCTGAAGGTAGTCTCGGTGACCCATGACCCAGAGAGAAAAGCATGTACCATGCAAATATTAACCATAAGAAAGCTGGCCTGGCTTTATAATATAAAACAAGGAATACTTCAGAACAAGAATTACTACCAGATACAAAGAGGAACATACATAATAACAGTCAATTCAAGAAACAATCCCAAACATGTAAATCAAATAACAGAGATTCAAACTACAGGAAACAACAAATCAACAAAACTAAAAGCAACAATACACAAATCCAGAATTATAGTTGGCAATTTCATCACAGCTCTCAGGAATTAACATAAATAATAAAATAAGGAAAATCAACAGGAACATAAAAGATTTAAATACAATAACCCAACTTAACCTAATTAACATTTAGGAAGCATTCCACCCCACAACTACAGAAAACATACATTATTTTCAAATGAACACAGAACATTCACCAAGATAGACCATGTAATGAGCCATAAAACAAGTCTATTGTTAGTTGTCTGGGCCCAAGGGAGAAAAACAGATGCAACATTTCCTAAACTTATTTGACCATAAAGCCTTTCTGCAAAGGCATCTCCAGGGACTACTGTTTCTCAGAACACTTTGGGAAAAGCTATCCCACCCGTTTTCACCTCTTCCTATTTCTCCTCCTAGTTGTAACTAGCAAAATAAGGGAATCAATAAAAAGATCCTTTCCTTGGCTACTCAGCTAGAACTAGCCAATCTTATGAAGTACCTGCAAAAGTCCTAAAGCAGGAATAAGCCTGACATATTTGGGAAATAGTTAAGGGGCCAGAACAGCCGGAACAGCATAAAGGATAAGTGCTAGGAGATGAAATCAGAAACTTATGCAGCAGAGGTCAGAGCATGTAAGACATTCTAAACGTCAGTAAAAATTGTGAATGTGATTTTAAGTATGAGGGGAGGGCTGTGAGAAAAGAATATTATCTCATTCATATATTTAAAAGATATCCCTCTCAAAAAGTGAAACAAGATGAAACCAGAGAGGGAAACAAACCATACAAGACTCTTAGGAAACAAACTGAAGGTTGTTGGTGGGTGGGGATGAGGGGGGAATAGGGTGACTGACTGATGGACACTGGGGAGTGTACATGTTGTAGTGAGCGCTGGGTGTTAAGACTGATGAATCACCGACCTGTACCCTGAAATAAATAATACATTATACATTAATTTAAAAAATTAATTAATTAAAAATGAAAAAAAAATAAAAGATCTCCCTCTCTCTGCGGTGTAAAGAACAGAATGGAAACTAGGCAACCAGTTAGGAAGCTCTGGAAACTATAAACGATGTCAAAGACTACAGCAGCTTAGACCAGACTTAAATGTGTATGTCAAAGAAAAAACGCCCAGTTTTTTCTGTAAAGAAAACTGTGCTGAGATGTCTTTAAGCATTTTCTTTACCTGGCTCCCAGGATATCTCATTCTCCACCTACTGAGATGCTTAATCTGCCTTCGTTAAGTGATCTCCTTCATCTCCCCAACCTGTTCAGGCTGGAAATGTTTTAAGGCTTAGGTAATGAACCTTTTTTCTAGCTATTCTCATTCTTGTGGTGATTTCACCCAGACACTTGGCTTTAAAACCACCCATCTATATAATGATAATTCCCAATTTTACATCTCCAGTCTAGGTCTCTCCCCTAAACTCCAGGCTCATGTAGCCAGGTGATTGTATAGTAAACATCTTAAAATTTAACAAACCAAAATTGACATCCTTAACATTAATGGGGGGGGAGGCATTAAAAAATGCCGTTTTTTAATGCCTCCCCCCCATTTTTTTCTAAGTCCTCCCTACCTCAGATGGTAGCTACTCCACTCCTGCAACTGCTAAGGGATAAACCTTAAGAAATACCCATGACTCTTGTCTTCCTCTCACAGCCCACTTTCAAGTATGGCAGCAAATCCTTTCAGCTCTACCTTCAAAATCTATCCAGTAACCAACCACTTCTTACCCACCTCCCCTGCTTTACTCAGTCCAATTGGACTAGAGCTTTTCCCTCAACTGGTCTCTCCAGTTCTGCTCTTACCACAGCCTTCACCACTCCCCAAGGACCAAAACAGCAGTCAAGTGGTTCTAGTAAATCTGAATTAGATCATGTCATCACCTGCTCAAAACCTTCCAAAAGTTCCTCAACGAAAGCCCTTACAGTGGTCTTCAAGACTCACCCGACCACAACACTTCCGTGCCTCTGCTCCAGCCACTTACTTTGAACCTCTACTTTGCTCTGTCCCACATTGCTCTGTCCCAGGTCACTTCGTGCCAGTTGCCAAGGACTCCTCACTGTTCCTCAAACACTCCAAGCCTGCTTTAGCCTCACGACCTTTAAACTTGCAGGACCCTCAGCCTAAAATTATTCCAGCCCCTAAAATCATCTAGAATGCAAGGCTCGCTCTCTCATCCACTTCAAGTCTTCACTCAAATGTCATTCAAGTGTAGTCTTTCCTTTCAATGTTATTTAAAAAATTGCAAACTTCTCTGCCATCCTTAAAACTCTTTACATACCAGCAAGCTCTGCTTTATTTGCTTTATTATAAAGCAAATATTATATACTTTCCTGTATCTAATATACTATATATTTTACTTATTTACCTTATTGTCTGTCTCCTCCAAATAGAACACACTCTCTAGGGATTTTTATGTTTCATCTCCCGTTACAAAACTAGTCCCTAGAGCAGTACCTTTCACAAAGAACTCGGTTTATTCAATATTGAATCACTGAATGTTAAGTAAAGCCTCTCCAGAAATGTCAAGTTTTGCTAGGCCCAGGGCACCTGGGTAGCTCAGTCGGTTAAGCATCTGCCTTCAGCTCAGGTCATGATCTCATGATTAAGCCCCACATCAGGCTCCCCACTCAGGGTCTGCTTCTCCCCCTACCCCCCACACCCCCTCCACTCATGCTCTGCGCCCTCTCTCTCTCTAATAAATAAATAAAATCTTAAGAAAAAAAAAAGTTTTGCTAGGCCCAAATCAAATTCTGGGACTAGCCTAATTAAAAAAAAAAAAAAAATCCTGTGTCAGTATTTATATTCCATGAATAATATCCAATATTCCTAAGTGTTTCTAGTCACACTTTCATTATTCTATAAACTAAGATATTTACCTAACAATTATAGAGATGCTTACTGATTCCAAACAATTCGACTTCTCTCTTACTCCAGCATCACTACAATAGAAAAAACGGCAGACTTCAGCCAGAAGTCCTTTGTTCAAATCTTAGCTCAACATTTATCAGTAGTATGACTCAGGCAGTTTTAGCCTCCTCCAAGTCTTAGTTCCTCATCAAAGATAGCAAGGAGGGGGTAGATTAAAGCCCTACCTGCCTTACCTATCCTATACCTAATCACAGGATTATTGTGAAAATCAAAAATATATGAGAATATGCTTTATAAACCATAAATCATATACAAGTATAGGTAAACATCAAAAGTTTGAGAAAAACCTGAAATGGAACAGAAAAAGTCAATGTTTGGGAGAGCATATCTCACCATACCTCTCTGGAGACAGACTGCTCCCTAGAGTCCCTCTTCCACTTTCTACACCTTAAACAAGTTACTCAACCTCTCTGAGTCATTGTTTCCACATCCATAAATGGAGATAATACCAACCTTGGAAGATCCTTTTGAGGATTACAGCTTATATACAAATATATGTAATGCACCTATGGAATAAGCTTAATGAAAGACACTTTTGTTATTCATCTTTGTCTTTCAAAAGGACAAAACCCCAAAAACAGATAAATACAAACTACACCATGGAATTAGGAAAGAAGATGATTTTTATTTGGAAATTATATAAGAAAAAAGAAGGAAAGTGAGAAAGAGTCAGAGGTAATAGAGTAATAATCTCAACAGTTTGCCTATTAAGTTTGTTCTTTCTTTGTCTTGCCCTTCTCCAAGTAAAACAGCAGGATGAAATGCAAAGAAAAATCAGCATACAAAACACCACATTTAGTAATCCAAAAAAGTTAATTTTTAATCTAAATATATTTAATCTAAATATTTATATTACTATAAAATAATAAATATATTAAATATATTTAATCTAAATATCTTCTTTTCTTCAAAGAAGAACATTTTTATTAGTTCTTTAATTTTTTACACACCAATATGTATTTTGACACTCGAAACTCAAGGCACATATCAAAAAAATAAAACAATTGTGGTTTTCTAACTACAGAACCAAGATATATTTTATTAAATGTTCAGAAATATGGCAAAATGAATGAAAACAACTCAAAAAGTAAAACTGCAATTAAGATATAGATCATACAAACATTTCAAGAATGTTCTTTGAAAGCATTTCACTTTCTAGGACACCAGTAATTGTAAGAGGTACCACCAATATAACAACCATTTTCATGGGGAGGTGCGGGGGGTGGGGGGAGAGTCCCCACATTAAACACATACTTGGATACAAATAGCTGACGTAGATATACCAATTTCAAGAACATTAAAATGTAATGTATCCTTTTGGGATGCTGAAAATGTTCTATTTCTGGATCTAAAGGGCAGGTTAGAGTATGTTGAACTTGTGTACATTTATCACACTGTACACTTGATTTGTGTATTTTTCCTGTATCTACATTTAGTTCAACAAAAAAATTTATGTAATGTACCTACTCCATACACATACAGCTATCAATTGAATGAATTCTTGATCTAAATATGAAAGGTCAAAAAGATAAAGCTTTTAAAAGAAAACACAGAAAAGTAACTTCATGACATTGACACAAGCAGAAATTTCATAAATGCAAACAAAAAAGCACTAACCAATTGATAAACAAGACTTTAAAATCAAGCACTTAGATTCACCAAAACACCAAGATCCTAGAAGAGCTAGTTAGAGTTGAATACACCTGCAATGCACATAACCAACAAGACAGTAACCAGAATATGTTAAGAACTACAAATCAATATGGAAAAAATAAACAGCCTAACAGAAAAAGGGCAAAAGGCTTAACAGATACTTCACAAAAGCAGAAATCCAAATGGCCAATAACATGGGGTCCCAAATATGAAAAGGCACTCAATCTCATTAGTCATCAGGAAAATAAAATTAAAACTATATGCAATACCATTACGCACCAGTCCAGAATAACTAAAAATAAAAAGTCTGACAATAATAAGTGCTGACAAAGATACAGAACAACTAGAACTCTCATACATTGGTAGTGGGAGTGTAAATGTGTAAAAACACTTTCCAGAACTTTAGCAGAATCTACTAAAAATGACCATACCATAACCATGACTTAATAATTCTACTCTAAGGTACATAACCAATAAAAATGCACATACAGGGACGCCTGGGTGGCTCAGTGGGTTAAAGCCTCTGCCTTTGGCTCAGGTCATGATCCCAGGGTCCTGGGAGAGCATCGGGCTCTCTGCTCAGCAGGGAGCCTGCTTCCTCCTCTCTCTCTGCCTGCCTCTCTGCCTACTTGCGATCTCTGTCAAATAAATGAAAAAATTTTAAAAAAAAAATGCATACACATATTCATCAGGAAAAAAAAAGTACAAAAATGTTCATTGCAGGGGCATCTGGGTAGCTCAGCCAGTTAAGCATCCAACTCTTGATCTCAGCTCAGGTCTGGATCTCAGGGTCGTGAGCTCAAGCCCTGCACTGGGCTCCACGCCCGCACTAGGTATGGAGCCTGCATACATACATAAATAAACTCATTGCGGCAAAACAACCAAACATCCACCAACAGTAGAATGGATAAGCTATGGTATACTCACATAACAGAATACAGCAATGAGAAGAAACAAACCACAACAAGCGTTAATCTCCTAAATTTAATATCGTACAGAAGAAGCTCAAATAAGATATACTTTATGATTCTATTTTATGTAGATTTCAAAACCAGACAAAACTTTTCTACTGTTAGCAGGAACACAGTAAGGGTTGGGGATTCCAGTACTGATATGTTTCTTGAGCTAGGTGCTGATTAAATAAATGTGCTTATTTTGTGAAAATTCATCTAGTTGTACATTTTTCTATATGTATGTCACGATTCTCTGAAAATCTTAGATAAAATGGGGATCCAACTGGTGAATCAGGATTTCTAATCCTTTCCCACCAGCAACATTCTTCACCGATACCATACTCAGAGACTTAACCAGCAGTAGTCCTTTATCACCCCCACTGCTCTTCAGGATTGAAACAATCAATATCTTTGTCCATAGTTACTTTATGCCAAGCACTTTAACATTCATTCATTCATTCAAATACTTACTGAATACCTACTATGCACCTACTGTGCTGAGTACTTAAGATACAAAAAAAGAGCAAGACAATGTTCCTAGCTTTGAGGAGTTCCTAACCTTATAGAAGACCACACACACGGGGGCACCTGGGTGGCTCAGTCAGTCCAGCATCCAACTCTTGGTTTTGGTTCAGGTCATGATTTCATGGGTCATGAGCAGGAAGTCTGCTTGAGATTCTGTCCCTCTGTCCCTCCCCTCACTCTCTCCCTCTTTCTCTAAAATAAATAAATCTTTAAAAAAAAAGAAAGAAAGAAGAAGAAGACAACCACACATAAAGAAAACCAAATAAATGTACAGAGATACACACAGGACATTATGGAAGTACAAAGGAACAACAAAAACATCCTGGGAGAGGTCAGGCATTAGGACAGCCTTCGTGGGGGTATGAACACCTGAGTCTTTAAAGGAGTGGGAATCATCCAGGCAAAGTGCATTCCAACAGAGCAAAGAGCTTGTGTAAAAGCACAGCGTACTTAAAGAAACAACTGCAGCTGCTACATGTTGCCTAAGGGTGGTAAAAACAAGGACTGGGATGGGGTGAGAAGGAGTGGCCCAAGAGATAGGAGGATGCCAAGTCATGAAGAAACTTAGACCTTTCCAACAGGCAAGATGGGTCAGTAAGATTTATGCAAAGGAATTATGTGGTCAGACAGATTATTCAGGGAGTGATGCAGAGGATGAACTGAAGGAGGATAAGGCTAGGAGAAAGAAGACTGGTTAAGAGGCAGTTATAACTGTCTTGACAGAAGATAGTAAGAGCCTGAAATAAAATAAAAGCTATACAAAATATAGAGAAAATACAGAGTTCAGACACATTATGCTGCTGGTCTAGAGAAAGCACTTTGAAAACCACTAATCTACACTACAGGTTGGCATATTTTTCTCTAAAGGGCCAAATAATAAATATTTTAGGCTTTATGGGCCACAGGCAGTTTCTACTACACTTCTTGGTTTATGTTTGTTTTTAAACCCTTTGAAAATTACAAACCGTTCTTAGCTAGTAGACTTGACCAAGATAAAGGCTGTAGGCTGGATCTGGGCTGCGGGCATAGTTTGCTGATCCCTGCTATACAAGAGTAAAGAAGTGAGGATTAACCTTCCCAGGAGATTAATTTTCCTAAAATGCTACTTCCATATTAGTTCCCTACTCAGAAACTTCTCCCTAGGTCCTGACTGCCTACTGAGTAAGTCAAATCACTATGCTGCACAGCACTCACAGGCATCCATACTCTAGCACCAACCTACTACTCCAGGCTCAAGAACTATATACTCCAGTACGAATCTTACATTCTTATTAAATTGACCTCCTTACATTATTTGCCTCTGTATTTTGTAGTTTTCCCCAATGTTCTTTTCTCCTCTCTAACAGAACTAAACACCATTCCTTCAAATCACAATTCAAATCCTACTTTGAAGTGATTCCATAATCCTCAGAACTCCTAAAAGCACTACCTCAATGGATCCAAAGTTTATCTGCTATCTTAAGACCTACTTCAAATAAACTGTAAATTCTTTGAGAACAAAGAATAATTTATACTTCTATCAAAGGGCTAGTATATTAACAAGAGAGAAATAAAAATGAAAGCATATATGTGTATACATACATAACATATACTTACACACACACTCTCTTTTTTTTCCCTCTGAGCTAGCTATGTAACTGAAGCAAATGTGATTTCACCCTTACTTATAACAGTAACTAAAAACTTTAATTCTATGGACATGATCTGAATGCTGTAGGAAGGATAGAATGACAATCCACAATCACATCTGTCTCTCCTATTACTCAAGTTTTCACAGCAAGTTCACTAGGGAAACAATAATAACACAAGTAAAAGTTTTCCATTGGTCAATGTTGCCAACATAGGCACAATGCGATACTGTTAAGTAAGTTACTAGACCAAGTCAAAGTTTACTTAACTATTTTTACTTCATTTATTTTTATTATTTATTATTATTTTTAAAATATAAAATAAGCTTTAACAACTACATTGCTTTAAATTCACCCTTTATTATTACTTAAGTTTAAAATCACACATAGACACACACACACATGTGCCCCACATGCTTTGAATTTTTTAACAATAAGTTTCTCTAGGACAATTCACATTATCAAAATGGCATTATTGATTTCATTGAGAATTTAGGGAAAGAAGATTACATTTCAAATTTTTAAGAAAATAGTCCATTTTAGGAATTGTTGAATCACTATATTTTATAGCTAAAACTAATGTAACACCATAAAAAAAAGTAAGAAGAGAAAGAAAATAGTTCATTTTCATTCACTACTGATAAATAGCTATGATCAGAGAATGTTTTGAGCTGGATTAAAGGATTCTTCTTATAACTGAGATTACTGACGAAGTCTTTTCAGTCCAAAGTGTGAGCCATACTTTATTTTACTACCCAAAGAATATTCAAGAATCTATAAAAATTCCTCCAGAATCAATTTGCCCAAATTTCAAGGCAAACTACATTAAAAAGTATAAAACACTTATAGAAAGATATAGAAAACAGAACCAAAAGAAGTAAATCAAAAGATGGCCATGAAAGTGAAAACTGAGACTTGAAAACACATTGAAGAAAGCAGCTTACTGACTTGGAACCCAGAAAAGACAATTATGCATTGATAAATTGAATACTAATAATGCACTTAATGGAGGACAAGCCCAGGAGCCAGGGACTCTTCTATTTCTCAATTTCTGTACCGCCACTGGCTCCTACCGAGTCTTGGGCACATCCCCATATGTAGAACAAGAAAAGCTTAACTGACATTCTCAGACTGTGGGAATTGATTAAACGTTTATGAAGTACTTTAGGATCATGAAGGGAAGCCAAATGTCACTTGCTTAGTACAAAAATACAGCTACCTGTTAGGCTTGCAAATCCAATCATTAGGATTCTTTTGTGTCTACTTAACACAGCAAATCTTCAGTGAGTCAGTAAAGTGCATGTATATGTGAGTCCGTTTAGCAACTTCAGAGAAAGGATTTTCTTCCAAATCTTTGTTGTCTCACAAGCCATGGCACTACCCAACCCAACTATATGCAAAAGGAAGCATGATGCGATCCACATTAAAGTTAGCTCTAGTCTACTGACAAGCCAATAGCAAATGACTGAACACTATTAGGAATCACAGTGGAACTTTCTTTGTTAACTTACCAGAAATGTGACTCCTGAAAGTAATCCCAGGAAACAGTCGTCCTAACAAGACGTTCGTTAAAGGGAAAGTCCCTAGGCTTTCTTACATAAAGACGTCTGAAATGTTTGCAGACAGTGTCGACAGAAGGCTAAATTCGCGCAGACCCTAATCTAATTCGCTAGGTAGTTCCAGCACCTGCTCGGTGGTGAGCGACTAGACTGGCGAGGCTGCTGAGCAAAGTGCTGATGCCATCTCCAGCTGCCCCTTTCCGCGAATGACAGTAACAATGAAAACACTGACAAAAGAGCTGAGAGGCCACCCCAAGCCACTGCTTGGCAATACTTCTACCCTACCCCCAACACACAGGAGCTGCACAGCCCAGAAAAGGCCCTCCTCTACCAGATCTCGCAGGCGGAGACCTCGTCTCTCGTCTGGCAACGTGAAAAAGTACTACCCGGCACTCCTTTCCAGACAGCCGAGCACCTGAAAGGTGAGGGGAACGCTGCCCGTCTCCGAACCGCCGGCGGAAGAAGGAGAAGACTTCCTCGCAGGAGACGGGTGAGCGGAGCCCGTGGCGCACACGGCCAGACCCAGAGAACCGCCCGGGTCGCGGGCGCCTCTCGCACCGCCGGCGGGGAGCAACCGCGAGCGCAGGAACGCGCGTCCCTCCCTCGGCTCCGGGTGGGGGAAGCCGGGCTCGGGCGCCGGGCGAACCGTCCTCCCGGGGGTGGCAGCGCTCGGCCGCCCGCTTCCCCGGAGCCCCAGGAGGCGACAAGTAGGTTCGGGTCCGGGAGCTCCGGGAGCACATTCTTGCCTCGAGCCCGGTCCCGAGGGAGGGCGCAGGCTGCCAAGGCGGCGACTCTCCCTCTCGCCCAACTCCGGGGTGAGCGAGAGGGCGTCCGGCCCCGGGCTGCCCGGCGGGATGCCACCCGGGTGGGGGAGGCGGCGAGGCCGGCCTCCGGGCCGCTCCCTCCCCACGCGGTCCTCCCGCCGCCGCGCGGAGCCGGGCCGCCGACCTCGGGCGGCCGGGCGCCGGGCCAGGCGGCGGCGGCGGGCAGACGGGCCGGCCGGCCTGGGGCCCTACCTGAGGCTGTGTACCAGCTCCCGGCGTGACTGGCTTCCCGGCAGACCACTCGGTTGGACATCTTGGTGCCTGTGCCGCCTATGGTGCACGAGGATGAATGAGGAGGCGGCGGCGGCGGCGGCAGGAGCGGCTCCGCGAGGGGACGAGACACCACGGGCCCAGCCCAGGAGGAGGCGGCAGCGGGGAGGGGATCAGCCCGGCCCAGGAGGAGGAGGAAGAGGAGGAGGAGGCGGCGGCCCAGGAGGAGGAGATGGCAGCCGGGGCGGTGGCGGCGGCAGCAACAATCACCACAAACTCCGGCGACCGCCGGAAGATGGGGCCCGCGGCGGCTTCACCGAAGCCCGGAAAGCCCCGGCCCCGGCCCCCGGACTCGCCGCTGCTCCCCAGCCGCGGCTGGTTCCGCCGAGCCGCCCCCACGGCCCCCTCCCCTCCCAGCTGGCCTCCCCGAGCCACCGCCGGTGACCCCACCCCCGTGACTCCGCGCCCGCCCCCTCCCCCCACCCCCCGCGGGACTCCCCGCACCCAACCCCACCCCCGGCAGGGCCCTCCTGCCCGCCCGGCCGCCGGCCCGCGGGCCCCGCCCCGCCCCGCTCCTCCTCCAGCCGCGCGGCGAGGTTAACGGCGGAAACCGGACAGGCCAGACGGCATCTGGGGTCGGGCGGCCCCGCGAGGAGGCAGCGGCGGCTGCAGCTCTGCGCACACAAAAGCCCAGGGCCGGGGCCTGAACCGGGGAAGGCAGACCCAGAGAAGAGCCAACGCTTCCTTACTCGCCACTCTAACGGGTCCTGCCCACTGAGCATGCCCAGCAGCCGCGGCCAGGCCCGCCGAGGAATCTCAACGTGCGCGCTCCGCTCTCCGGGGTTTAGCGGCAGCAGCGGCTGAGAGGGGGGAGCTGCGGGCGGAGGGGGGGGGGGTAGGCAGGACGCAGCCGCAGGGCAAGCCCCCTCCCCCAGCCAACTTCCTTAAATGAAGAGCACCTAGGGCTCGCCGTTGCGGCTTTCCAAGAGGACAGTCCGTCTCCTCCTCCCCCCCCACCTCCTCATACACACGAATCTTCAGTGGATTCACACCCCCAAGGTCTCAATCCTAGGGATGCAAGCGTGTGGCCACGCTGGGAAGTTCATTTGTAGAAGCAGGCACATGGTAGTGTGCCTGTGGTCTCTGCAAATGCTAGTTTTTGCTTCACGGGGCCACCCTTACCACCTAATCTTGGCTTTGACACTGTAAACATTTATCTTGTTTCATTTTATACGGATGTAGGTGCATGCCTTAACTCTCTAATTAGATTCAAGCGTGATATAGCTAGCCTGTTATTCTCATCTATGAAGAGGGGATAATATATTCATTCGAGAGCTGTCCCTAGGATTACAAGAGTTAATAAATGTAGAGCCTGACACAGTATGCATACAACAAACATTATTAACAACCCTTCCTTCTCTTATAAATCCCAGTATTTCACATAAGTGTCAGGAATAAAGAATTCCTTTAAAATTACAGAAGAATCACAGGAAAGTGGGGTATCTTGGACCTCGGAGGAAGTGTTATGAAGTAGATCATTCCAAAATTGGGAAGAAAATAAATGAAATTTGCATGTCTTTAATGAAAGATTTGGGTTAAAACCATAAAATTGTTATATCTGAATTTCATACTAAACAGATGGTTGGTAGAGTTCAAAGCAAATATCTGGCTGCCTAATATTCAAGTTTCCCTAGCGCCATAATATATTTATTTTTAATTTATTGTCCTGTTCCCACCCCTCCTCCCATTTTTTCAACTTTAAGCCCCAAGGATCTTGTGTGAGGTCCCAGGCCTAAAAGCCTCATCAGTTACTGGAACATTTCTGACTTTCACACCTTTTCTACAGTTATTAGATTAAATCTCCACCGATATGTATTTCTTTACTGAATTTTTAACCCTCTCACTTCGCCACTAACCTGCCAAAACAGCAACATGTAATGCAGAAAAAGACAAAAAGGATGTGCCAAATAGCCGATTTAAAGATAACAAAAAGGCTGGTTGCAGCTGTAATTCCACCATACTTTTCCCGGAGCACCAAAAATCAGTGGTAAATGATGGCATGGTAAACTAGTAAACTTTCATCATAAATTCAAGGAAAGGAAAATGGTCGATATGGTTGACATGGCATTGATAAGCAGTGATAGCTCTTGAAGTTAATGATTCCTTATTCTGTTTCTATGACCCAAAACAAGGAGTGGAAGGGACACTGGATACAATGAACTAAGAAAGCTTCATATTTCAGGCTGGTCAAACTAGAAAATCAGATTTGAGTCATGACTCTGTTCCTCACCAGCTGTGATCATGGGCATCTAGTAATGTAACCTTTTCAAGCCTCAGTCTTCTCATCTGTCAAATGCAAACAGCAATATCTGACTCACAAGCTTCCTGTGAGAATCATTTTATTTAAATCATTTTAATTCACTTTACTTAAAATGAAAATATTCTGAAAACAATTTATAAGCTGATCTTTGTTTCTTATCATTATCCTCTGCTCCTAGCAACAATCCTAGGACTCATTCCAAACTAGTAACCTAATTTAAATTTAAGCTTCCTCCCTATGAAAATGTTCTGCTGGAGGCTTCTTTCCCCAAAGGATTATTCTTACTAGTCAAACTGTTTGGCAATATGTACAATTCCCATATTATTAACAATTTCCATTATATCCACCAGGGATTTGGGTTTGACACTCCATAAACAGTCCTAGCAAAAGGTAAGATGGAATTCCTCAATAAGAGAGTCCTTATAAAGCAGACTTTAATAAGGCACCACTAGTCCTAGAACCCAACATATGTTCTATATTCGCTGCATCAGTCTGTATTAGCAAACAACTAGCACAACCACAATATCCATCAATATGAGACTTGTTACGTATCCACCCATTAGAAAGAATAAGGTGGTGCTGTATACTGGTATAGAGAGCTAAAAAAAAAAAAAAGGAAAAGGCAAATTGCAGAGCAATGTATAAAGTATGCTACCATTCATGTAAAAATAAATACTTTAAAAATATATTCCCACACACTTGCATATACACAGAATACTTCTAGGAGGAAACACAAAAATTGGTGACAGTACTTGTTTAGGTGGCTGAGGTACAAGGATGGATAAAAGATTTAAAATTTTGTGTATCTCTGGAATTTTGTGCCACATATAGTACCTAAACACACATACACACACACACACACACACACAATACATCTTTAGGCTTGATTTCTGGAATCTAAATGGCAATAGTAAATTGAACATTTTTATAATTTACTTATCCACGGCGGACAGCTTGAGGAGTCCACTAAATACTAAAAGCCCCATACCCAAAAGATATTCTAGAATAAAACCACAGAGTTTTGAAAAAAAATCAAGGCTAAGAGACAAGTTTAGCATAAAGATGCTATTTTGATTTCAATTAAAACTGGTACTCTAAGAAAGACAAACACTATTATGATTTCTCTTACGTGTAGAACTTAAAAAAACAAAATGAATGAATAAACAAAAAAGCAGAAACAGACCCATAAACACAGACACAGAACAAACTGGATGTTGCCAGAGGGGAGTAGGGCGGGGGTGGGAAGTGCACCTTCCAGTTATGGAATGAATAAGTCACAGAGATGAGAGGCACAGTATAGGGAATACAGTCAATGGTATTGTAATAGCATTGTATGGTAACAGATGGTAGCTACACTTGTGAGCACAGCATAACTACAGAGTTATTGAATCACTATGTTATAAACCTAAAACTAATGTAACATTGTATGTCAACTATACTTCAATTAAAAAAAAAAAACCTAGGGGCACCTGGGTGGCTTAGATGGTTAAGCGTCTGCCTTCAGCTCAGGTCAAAATCTCAGGGTCCTGGGATCAAACCATGTCAGGCTCCCCGCTCAGTGGGGAGTCTGCTTCTCTCTCTCCCTCTGCCCCTGCCTCTCCTGCTTGTGCTCTCTTTCTCTCTCTCTCTCTCTCTCTCAAATAAATAAAATCTTAAAAAAAAAAAAAAAAGTACTCCAATCTATCAATTGTTTGCCCTTCCATCAGAAGCTGAGCTTATTAATATTCATCAAACATTTAACTATATACCTGACAATGAGCTAAGTACATATTTAGTGATTCTTATTAAGACAAAAATTTGTCCACTCCCAATTTTTTAAATAAATTTTGTAAAACTTTTTTTCATATTTATTGTTAATATTATTTTAAATTCCCAGAAATGAAATAATAGTTAAAAGATTTTAAGGGTTTGGTGTTTTTTTAAAGATTTTATTTATTTATTTGACAGACAGAGATCACAAGTAGGCAGAGAGGCAGGCAGAAAGAGAGAGGGGGGGAAGCAGGCTCCCTGCTGAGCAGAGAGCCTGATGCAGGGCTCGATCCCAGAACCCTGGGATCACAACCTAAGCCGAAGGCAGAGGCTTTAACCCACTGAGCCACCCAGGCACCCCAAGGGTTTTATTTTTAAAGCTGATAAGAATTTTTTTTTTTTAAAGAAAATACATATTCATTACTGCCTGGCCCCTTTATATCTGGTGACCCATTTTCCACTATTATATTACTTTCCTACTTTTTTTTTTACTGGTCAAACTCAGCAAAGACCAAAATGCCAAGAAAAGTGAAAGGTTAAAAGACCTAGAATGCTCTCAATATATCCCATCATTATTACTTCTGTCCATCTTTTTAAGCTACCTTATTCAAGGATAGACTCTTGAAAGAAATATGTTGAAACTATTCACTTACCTCCCCTAAATTAATGGAGATCCACATAATGCAAAACACTAATTTCATATCCCAGAAGCCTAATTTAAATGTAGAGATTTTTAAATAAATAGATTCTCAATGATAGCCATTTGCAGCTTTCAACTTGTTCCCTTATTTCTACAGTGTGATATATGTATCAGGCCTCCCAATTTGTTAATGCCTTTTTGGAATCCAGTCCAGAAAAATATCTGGCTATAATATTTTATACTATCCCTACAGCCATTCTATCATGTTTCTAACAGGAAGTTATCAATCTTAAAATCCCACTATACCTTCTCCTAAATGAAATTTAAGCAAAGGTTCAATATTCTTCCCATAGGATCATCAGAATTAAGTAAACAATGCTGTCATTCTATCCAAACCATTTTTCTTTTTTTCACTTCAAGGTCTCCATTTCCTCTAAGAATCTATGCCTGACTTGCTCTACTGGTCCTCCCACTAACCTACCAATGTAATTCAAGAATTCACTCTATAGGGGCACCTGGGTGTTCAGTGGGTTAAGCCTCTGCCTTCCACTCAGGTCCTGATCTCAGGGTCCTTGGATTGAGCCCCGCATCCCATCATCCCATCATCCCATCGGGCTCTCTGCTCAGCAGGGAGCCTGCTTCCTTCTCTCTCTGCCTGCCTCTCTGCCTACTTGTCATCTCTGTCAAAAAAAAAATAATAATAATAATAATAATTCATTCTATAACATATAGGTCTTTCTACTCTATTTCTGTATTTGTTTACTAAACAATAACCTATCCATTAAGCAATCGAAGGGTTGGAATGGTTTCTATAATACAATCGCCAGCTACATGTAAAATACATCATCAAAGTATAGAGAAACTTGCTTAACTGGTTCCTATTTCATCAGCTCACAGGAGTAAGTGATGTTCTCCATTCCCATGGTAAAACAAGGTTGAACTCTTGAAGCTTAAAGACTACACTTTTTAGGAAATTCTCACATGATTGCAGGCTCCTCCCCAGGTTTGTGTGCATAACTAACACAGGTCAATAGTGTTCTCCAGCTAACTTAGGCCAGTTGCACTAGGTATTACCATTACATAATTTAATTAAATATTACATAAACCAATGAAATAAAAACACATAATGCAAAAGGTGTACAAAAATTAGGTGGAATGCTTTGGAAAGATTAAGTTAAAAACTGTCAAATCAGAAGCAGGTAAGAAGACTGAAGGCCGGAGAAAAAAATCATGAAAAAAAGCACAAGATTCTATAAATTACTACTTAAATGTCTAAAAGCATACTTTCTCTCAAAAACCCTGATACTAAATGTGCAGACCATACACTACAGGAGTGGTCTGAGGAAGAAAAATGAAACAGAATTCCAATCAGAGAACCCAATCACAGAGAAAAGATTGGAAAAGAAATATTAACAAGTTAATATAGATTATTACGTTTAGGTTTAAAAAAGAAACTGTTCAGTGTCATTTATGATTTCCTACCATGACTCACTTTTTCATTTACCAACTAGATATAAGGGTTTCTACTATACACACACAAGAGGATACTGATTTTCCCCCAAAAGAAAAATTCTAAGCACACCTGAGAGCATTAGAGCAGAGGGTAATATAGCATTAAGGGAAAGTAGCATTAAGCTGGGTTTGAATCCCTGCCCCAAACTTATTTCCCCTATAACCTTGAGCAAGTTAACTAAATCTCATTTTTCTCATCTAAAAATGAGGTATTAAAATTAAACCTACCTCACAGGGTTTTGCGGATTTACAATTCAGGTATTTAGCATGGTGCCTGGCACATGATAAGGGCTTGGTTAAGTAGCATGTGCACTGCCAGCAAAAGATATGTCTATTCTCAGCTGTTACTTTAAAAAGTATCAATTTCAAGATTGAGTAATTTAAGCCCCAACTCAAAGATAATATAACACTAGAAGTAATGTAGCACTAGGCAGAGTACTGCATTACTTCTAAATGGTCTTCACCAGAAGTTCTATCAGAAATGCCTTGAAGAGTTTTTGTCAAATTCAGAAGCCAGGCTCTATCACAATATAATCAGGTTCTCCAGGGCTATTTACATATGAAATATATATATGAAAAGTTCCCAAGTGGCTCTGATGTAAATCACGGATGAAGAACTGCTGTAAGATGATAAAACTATTGATGCTTTAATAAAAAATTACCCAATTAGTACTTAATCAAATGTTAAAATACCACAAAAAAGACTTGGGCAGATTAATGTAGGAAGTTAGCCAAATAACCAAAATGTATCAGATAGAATTAATATTTGCAGAAACTACTACATAAGCAAGAGATCCCAATCTTCGCAGGTTTTTCCTATGCAAATTATACACATCTGCAAGTTTAAATCAAAACCATGTCACCTCGCCCCAAGTGTCACTCCTACTGAAATAAGCTTTTCCGGTATTAAACTTAAGACATACCTCGTATGTCTTAGCATAGCTCGTACCTCAACTTTGTTTTCACATGTTTAGCATGGACACCCATCTTTAATGTGCTTCCAAAGCAGGGGGTTTCTTTTAAATAAACTCTATGCCCAGGGTGGGGCTTGAACTCATCATCCTGAGATCAAGAGTTGCCTGCTACCAACCAAGCCAGCCAGGTGCTCCCAAGGCAGGCTATCTCAACCTTAGCATGAACTGATATTTTGAACTGGATAATTCCTGTGGATGGGAGGGGCGTGCAGGCTGGCCTGTGTATTGTGAAGTATTTAGCAGCATTCCTGGCCATTACCCACTAGATGCCAGTAGAACTCCACCTTACTTGAGCAGTGACAACCAAAATGTTTCTAGACGCAGCCAAATGTGCTCTGGAGTGAGAAGGCAAAGACATTTGCGCTGAGAACTACTTCCCTTAATATTCTTCCTGCCTGGCTTTCTTCAGTTTTCTTTTTCCAGAGCTAATGAATTATCATAGTTTTTTCATACAGGACAAAGTAAGCAGACCCCCAAAAAAGGACTGGCTGGTGTTTTTTATTGCCAAAAGCAGCAATGATGTGAACTCACACAAGTACTTCTCACGTGGCTCTCTATCAGCAACACACTGGCAGAACTGGGTTTGAATGCCATTCAAGCACTTACCAGCAGTGTGGTCTTGAGCAAGTCACTTAATCTCTCCAAATGTTTCCTCATCTGCAAAATGGGAATAACAACATCTGCTTTGTAGAGTTGCTATATTAAAGATAATTTAAGTAAAATAGTACTTATGCCTGATACACAGAATTGTAATAAAAAACAGCTATTACTATATTACTACCACAAAGGTTTATAGCAATGAAGGATATTGCACAACCTCCACAATGCTCATAGCAATACTCCAACTTGACTGTGCATTAGAGTCACCTGTGATGTTAAAAACTGAAGATGCCTAGATCCCACCCTCCAAGAGGTCCAAGGATAACGCTGAGAAAAACTGGCTCTGAGCTTTTTCTTTAGGTTGAACTTGACTCTGGTGTACATTCATGTTGTAAAACTCTGCAGCATTCTAAGACCCAAGAAAGAAGCAATTCATGAAAATAACTGAACCATATTATTACCGTATTAACCGTGTATTTCTCATATAAAACAAAAACTACTTTCAAATAGTGACGTTTTAACAGTTTATTTTGAAGGTCATTTAAAAACAAAGTTAAAGACAATCTGAGAAAAAATTGCACAGAATATACTCATTAAATAAGTATGGTGATTAAATCAAAATAAGGAATATATGTTTTCTTCTGCAATTCCGGAAATAAGTTCTGTTGTCCTGACGGTTCTTATACTTCCAAAAAGGGGGAAAAATCATGGCAATTAAAGCTGCCTCTTAATCATGTAAATCTACAGTAGAAATCAAAATTTTCTGTTCTTCCCAGTAAGTCAGTTTCGATCTTCAAACTGTGCCTTGTTTTTTAAAAGATAGGATGCTAGAAATTCAATGGGATTTGGTGGTCTGTAAGGGAAAAGAAATCCAAAGTTTAGAAATTTATATTCTAAGCATATTAATTTAAAATGTACTGTTCCATAACAAAAACACATCTTTTTCAGCTTAATTTTCATTTTACTTTCAAAGGCCATTTGTGGTAAATACGGTGAATGAAATATGCAAGTAAATCAGTCAACAACATAGTGAAAAGAGACTGAAAGTTTTGTTATGGCTTAAATCTGGTTATAACACAATTTTAAAACACGAGTTTCAAAAATGTAATTTTTGGCAATGGGATGACAATTATGCAGGGGGAATAATAACTTAAAGGGGTCATGAGGGAGAATTCTGGGATCCTGACAGTATACAGTTTCTTGATTTGAGTCCAAGTTATGTGGCTACATTTGGATTCTGAAAACTCATCAAACTGTACACCTATGATACGCACAATTTTTCCTGCAGGTATTACCTTTCAATAAGAGTACAAAAACAATATAGGAAAATGGCTATAGCATCACTGAGACAAGTGGATGAACCCCCAAAAACTAATCAAAGGATTCAATATTCATTTGGACAAAAAAGTACTGGTATGTTTCTTTTTAAAAAGGCACCTCTCAGGATGCCTGGGTGGCTTGGTTGGTTTCAGTACAGGTCATGATCCTGGGGTCTTGGGATCAAGCCCCATATTGGGCTCCTTGCTCAGCAGGGAGCCTGCATCTCCCTCTGTCTGCCACTCCCCCTGCTTGTGACCTCTCTCTCTGACAAGTAAATAAAATCTTTTTAAAAAAAAACAAAGTCACCTCTATTTTACTTCAAATACTTAAATCAATAATAGTTCTAATACTACTACCACACAGTACAACTGAGAAGTTAAACCTATTTTAAAATTAAGAAGTGGTAAGGGCATCGGGGTGGCTCAGTTAAGCAGTTAAGCATCTGCCTTTGGCTCAAGTCATGATTCCAGGGTCCTGGTCTCTGGTCCACAGAAGTCTGCTTCTCTCCCACCCTCTGCATACTGCTCTGCCTACTTGTGCTCTCTCTGTCAAATAAATAAATAAAATCGTTAAAAGAAATTAAGTGGTGGGAGAATGGGGAATTGGAGGAAGGTGCTCAAAGGTACACACTTCCAGTTACAAGATGAGTAAACACCAGGGCTATGATGTACGACACAATGAACACAGCTAACACTGCTGTGGGATAGAGAGCAAAGTTGTTAAGGGGAATACCTAACAGTTCTCATCACAAGAATTTCTTTTTTTTTTTTTTCCTTTTTATTGCATCTATCTGAGGTGGTGGATATTAACTAAACCCACTGTGGAATCATTTCATAATATATGTAAATCAAACCACTATTCTATATGCCTTAGGTTTATATAGGGATATATATTATTTCTCAATAAAACTAGGAAAAATGTTAACAAAAAATATATTTCATATTATTACTTTTCCTTAAAGTATTCTTGCTAAGGAAACAAGTCAAAAGACAAAAAGTTGGGGGAATCAGCTATTTAAAATCCTACTATGGGGAGCCTGGGTGGCTCAGTGGGTTAAGCCACTGCCTTCGGCTCAGGTCATGATCTCAGGGTGCTGGGATCGAGTCCCACATCGGGCTCTCTGCTCAGCAGGGAGCCTGCTTCCCTCTCTCTCTCTCTGCCTGCCTCTCTGTCTACTTGTGATCTCTGTCTGTCAAATAAATAAATAAAATCTTTAAAAAAAATAAAATAAAATAAAATAAAATCCTACTATGAAAAGGCATATTTAGGATTAATTTACAATGATCTCAAAACATTCCCTTAGATTTTAAACCGTCTTTTGAACTACCTAGACATAAACAATTTTTTACACATTTATAATTAATTTCATGAATAATTTTGCCAGAATTCCTTATGTAAAAAGTGTATTTACCAATAGCATGTTACTTAAAAACTTCAAATTTTTCCTTCTAGCATTTAAAGCAATATTTATAATCCCGATATCAACCTTCTGTAGATAAAGAATAAAAATATATATATAATATATAAATAAAATAAAAATATATATAAAAATATATATAAAAAATTTAATCTATTTTAATTAACAGTATTAGAGCCAAGACATATCCTGCAGTCATAAATAAATCCTATTTTATACACATAACCAACTTATGAAAACATTTTTCTTATTGGATTTGCTTATACAAAAAGAACTAAGGTAGGATTACAAGGAAAAAACATGTACAGAAAAAAACTTGTGATGCTGCTAACAAAGAAATATAAACAAAATAGCTTGGCAAGACAAGTTTATAATAACATTCATGCTGCTGAGGTTATGATAGTGGAAGAAATTTGAGGACAAACTTCTGGACAGAAAAGTGATTTTATGTGTCAAACACTGTAATAGTCATGTTCCTCAAACTAGCAAATCAACTCTTGTAAATTTATCATAAGAAAGTAATTAGGAGGGGCGCCTGGGTGGCTCAGTGGGTTAAAGCCTCTGCCTTTGGCTCAGGTCGTGATCTCAGGGTCCTGGGATCAAGCCCCGCATCGGGCTCTCTGCTCAGCGGTGAGCCTGCTTCCCCCTCCCTCTCTCTCTCTGTCTACTTGTAATCTCTGTCTGTCAAATAAATAAATAAAATCTTAAAAAAAAAAAAAAAAAGAAAGTAATTAGGAGCGCCTGGGTAGCTCAGTCATTAAGCATCTAACTTCCGCTCCCGCTTGGGTCATGATCACCGGCCCTGGGATGGAGCCCCACATCAGGCTCCCTACTCGTGGGGGTGGGGGGCGGGACAGGAAGCCTGCTCTTCCTCTCCTACTCCCCCTGCTTGTATTCCCTCTCTCACTGTGTCTCTGTCAAATAAGTAAATAAAATCTTTAAAAAAAAAGAAAGTAATTAAACAGGGGTACCTGGGTGGCTCAGTTATGTGTCCGCCTTCAGTTCAGGTCATAATCCCAGGGTCCTACTCAGTGGGGAGCCTGTTTCTCCCTCTACTTCTGTCCCTCCCCCCACCTCTTGCTCTCTTGAGCATGCTCTCAAATAAATAAAGTCTTAAAAGAAAAATTAAACAAAGGCAAAAGAAGCATTAAAACATATAAAGTGCCTGCTAATTTACATTAACAAAGAAAATTGGACCTATGTGTTCTACAATGAGAAAATGGCTAAGTTAATTGCAGTATTGTTATAATATCATCACAATGGCTATGTAGAGTTAAGGAAAAAGTTTTAAGTTCTAATATTAAGTAAAAAGAACACATATAATTACATGTATACCATGATTCCAAAGCTTTACAAATAGACATATGATCCAACACTAGTAGAGATAAATCAAAGTGTCTGAACTGATGAGATTATGGCTGACTTATTTTTAATTCTAACATCCAAAAATTTCTTCTATTTTAAAAATAACACTACTAATGATATTCCTTTTTTTTTTCTTTTTTTTAAACTAATGATATTTCAATTGGGGAAGTCTTTATTTAGCATTCTCTGGTAACTCCATTTGCAGACAGTATCATCTTACCTTTCTTTCGCAAGCACAGCAAGTCCCTGTAATAAAATAGGCACAACTGTCTGATCCAGGTAGGCACGAGTTGGCAAAGACTGGAGATCCACTTTCTGTTTTGAGGACTTTTCTGCATTAATCTTCTCATTGTCTACTATCCTCTAGTGGATTCAAAAAACATGCATGTATATTACAAATAACTAGATTATTCTGAGTGCTAAACAAAAATTAATGGACATATGACACTAATAAAAAAGGCAAATCAATGACTAGAAAGCTGATACTGAACAGCAAATCTCAAATAAAATCAGACCCGTTTCTAAATTCCATTTAAACTTTTCCTCTCTGAAGGCAACACAGTATCTCATTCTTTTATTTACTTATTTTAATTAAGTAGGCTCCATACCCAATGTGGGGCTTGAACTCAGGAGCCTAAGATCAAGCACTGCACATGCTATGGACTGAGTAAGCCACACATTCCTGTATCTCCAGATCCTACTCCTTCTCCCTTTCCTTCTGCCTGTTTAGGAGTAAATACAAGTGCCTTTTTTTTTTTTTTTTTTTTTTTTTTTTTCCCCATAAGAATACCTTCTTACACTATGCTTCAAAAAATCAGGACAGGACACTAAGTAGCACTGAATCACTGAGAAAGCTAGACCTGTTTCAATTCTTTCATTACAGACAGTATCAAGGACAAAGACTCACTTTGGCATTGATAGGTCTGTAACACTTCTGTAACATTTGCTAAACTCTCTTAACCCAGAGAGCAGGCAGAGCTTTCCAATGGCAATAGAATATAGGTAAAATTTCTTTCCACCATTTTGTATTCAGTTTTCATTTTTATGGTTATCCTCTATCAAAATGAGAATGTTTTTCCATTTGTTTCTTTTTTAAAGAAATGCCTTCGTGATTTTTTTTTAAAGGATTTTATTTATTTATTTGACAGATAGAGACCACCAGTAGGCAGAGAGGCAGGCAGAGAGAGAGGGTAAAGCAGGCTCCCTGCTGAGCAGAAACCCCAATGCTGGGCTCAATCCCAGGTCCCGAGATCATAACTGAGCCAAAGACAGAGCTTTAACCCACTGAGCCACCCAGGCACCCCAAATAAAATCTTTTTTAAAAATAAATAGAATAAATAAAAGTGAACAGAATCAAGAAAAATATTAAGTAAATGGTAGCCAAAAAACAGGGGAAATTACTAATCTGAAAAAGATCATTAATGTGATATTTAAATGATGTTTAAGAAATAATTTATAATTTCTACTCCTAAAGAATCCCCAAATTTTAGGTCTTTGACATAGATTCATCTGACATCCAGAACATCAAAAATTGCTTTATTGAAAAACTTCACATTCTTTTACAAATTGACCATTTTAGAAACTTAGAAATAAGAGCCTATCTAAAAGGCAAAACATTGGGGCACCTGGGTGGCTCAGTGGATTAAAGCTTCTGCCTTCAGCTCAGGTCATGATCCCAGGGTCCTGGGATGGAGTCCCCACATCGGGCTCTCTGCTCCGCAGGGAGCCTGCTTCCCCCTCTCTCTCTGCCTGCCTCTCTGCCTACTTGTGATTTCTGTCTGTCAAATAAATAAATAAAATCTTTAAAAAATAATAAATAAAAGGCAAAACATTATTAAGAACATTTTCATTTAAATGAACTTCTGGGGGCACCTGAGAGGCTCAGTCAGCTAAGCGTCTGCCTTCAACTCAGGTCATGGTCCTAGGGTCCTGGGATGGAGCCTCACATCAGACTCCCACCCTCAGCAGGAAGCCTACTTCTCCCTCTCTCTCTGACCCTCCCCCAGCTCGTGCTCACTCTCTCTCAAATGAATAAATTTTAAAAAATAAAATAAAATAAAATAAATGAACTTTTGGGGCACCTGGCTCAGTTGGTAGAGTGTGCAATCTTGATCTCAGGGTGTGGGCTCGAGCTCCATACTGGGTATAGAGATTACTTAACAATAAAATCATTTAAAAAAAACTGAACTTTAACTTCAATCATACTCAAACTGGATATAAATGAGTCAACAACAACAAAAAAGAAAACATTTTCTAGACTTCGTTTTTTAGACAATTTTATTTTGTAAAAAGTGGTAAAAAACAAAAAAAAAACAACTTTAATCATATACCCAAAATATATATATAGACCATGGCTTCCAAAGATAGTTCCCAAAACTATGTCTACCAACTATTCGAATTTTGCTCATTTTCCATCTTTTTTGAGATTTATAATGTTTGAGACAATAATGTTCTATACCTAAGTAATGGTAAAACAGTTATTTATTTGCTCATGGATTAAGAAATTTATTGTTCCTTGGTAAATCTTAACAGATAATACTCATATACAACAAAAACTAACCATTTACATGGCATTCCAATGCCTTCAATAAGAAACAGCAACACCTGAACAATTCCTATAGATTTTATAATAAACCTCTTGACCAAATCCTCTCATTTATTCAAATATTTAATATCTACCATGTGCCAACTGCCATGATTAATTTTAGTTGAGCCCAAATCCTGAATTAATCTAAAAAAATATTTATCCAAATTACCACCCCCCCAAAAGGTAAAAGGTGTTAACGGTATACAGCAATAATCACAAAAATGGGAAAAAAATAAGGGGAGCCCTAGGATTGTCCCAGCTTACTGCTTCCTGCCTCAAAAACTTATAGGATGCCTCCTGCCTAGAAAACTGATAGGATGCAAAGAAAACTTATAGAACCAAAGCAGAGCCCAGAAGTCTCCCTGAGCTGAGAAGCCAGACTTGAAACTTCAGGGAGATCAAGACAACTAGAATTTTTAGGACAAAGTATTGCAAAGTGCATGGAGAGGAGAGAGCTGTGCAGAAAGAGACTAAAGAGATTGCCTAGCAGTCTTCAAGTGAATACTTATCAGGGTATGCATAACAGTAAACTCCGCAAGGCCAAGGGAAAAAACACCTAGAATGAGCGGGAGACATAATCCCTACGGCTCATCCAAGGCCAGGAATAGTTCATGTTCCTGTGACCCAAAACTGGAAAACTGTAATACATGAAACACTGGGGGAAATGAAAGAGGAGGATATTAGGCCTAAATTAAAGGGTGGTCTTGTTCTACCTAACAAAGCTTAAAGCAAACCTCGAAAGAATCAAACTGTTCCTCAGTAACTTAAGTGTGTCCTAGGACAAAGCTCAAGAATGTCTGAAGGAGGGTGCCTGGGTGGCTCAACCAGGTGAGCGACTTGCCTTACGGCTCAGGTCATGATCCTGGACTCCCAGGATCATGTCCCATGTCAGGCTCCCTGTTGTGTGGAAAGTGTGCTTCTCCCTCTGACCCTCCCCATTCTCCTGCTCTCACTTTCTCTCTCAAATTAAAAAACAAAAACAAATTAAAAAAAAAAAAAACTTAAAAAAAAAAAAAGTTTGAAGGGTTACAAAAATAAAAATAACCAGTACCCAACAAGGTAAAATGCACAATGCCCAGCCTCCAATAAGAAATCACCATACAGGCAAAGAAGCAGGATATATTACCCATAATGAGGGAAAAATTCAACCCACAGAAATAGACCCAGAAATGATACTGATAGAACAGGCAGTGCTATTAACCAGTTATTATAACATCTTCCACACCTTCAAGAAGGGAAAGAAAAACATAAGTAAATCAAGCTTACAGAGTACTTTTGAAGAAATAATGGCTGAAATTTTTCCAAATTTCATGAAAACTCTAAAGCCACAGATCCAAGAAACTCGCCAAATCCTAAGCACAACACGCATATTTTTATTTAAAAACTACACAAAGACAAATCATAATCGAATCATTTAAAACCCATAATAAGGGGCACCTGGGTGGCTCAGTGGGTTAAAGCCTCTGCCTTCGGCTCAGGTCATGATCCCAGGGTCCTGGGATCGAGCCCTGAATCGGGCTCTCTGCTCAGCGGGGAGCCTGCTTCCTACTCTCTCTCTCTGCCTCTCTGCCTACTTGTGATCTCTGTCTGTCAAGTGGATGAATAAAATCTTTAAAAAAAAAAAATAAATAAATAAATAAATAAAACCCATAATAAAATCATAAAAGCACCAAAAGAATACACTTTTAAGTATGCAGGAGCAAAGAAAGGAGTGATTGCAGATATCCTGTCAGAAACAATGTCAGCCGAAACGAAACGACAGTGGAGCAGAGCAAATCTATACCTAGCAAAAATATCTCAGCAATAAAGACCAAAAAAAAAGGACAAAATAATGATTTTTCAGACATTCAGAAGTTTGAAGAATTCCTTACCAGCAGACCAGCAGACCTACACTACAAGAAATGTTAAAAGCAGCCCTTAAGGCAGAAGGAAATCTGGATCTACACAAAAGAATGAAGAGTCAAGGAGCACTTGGGTAGCTCAGTCAGGTAAGCGTCTGCCTTTGGCTGAGGTCATGATCCTGGGTTCCCAGGATCGAGCCCCACATTCAGCTCCCTCTCAGCAGAGAGCCTCCTTCTCCCTCTCCCTCCCCCTGCTTGAGCATGCTCTTCCATTGTCTCAGATAAATAAAATCTTAATTTAAAAAAAAAAGGAAGAGGGGCGCCTGGGTGGCTCAGTAGGTTAACCCTCTGCTTTCAGCTTGGGTCATGATATCAGGGTCCTAGAATCGTGCCCCGCATCGGGCTCCCCTCAGCTCCCTCAGCTGGGAGCCTGCTTCCTCCTCTCTCTCTGCCTGCCTCTCTGCCTACTTGTGATCTCGCAGAGTCAAGATGGCAAATATGGTAAATGGTACATATGTGGGTAGCTGCGAAATATTCCTTTCTCTTACTGTTTAAATCTCTTTTAAGATAATTAACTTTTTATTTTTCTTTAAAAAGGTTAATTACAGGATTTATAACATAAATGGAAGTAAAATATGTAACAGCAGTACAAAGGCCAGTTGAGAGAAAAATGGGAGAATACTGTTGTAAGGTTTTGGTTTGTTCTTTTTTTTTTTTTTTTTTTTTTTTAAGATTTATTTATTTAAGAGAGAGCGAGAACAAGCAGGAGGAAGGGCAGAGAAAGAGAATCTTTCAAGCTCCTGCTGAGCTAGGAGGCTGACTGGGTGCTGGATCCCCCAACTCAAGAAATCATGACTTCAGCTGAAACTAAGAGTCCAACACTCAACCAACTGGGCCACCCAGGCACCCTTTTTCTAAGGTTTTTGTACTATACACAAAATGAAATAATACCACTTGAAGATAAATTGTGAAGTTAGACTTGCATGCTATAAACAGTAAAGCAAGCACCTAAAAAGAAATTATAACATATAAGCCAATAAAGGAAATAAAACAGACTAAGAGAAAAAGTAGCAGCAGCTATAGACTAGCGGTTTCCAGACTTTCAAATACCACAACAAATTAAAGATTACACAATGAACAAAGGGACTAACATAGGAATGTTTACTCTATTTTGCCAAGTAAAAACTTACAAATAAATAAACTCTTATTTTACTACCATTAATTCATAAAGAATGGGCACTTTAAAATTACAGAAGCAGAAGACTGATCACCAAACAATGTATCATTATCAAACACTCCCTTGCTCTCACCTTTTTTCTCACTTTACCAGGGAAATTGGTCTGAGGACCTGAGAGAAAGACTCTCGGAATCACTGCTCTAATGTATCATGACTCTGCCTTCATATACAAGCACCATCAAGAAAAGACTGATGATGGGGCGCCTGGATGGCTCAGTTGTTAAGCATCTGCCTTCAGCTCAGGTCATGATCCCAGGGTCCTGGGATTGGAGCCCCAAGTCAGGCTCCCTGCTGGGTGGGAAGCCTGCTTCTCCCTCTCCCACTCCCGCTGCTTGTGTTCCCCTCTCACTCTCTGTCAAATAAATAAAATCTTTAAAAAATAAAAAATAATAAAAAGTTTAAAAAAAAGACTACTGATGTCTATAAAGAAGTTTCTTAAATGAACAGAACACAAAGTGGTGTAGAGGATCTTCACCAGGTTCAATTAAAGATTACATTATGAAAAGAAGTTCTCTTCTTAATACTGATATCAAATGCAGAAACATTCCTAGCAATTTCATAAGGCACAGAGTGGTCATTCCACATGCCAGGGAACTCAAGATCATCAACACAATTTAACTGTACCTCGAAAATGTCAACCTCCCTGGGTTTAACACACAGCCCTCCACTTACTTCGTGGTGACCTTACACAAGTTACTCAACTTCTCTGAGCTTTACAGGACTGAAAATACATAAAAATTACTTAGCAGTGTGCCTGGCACACACTAAAAGTAAAGAAATGTTAGTAGCTGTTACTATTATTACTCTGCTTGGTAATACTCCTGCCCACCTTTACCCAAACTTAATCACTGGCAATGTCTTCTCCCCTGGCCCCCCAGTAAAACACACATATCCCCTGGAAACCTATTTTCCTAACCAATTCCACCCAGCTTTGGCTAATTCACTTGTCCTAGCATTTATTCATTCATTTACAAACAACTTCTACTTTTAAACAACAACCTCCTGGTACGTATATGAAAAAGCTCTAAGAAAATATACCTCCTTTTTATGTTTTTCACATGAATTCTTTGAGTTCAGACTTAACTACGTAAGGCAAAAACAATGTCTATTACGTGTGAAATACCTTCCAATGGCATCTACTACTGAACGCAAAGAAATCAACATTTATTAAATGTTGACTCCACCAGCACACTATTCTACTACAAAGACAATGGGTGCAATTTTAATGTGCAGTTTTTCCAAAGCATATTCCAACAGATTCATTAATACCCACCATGGAAAACGATTGTGCCATTAGTAATGCATGTTCGTTTCTTCATATCATTTTCAAAAGTTCAACCTCTTGACTCAAAACTAATTTGAATGTCCGTTTACCACGAAGTATTAGTACCGCTAATAAAACAGGCTACCCATAATTTGATACTATTTAGTTCATGCTGATAAAGTTTTCCCTTGTGCAAAGCAACCTAGTAAAAATGGATCCCAAGTTTTCTCCAGCTCATTAGAGACATTCAGATACGGCATAAGACCCGGGCGAATTACCTCGACATTGTCTGTGAGACCGTACTCAGAGTGAGGGTTTTCTGCAACCTAGAAAACAAAACACGGGTCACTGAGACGTGAGCCACCCCTTCACGCTACACACCGCCACCCTGAAGCCAGGGCCTCCTGGTACCTGCGTCTGTCCCTCCAGCATCTGCTCTGGCTCCATGGCGGACCCTGCAAGTCACAATCCCCGGAAACCAGTCTTGGAAAACAAGAAGAACCGTGAGTTACCCGGGAGATTTCAACACGAAGATGCCAGGATGGAGTCCAGCCCAGCCCCCGACCCCGCCCCTCACCCCCACCTGGGCGCGGGAGCACCCGGAGCAGTAGAGGAGCAAGCTGGGACAGTCCAACACAGGGCGCCCGCATCAGGTCCGGAAGCTCCGCAGCTGTCCCAAGAACCTAGAAGAGGTGGAAAAGGTGGGGGGAAGGGAGCTGATTACCCGCGCCCAAGCCGCTGGTTCTTAAGAGCGCTGCACCGCTCCACCAACTCCCAGCACAAACCGCTTCAGCCGTAAGTGACGGATGTCGCACAACTGCCGCGCCTGCGCAGAACTCCCCGGCGTGTCTGGGCGGGGAAGGATTGGGTACTGTGCTGAGTCTACTTTTCCCTGTGTGGTCGACAGAGTGGCAAAAATCTGACCCCAGAGGTTGTGGGAGGCTAGTTCTTCAACCTGCCTACCCCAGGCGAGCAACGCCCCAGCTGCAAACGCAGTGACCACCGCAGCTCGCAGGGGTTCGGCCCGCCCATCTCTTAGTGCTGCCTGGTCTTCCGCGGAAGCTCTTCAGCGTGGAAGCGAAATCATCCATCCGCTGGGTGATTCTTACCAAAAAATCAGACCTAAGCTAAGCAGTCTACGAAAGAATGTCAGTATTTTATTCTAAAGAGGTGGGGGAAGAAGCAGTATTTGGGGATTTCATGGTAAGCTTTGATCAAGTCCTTAAATGTGTGAATATGCGATGTTAATGCTACCTTCCATTTGTATCAAAGTTAGCAAAAAGCAACTGGCTTTCCAAAGTGTGATACTGTTGATACTATTGTATTTGTAAAAAACACAAAGGATGATTTGCCTCCTACATTCGTAAATAGCAAAGAGGATTGTTTTAATTACAATAAATTCCATTTATTTTAATGTAAATACAAGCGATACACCCATGAACGTTCCTACCTTTAATTCAACAATCCCTTTTGTAGTAGCACTTGGTAATACGAAAATTTGAAAATCTAATATTAAATATTTGGAGACTAAATATGTCATATCAGTATAAGGGAATGTAAGCTATTAAAAGTCATGACTCTAGAAATACAGAAACATTTGTGATTATAATGTTAAGTTTTGAAAACGGTAGAATACATTTTGCAACTCTGCAAAAACTGAGCAGATAAAAATCTAAAATAAATTTGTTTAGGAACTAGACTTTTGGGTATGTTTTTAAAGTTTAATTTTATAATGAATACTTGATTAGTATTGTAATTGGTGACAGTTACCATATGGTGCTTGAGGATTTTTCATGTAGAACTTATTTATGCAAAGATGTAGATGCATATGTACAAGCTATAGAAATTGACTAGTGCATATATTATCTCAAAGTAAGATTAAATGCTTTTCAGGAGTGGGAAATAACAGCAAAGACGTTTAGAGAATAGTTGGGGAAAGTTAAGAGAATAGTTATGTGTACGTTTCCCAATACATGGTAGACACTCAAATATTTCAAAATTCCAGAAAGTAATTGAGAGCTGCTTATATATATTTCTAAGTACTGACAGTTTTAGTAAAATGGGAAGCTAGACGGAGCTTCTTCCAGATAGGGACCTTATTTTATATAACTTAGTACTTCACACAGTGCCTAGTACATCATAAGGTTTACAACATATATGTATTTGATTCACAGTCAAAACCAAATACAGGGGCGCCTGGGTGGCTCAGTGGGTTAAAGCCTCTGCCTTCGGCTCGGGTCGTGATCCCAGAATCCTGGGATCGAGCCCCGCATCGGGCTCTCCGCTCAGCGGGGAGCCTGCTTCCTCCTCTCTCTCTCTCTGCCTACTGGTAATCTCTGTCTGTCAAATAAATAAATTTATTTAAAAAAAAAAATACAGATATTTACCCTGACACTACTAAAGACTACATATGTTTATGTATGTATATGTGTGTATAAGATACATGCATATATGCTTACTAAAGGGAGCAGCACAGAATAATGAACTACCAACCAGGTTTCTCTCAATCTAGAAAAGACTCATAAGTGTGGTTTACAAAAAATTTTCACCAAATTTTTTTACATTTTCAACTTATTGAAAAATTCAGAGAATAAACCATCACAGAGGAGAGATGGGAGGGGGGAAAATGACAGCTAGAAATGATGTAAATGGATTAGCAAAAAAATCATAGGAAGTATAAAGTTAATTGAAGATACTGCAGAATGCTGAGTTCTTAAATGAAGTTAAGAATTCTGAAGAGAATGGGCCCTGGGAACAATGATTATGACAGAAATTTGCAATAATGTGTATTCTCTAGAGAGGGATAAATTAAAAGAATGAGAAGAACTCTTGTATGGACTTGTCATACTAAACCTGGTTTATGACTCCTCTCATCTGCTTCTATTATGTCTTTATTACAGCACTCTTTCTGCCTTATAAATTGTTTGCAGTTTAAACAGTTAGATTTTTTAGTTCTGCAAAGGCAAAAATCTTATTATATTCATCTTCATATTTGTTTCTTATATTCAATAAATATTTTTTCAAAATAAATGAATTCTTAGGGAAGGCAAGGACTTGCACCCAAGCACAACTCTAGACTTCTGTCTTTCTTAGGGTTTTAGGGAGATGGTAATTTAGAGATTCTAGAACTAGAATTCTAGAATCTAGAATAATAAAGAAAAATTACTGTGCTTGACCCCCTTTTTATAAACTTGATGCAAATTCCATTTGTAAAACATTAACCTATTAGACAATACCTATTTAGGAATAATACAATATGTATAGTTAAAAAAAAAAGAAAACACTTGATTTGGGATTAGATGAGTATTAGAACCTGGTTCCTTCACTCTTTACCATGTGGAAGTAAGCAAATAATTCAACTCTTCTGGGCTTCAGAAAAAGAAGAATGGGGGAAGAAGAAGAATCCCACATGTGGATGAGGATAACAATCCTTCATGAAGAGGATCAAACTAGATAAAATAGATGAAACTGCTTTGTGCGAAGCTATATGAATATGTGAGACATTCTGCTTTGTCTATACCTAACTACTGCTTCATTATCATAATATTCTACCTTTTTTGTTCCTATTCTTTTTTCTTTTAATTAATTTGTGAGAACATGCTCAAATAAGAACATGATTCAGCACACATTAATACACACAAACACAAATGTCTTTGCAAAGGAAGACATAGAATTTATTGAGTGTAAACAGGCCCTCTGAGAACGGTCTGTGGGGAGGGACACCAACCGCCTCTGAGAAGACCTAGAAATACATATTCCAGGTTTGGTTAATCATTTTCCAAGCAAGTATCTTTTGGGGGCTGATATAAGAAAACAACTGCTTTACCCATATTTCCCTGTCTCCATTACCAAACCCCATGCCCAAGCACCCTTACCACATCATCATCTCAGAAATGTTAGTATAACAAAGAACATACCAAATGGGCTTTTTTTTTAAGATTTTATTTATTTATTTGACAGAGAGAGACATCAAGAGAGGGGATACAAGCAGGGGGAGAGGCAGAGGGAGAAGCAGCTTCCCCACTGAGCAGGAAGCCTGACATGGGGCTCAATCACAGGCCCCTGGGATCATGACCTGAGCCAAAGGCAGGTGCTTAACCAACTGAGCCTCCCAAACACCCCATGACTAGTTGAAATTTCAACCCAGCTCCACCTAATTCCAAAGACTGTGCTCCTGGAATATGCCTAAATAGAGGACAAGTGTATCAGTTAGTATGCTTTGGGATTCCAGCAACAAATCCCAACTCCAGTTTGTTAAACAAGTAAGACTTTTTGAGTAACAATTGAAAATCCCAGTAGTAAAGTGAGTATCTAAGAAGGTTTAGTTGTGGCTTTTATACTGTCTCTACAATTTTCTCGCCTTCATATCTTCTGTATTATCAACTTCATTCTCAGACTGCTTTCTCATGGTGAAGAGATCATTGCTAGAAGTACTCAGGAAAACATGCTTTCTTTTTCACATGCAAAGACAGAAAGCATCACTTCTCTTAGGTCTACCCATGTACCAAAAATCTGAACTTTGCTTTGATATATCCATCTTGAATCAGGTATTTTGATAAGGTGGATGTCATGTGCTGACTAGCACAGTCTTGAATTACTGCCCATTCCTGAACAATGACAAGGATGTGACCTGGTAGTAGTTGATTCCACCTGAATTGTATGAACATTAGGTAATGGGAGAGGATTGGTTCTACAAAAGAAAACCTTAGAATGGGTCAGAAAGGGAAAGAAAAGGAATGGATGCTGAATAGTCAGTCAAAAGATATTCACTGTTGGGGTGCCTGGGTGGTTCAGTCGGTTAAGTCCCAACCATTGATTTCAGCTCAGGTCATTATCTCATGGTTGTGAGACTGAGCCCCATGACTCAAGGGGCTGAGGATTCTCTTTCCCTCTCCCTCTGCCCCTCCCCTCTCTCTCTCTCTCTCTCTCTCTCTCTCTCTCTCTCTCTCAAAAAAAAAAAAAAAAATTTACTGCTACAGGTTATGTAAAGAGTTTAATACAGCTTACCATAAAAGGGATAGACTAGAACAGAATATTCACTTTGACAAAGCATTTCTACTTATAGGACTTTATCCCATAGAAATACAAAAATGTGTGAATAGAAGGATACTTATCATACCATAGTTTTTAGCAGGAAAAGATTGGGAATAAATTATGATATCTCAATACAATGGGCTACTGTGTAACCCCTGGAAAAAATTGAAAAGATCTATAGATACTGGTATGGAAAGCACCTGCTACATAATTTTATGTGAAAAAATGCATATTGCAGGAAAATCTCTATAGTATAATCCGGTTTTGCTATATATTTGTATGTGCATAGCAAAAAGCCTGGTGAGATATAAAACAAAATATTAAGAGGGAAAATGTTGAGGGAGTCTTTGCTTTTTCCAAACTTGTATATTTCTTGAACTTTTTTCCCAAAAGCATGAATTTGCTTTAAAATAAAAAGGGTAGGGGCACGTGGATGACTCAGTCAGTTAAACATCCAGCTCTTGATTTCAGCTCAAGTCATGATCTCAGGGTAGAGGGGTGGATTTCCTTGTTGGGCTCGTGCTGGGTATGTAGCCTGCTTAAGATTCTCTCTCTCCCTTTCCCTCTACCCTCCCCCCAACCCGTTTACATGCTCTCAATCCCTCTAAAAAATTAATTAATTAAAATAAAAAGGATAAAAATATTTAGATAAGTTTTCTGTAATTGGAAAATATGTAGTTATACATAACATATACAGTATTGGGGAAGAATATTTATGTGAATAATGAGTCTAATCAGTTGTATGATAGTATTAAAAGAAAAATCTTCCAGTTCATCCTTCCCTTCACCCAAGTATTTATGTGGGTGGTGTGCAGAAAAGAGTCGACAGAGCAGGCTGAGACTGCTGTGCTTAGAAAGGCCTGCTTGCAAGGTTGGTTGGTATCTGGGAATTTGAATGATAACCAGCCCACTACACAAATACAAAAGTTTCTCTAAATGACAACAGTAGCTTAAACTGTTTGTGCAAACCCAATATTTTCTTCTAAACACCTGCTTTCCTTCTACGAGTCTGGAATTTTGGTATATCTTAGTCAGAGGGTGCCTACATGATCAGCCCCAATAAAAACCCAAGCACTGAGTTTGTGATGAGAGTTGTGGTAGACAGTATTACACACATGTTGTCAGAACTCATTGCTGGAGGAATTTAGTGTGTCTTGTGTGCTACTGAGAGAAGATTCTGGGAAGCTGGAGCTTAGTTTTCTCCAGACTTTGCCCCATGTGCCTTTTCCCTTTGTTAATTTTGCTTTTGCTTTGTATCCTTTTGCTGTAATAAATCATAGCTGTAAGTATGACTATATTCTGAGTCCTATGAGTCCTTCTAGCAAATCACCAAGAAGGTGATCTTGGGGATCTTAAACATTGGGGAATTTAAGGTAAATATAAATTACAATGCCTGCCCTCATATATTTGTATTGTAGTTCATTTACATTAGATATATATACATATATATGTGATACATTTAAATGACAGTATAGTAACTGAATAAAGGTTAAGTTGACTGACACAGAGCATAAATTCTGAAGAAATTCAGATGAGGCTGAGATATATGTAAGTAGGGGTCTTTGGAGCAGTATTAACAAAGACCAAGTATTTAAGTAAAGCTGGAAGGAGTAGGAGGCCATAATACAGACTGAAACACTAAAGAGGAGAGTAAATGGAGAAACTTAGATACCCTTACCAGAATATAGGATTTGAGCTTACCTGACAAGGTAGAGAGGAGGATCTCAGGATAAAGATGGCTTTCTGAAATCACTGCAGTTGGTAGAAACCACTCTTGAAAACAGACAACTCCGTTTATGTGCCCAACATTCACCCGGTGCTACCGGTTTCCATTACCCTGCTTTTGATGTATGCTAGAGTAAACATGACCTGCCCACCATAAACATAGAAATGTAACACTCTACTTCTATAACCAAGTACTTACAGTGATGACTGCATACAGCCTCTGAGAATCTGGACTGCTATTCTAGGGCATTCATTTCATATTCTGTATTAACTGCCTCTTCTTATGCCTCCACAGCATCAAAGCTTTAAAAATCAAGTTGAGCAGGTTAGGTGACAATTTATACTCTTACACCTACTACTGTTTCAAAACCATGAGCTCACTCACGCTTTCACTAGGAACAAATCCTCTGGAAACGAGAGAATCTCAAACTGGTGTCTCAGTTTTGGTTTGTTTTTAAATTTTAAGCCAATATCTCCTCACCCATAGATTCCACATAAAAATTCAGAATTCTGGTTTCTCTTGAAACCAGTATGCCACACATTCTTGAAAGGCAAAAATCAGCTAGAGCTAAGTAACAGGATGTCCCATTTAATAAGGGGATGCTACCCTCCCATTTTTCATAATCTTCATCATTCATATCATACATATACTTCTAAATTGCACAGCCACACCTGAAACTTCTAAACGTTCTATGTCTCACCACTGTTGCTGGTTGCTGCTTGAGTTTTTAAGCTCCTATACCAGACAATTAATCTGATTTTATTCCTTACTATAATCTTGTCATTTTACTCCTTGCCCGGCATGCCGACTGTGGCTTATACCTATTTGTTGAACAAATAAATGAATAATGTGCACAACAATGTGGACTGAATAAAGAGAAGCGATTAATTGCCCACAATTATGTTTTCACTTAGTAACACAACTATAGGATAATAATCCCCCCAGTTGTTACTCTACTTCTCCTTTACCTCCAACCCTGTCTTTTGTTTCTCTCTTGTTTTCTGCCTTTTTCAAAATCAGTAATCTCTTGACTCTAAGTGTGCCATTTTATTTTACTTTTAATTGAAAAGAGGTCCTTAATATCTATCGTTGGTCTCTACTTCAAATAATCCAGCGTCTCTCAAGCTAAAGGTCTGAAGAATTCCTTAGAAGAGAAGTTGGGCTAAAATAGCCAAAAAAACTGTCTAGTGATAGTCACTTGGTAAATAAATTAATGGGTTGAAGTGATAAGGTGACCAAATGTCCTGGATTAGTTAGCACAGTCCTCACCTCCTCCTTTTTGTCCTGGTGAAACTGGACCAGATTCCCTTTGAGATTAAGTGTCCTGCAAGTTCTTACCATGTGAAAATTGGGAGGCCATCACACTGTGGGTTAAATGACAGGTTAGGATCTTCAGTCCAGGGGGACTATAAGGCCAGGATCACAGCCAGACACTATTTCTCTTGAGGCAGATTTAGGAAGTGGTCACTTCAGAAAATGGCTTTGCCTGGGATGTAATTTCAAGAGGCAGGAAATGTGGATTGAGATGACTCAAAACTGAAATCCCAGGAAAGTCTGATTTCTGGAACAAGACTAGAGGTATAAAAGACAGAAACTAAATTTATCGAGGACTCTTCTATCTCAGATATTATGCTGGAGGTTCTAAGTGAATTCTTTCATTTTGAAATTTAATTCTTAGTCCACCCATTTTACAGAGGAATTAACTGATTAAAAAACTTGTTGCAGGGGCGCCTGGGTGGCTCAGTGGGTTAAAGCCTCTGCCTTCGGCTCAGGTCATGGTCTCAGAGTCCTGGGATCAAGCCCCACATCAGGCTCTCTGCTCGGCGGGGAGCCTGCTCCCCCCACCAACCTGCCTCTCTGCCGGCTTGTGATCTCTGTCTGTCAAATAAACAAATAAAATCTTAAAAAAAAAAAAAAACTTGTTGCATATTACATAGCTAATAACTAGCAGAACCAGAATATCAACCGTCTTTCTGATTCTCTTTCCCATATTCTTACTATACAAAAAAATTGGCAGAGGTATATTGGCACGGTCAATATTAAGCACAAGGGAATAGCAGAGACTTAGCAAGTGGGAATCCAGAGGCCAGAGACTCAACACTAGGATGCCAAGGAATGAATGATCACTCCTGCTCTAGGGACTGAAGATACATTTATTTCATCATTAATAATATGTAAACAGACTATGTAAAAATGTTTTTCTTTGGAAGCCTACATTATTACCTTAACTCTCTGGAGTAGTATATGTCATTAACTAATATGTGATGCTACTTAACAAACTGTTAGATCTTCAAGTTCCTTATTTTTAAAGAAAAATAAATAAATTAAAATGAGACGATAATGCTTAACTCAAATAGCGATGGTTGAATAAGACAGTGTAAGTTAACCTGCTTAGCCCAGAATATGGATTCAATAAATATTAGCTGGTAGTAAATAATCTTAAAATTAAGTGTGTTGGGGTGCCTGGATGGCTCAGTTGGTTAAGGGTCTGCTTTTGGCTGAGGTCATGAACCTACGGTCCTGGGATCCAGCCCCCACACTGAGGAGCCTCCTTCTCCCTCTGCCCCTCCCCCTACTTGTGCTTTCTCTCTCTCTCTCTCTCTCTCTCCCAAAGAAATAAATAAAAATCTTTAAAAATTTAAGTGTGTTGGGGCACCTAGGTGGCTCTGTTAATTAAGCAGCTGCCTTCGGCTCAAGTCATGATCCCAGGGTCCTGGGATCGAGCCTACATGGGCTCCCTGCTCAGCCTGAGAGCCTGCCACTCTGCTTACTTATGCTCTCTATCTCTCTGTCAAATAAATAAATAAAATCTTTTAAAAAAATTAAGTGTGTTAATTTACCTCATGATTAAAACTAAGTAGGTTTTTATGATTCAGCAAGATCATTGGGAAATGCTTTCTTAGATGAGCAATCAATCTAAGATTTAAGTTGAAATCTGAATTTAAGGTAAAAGGAAATTCTACACATAATCACTATGAGAGATTACTTGCAGAGATGGTACGATAATTCCTTCCATCCCTAAATATATACGTATATATGCCCCTTTGTAATGTGACTTTGCCACTCCTCCATCAAGTATAGAATTTATTTTCCCATCTCTTACTTTGGAGCTGGCCTTGTGATTTGCTTTGATGACAGAATGCTGCAGAAATGATAATGTGCAAATGTGGAGTTTAGGCTTCAAGAGACCCTGCAGCTCCCACTCCTGCTCTCTTGGAAGGCAGATGCTATGTAAAGAAGTCTGGAATACCCTACTGGAGACACGTGCCCCAACCAACAGCCACCACCACCATCTGGACATGTGAGGGAGGATAGCTAGGGCACCCAGGTTCAATCAACCCATCAGATGACTAACATCTATGTGAATAGCGATAAGCAAGGCCAATAGAAGAACTGCCTGGTAAACCCAGCCCAAATTGCTCACCCACAGAATCATGAGTAAATAATGGCTATAATCTTAGGCCAGTACATTTTTGGAATGTTTTATTACATGGCAACAGATATCTATAACAATCACCTGTTTAAATTGTTTTTCAAATTATTGAGTACCATAAGAAAGGCATCAAGCTAGGTGCAGAAAGTAAGCCAAAATGTGTAAAGTTTGGCTTCAAATAAGTTGTCTTGAAATAAGTTCATAATTTATATCAGGAAGAAATAAAGTATTTAAATAACTATCACACAGGAAACATATTAAAAAAGTCATAGAGTAACACAACCAAATTGTCATAAGAATTAAAAGATAGGGGCACCTGGGTGGCTCAGTGGGTTAAAGCCTCTGCCTTCAGCTCAGGTCATGATCCCAGGGTTCTGGGACTGAACCCCGCATTGGGCTCTCTGCTCAGCGGAGAGCCTGCCTCTCCCTCTCTCTCTGCCTGCCTCTTTGCCTACTTGTAATCTCTGTCTGTCACATAAATAAATAAAATCTTACAAAAAAAGAACTAAAAGATAGGATTGTTTCTGCAAGAGGTGATGAGGGAAGGATTTATCAGAAGTTAACATTACAGTTAAGCCATGAAAGATTTTGACAGTGGAAGTAGGAGGAGAAGCAATTCTAAGAGAAAGAAAAATGACCTGAGGATAACTGTGGTCCTAGGAAGAGCAAACAATGTTTGGAAACTTGACAGTAATTCATTTTAGTGGATTATAGTATATGTGTAGATGTGAGAGAGAACCATTCTTCAATCAACAAATGTCAAGCAGCAACTTCATTCCAGGCACTGCCTACTACTCTGTTATAACGTAATAGATGTGAAAGCTGAGTCACTCAGTAGTCCAAGATCACAGAAAGTGGTAGAGCAGGGATTTAAATGCAATCAGTCTGACTCCAGAGCTACTCTACTTTGAGCTGTGTTAAAGTTAAAAAGTTATTTAAGGAAAAACAAAAACAAAAGTAGCACCAAACTAAATATCCATCAACAGTTGAATGGTAAAATAAATTGTAAATTTATATAGTGGAATACTACATAGCAGTGAAAATAAATGTACTATAGCTATACAAATTAACAGAGTTATTGCAAATACTTAACTATTGAGCAGAAGAAAGCTAATTAAGAATACATGTGGTATGGCTGCATTTGTATAAGGTAAAACCAGGCAAAACTACACAATATATTGTTTAGAAATACATATGTACATTGCAAAGCTAAAATGAAAGGCAAAGGAAAAACAAATACAAAATTCAGGACAGTGGCTTTCTCTAAGGAGGGAGAAATGAAATTGAGATTAGGGAGGGGCTCAAAAAGTGCAAGGAACTGGTTACATTAGTTTTTCTTGACACATAGAAGTTATATACATCTTGGGCACCTGGGCTCAGGTCATGGTCCCAGGGTCCTGGGATGGAGTCCCGCATCGGGCTCTGTGCTCAGTGGGAGCCTGCTTCTTCCTCTCCCTCTGCCTGCCATTTCCTCTGTTTGTGCTCTCTCTCTGTCAAATAAATAAAATCTCAAAAAAAAAAAACGTTATATACATCTTGTTTACATGATATACTTATAGATTTCACGTAACAACAAAAAGTACTATGGGTTTCCAAAGAGAGAAGTCAGGAATTGAAATTAATTAGAAGTGAAAGATGGTGCCTGGGTGTCTCAGTTGGTTGTCTGCCTTAGGCTTGGGTCATTATTCCAGGGTACTGGACTCAAGCCCCATATAGGGTTCTCTGCTTGGTGGGGAGTCTGCTTTTCCCTCTGCTCTGCACCTCCCCCCTGCTTGTGCGCACTCTCTCAAATGAATAAATAAAAATTTTATTTAAAAAATCAGATATAGGGGCGCCTGGGTGGCTCAGGGGTTTAAGGCCTCTGCCTTCGGCTCAGGTCGTGATCCCAATGTCCTGGGATCGAGCCTGCATCGGGCTCTCTGCTCAGCGGAGAGCCTTCCTCTTTCTCTCTCTCTGCTTGACTCTCTGCCTACTTGTGATCTCTGTCTGTCAAATAAATAAGTGAAATCTTTAAAAAAAATCAGATGTGAGAGAGGACATTTGAGAATGAGAAATTGGTAGAAACACAGAGGCAGAAAAGGGGTAGGGAGCAGCTGGAGGGGAACAGGGGACAGGTCGTTTTTGCAATAATTTATGTTTGTAGGGGAGTAGTGGTGGGGAAATTTAAATAAAGTTGTGGCCAGAATTTTTGAAAGCGGGCATGAAACTTTTGCAAATCCCACTCTGTAAACAATGGGAACTTTGTATCAGTTAGGACTCCTTATTTTTAGACAATAAGAAACAACTATGGTTAACCCAAGTAAAAAGAAAAAGAGAAGAGAGGAGAAAAGGGAGATAGATGGGCAAAGGGAGAGAGAATCAGAGAAATAGAGAAACAGACTGAATAGTTTATTGGATAGGTTACACTATCAAGTGACCAGTCCAGGAAACTGGCAGCTCTGGGGATCTCAATCAGACAAACTGACAGACCAGCTTTTTAGAGCACTCAGTTCCTAGTACCTTCTATTCCAGTGTGTCCATCCCAAACTCCAGTTTCTAGGAGAGTATAGTAACCTCGTGTTACCATCTCTGATCTGGGAGGCCGGTCAGTGCTTGCAGGTCATTGGTATACAGGCAGCAGAGGTGAGTGGGTAGTTCCCAAAGGAAGGGACATCCAGTAGGTTAAAGAAAAAAAAAAAAAACAAAAAAACAACCAACCAAACAAAGCCCAGTTTGGATTTTCAGTAAACTGTGGGATGATCACTGTATGAAACCTAGGAATGCCCCTATTCAAACTAATTCTTCAAAATAGGCATCTAAACACATACTAACTAAATCTCTAGAGTTGCTCACTTCGTTTCACTGGACTAACATTTTTGGTTTTGGTGACTTTAAGTTTATATGTCTCTACAGTTGCTTCCCTCTCAGAGAATAATTCCCAGATTGGTCTCCATTACTTTTTTCTTTCCATTTATTCTTTTTAATACAAAATACGACCACATCACACTGGTCTGTAATATCCTATTTTCACCTAACAAATAATCATGGACACCCTTCTTTATCAGTACATAAAAATCCACTTCATTCTTTTTTAAATGCTCCACAGAATTACATATGGGTATTCCAAAATTCATTTAATTCCTTTCCTATTGATGGACATTGAGATTGTTTTCATGGTACCCATTACTTTTTTTTTTTTTTTTAAGATTTTATTTATTTATTTGACAGACAGAGATCACAAGCAGGCAGAGAAGCAGGCAGAGAGAGAGGAGGAAGCAAGCTCCCTGCTGAGCAGAGAGCCAGATGCGGGGCTTGATCCCAGGACCCTGGGATCATGACCTGAGCCAAAGGCAGAGGCTTAACCCACTGGGCCACCCAGGCACCCCTGGTACCCATTACTTTTGAGATGGAAGATCAATCATCCTTCCCCGGAGACTGGCAGAAAATGCTGAAAGAAATATAAAGCGATAGCACTGCGAGATAGTAGCCCTGCGAGCCAGTCGAGCGAGCCCAAACCGCAGCTGTCCCCACGGTAAATTGGTGACCGAGGTTCTCAGCTTAAGCAACTCCCCGGGGATAGCGTAGTCTGTAGAGCGACGGATCCCTGAGGAAGACGTAGCTGAATTGCACATTGGGAACTATAGTTCCACACGGAAGAGCCCGAGGGCCGGGAGCTGCACACGCGCACTAGGAGCTCAGGGCAACAAAGACGGCGGCGTACGCGCGCGCGCTAGAGAAAGACATGGGCAGGCGTGCGCGTGCGCGGCCACAGCTCGGAGCTACCAGGAGGCTGAGAGGACACAGAGCGGGAGGGGCAGGAACCACCGACCGCCGGAGGAGGAAAGGGGTTGTGCTCCTGGCCGAGCGAGGAGAAAGGGGCGGGGCCGGCGAGCAGCGTGTGGAGGTGCCGAGCTCTCGGGACCGGCGGGCGCGCGGGCGTCTGTGGCCCTCGCCGTCCCAGCGGCCGCCGCCGTGGCTTGGTCGCCGTCGGTCTGCGGGAGGCGGGTTATGGCGGCGGCGGCAGTGGGAGCTGTGAATGAATTCTCCGGGTGGACGAGGGAAGAAGAAAGGCTCCGGCGGCTGCAGCAGCCCGGTGCCTCCCAGGCCTCCGCCCCCCTGCCTGGCCCCCGCCCGTCCCGCCCCCAGACCGGCCCCCCCTCCCGAGTCGCTGCATAAGCGAAACCTGTACTACTTCTCCTACCCGCTGTTCGTAGGCTTCGCGCTGCTGCGTTTGGTCGCCTTCCACCTGGGGCTCCTCTTCGTGTGGCTCTGCCAGCGCTTCTCCCGCGCCCTCATGGCTGCCAAGAGGAGCTCCCGGGCCGCGCCGGCGCCGGCCTCGGCCTCGCCCCCGGCGCCAGTGCCGGGTGGGGAGGCCGAGAGCGTCCGAGCCTTCCACAAACAGGCCTTCGAGTACATCTCCATTGCCCTGCGCATCGATGAGGACGAGAAAGGTAAGTGCGGGGCTGGAGGGAGGGGGAGGCGGCGCCGGGAAGAAAGCGGTGGGGTCGCCCAGGGAGGGCAACATCTGCGTCCCTTTTCTTCGGGAGCGGGCGGTGCGACCCCGGAATTGATCCTGTCCCCCCACCCACCCCGGGCGGCTTCACCGCAGTCACACTCTCATCCTCTACGATTCTCAGTTAAACCTCTCCCCTTTCAGGCACCCTGGCTGTCGACTTTGTTTCAGACACCGGCCTTACCCTACACTTCTGCATGAACCAAGTCCCTATGAGACAGCCAGTCATGCTATTGACAGTGACAGTTGTTCTAGAATGACCACACGGATTCTTTCTTGCACTGTAAACAATGTGTGGCTTCCTCTGAGCCAGGTTTCCAAAAGGTTTCGGTATCGGAGAAGCAGTGTCTTGTTATAGGCTTTTAATGAAAGCAGAGTACTGTAGTGTCAAAGAAAAAAAAAATGGTGACTTAATTTTGAAAGGAACAGCCACATATGATTATAGCTGAATTGGCATTTTTTAAAGTTTCGTGACATTTTATCAATATAACGACTTCTAAGTATTTCTTTATAAAGTTCTATTTTAACATGAAACTTTTGTCCCTGTTAGATTTTATTTCATCTAAATCAGTATTCCAAGGTAGCCTTTAAGTTTCTCAATATAACTTGAAACAGATTTATATTTCTTTTATTTTTTAAGATTTTTTATTTCTGAATGAAGGCAGGAATACTATATCCTTCAGATTTCTGAAACTCACGTTTTTAAGTCGTTCAGTGCACCAACCGCTGTACTGTTAGTTTTGTATGTGTTCTTTACTTAATCCTCACAATTACCTTGTGAGGTGAAAGTAGTGTTAGTATCAGCATGTTGCAGATGAAGGAACTGAGGCTCAAAAGATTAAAGCAGGTCATTCCAAACCTATGCTAATTCCTAATGAACACTTTTTTATGGAAGATGAGAACCGAAGTTAGGAGTCTTGCAACATTTTGAAAATCCCTCCTTTCATCCCTGCCTCCAATATGCAAAGATCTTTTTCCTGTAACTACCAAAGAACATTTTTGTATCACTTCACTTAGGTACTCACTTGCACTGTCATTTATCCAAAAAACAACAACATTCTGCAGGTCATTTGTAGAATCTCTTGCTACTGTCAACTACAGAAACTGTTCTAGAATTTAGTTTTGTTGAAACCTATTTTCTTTGTGGAACCCAGGAGTGAGAAGTATGATAGAAGAAGCAGGTGTTCATGGTTTTGATTGTAAGGACAGTGGAGTTTAACAGAGTTCTAGGAAGGGGGCATCTGGCTCTCTCAGTCGGTGAACATGCAGCTCTTGATCTTGGGGTTGTGAGTTCAAGCCTCACGTTGGCTGTGGAGATTACTTTTAAAAAATCTATAGAAGAAGAGAGTTCTAGGAAAGAATTCTATTTAAGAAAAAAATACCATGTGTTTGTGGAAGGAAGTTTTTGTTAACTGTTTCATTCTGTACCATCTCTTGGAACATTGAAGGATCCTTGGTAGGATGAATAAGGGTACCATCATCCCTTCCTAGAGAAGCACTGTTTGAGTGCACGATCCAATTACAGTAGGGTCCCCAGAAGTTTACTAATCTAGGTCAAAAGATGTTTTAGAATAGGGGGAATACGTTTAAGGGTAGATTCATTGTAGTATTTAGGAAGAGAATGCCAGAAAACACAAGGAAATTTTTTTTAAACACTGGGTGATGACAGCTGGGAGGTAAGATAAGAGGAGAGGACAAGGATAACCTAGGTATTAAAAAAAAAAAAAGACCCGAGGCTCTTAGATTTAAAGAGAAATCAGTTCCGTAAGGAGGGATAAGTGACAAGTAGAAATCAGACCTTTGGTTTCAAACTTATGACTTGTCTTATAGAGTATTACATATATGACTACACCTATTATATTTAAATTTTCTAAAATATTTTAAAAGTATATTTTCAGCAATCCATAGATCGCATACTCTACTCTCTACTGTTAATGTTTCTGTTCAAAGTTTTTTGCTTTATTTGTACTTTAGTTTTTTGGGTTTTTTTAAAAGATTTTTATTTATTTGACATAGAGAGCGAGAGAGGGAATACAGCAGGGGGAGAGGGAGAAGCAGGCCTCCCGCTGAGTGATGCAGGGCTCCATCCCAGGACCCTGGGACCATGACCTGAGCCAAAGGCAGACGCTTAACGACGGAGCCACCCAGGTGCCCCTATACTTTAGTTTCTGAAGTACACTTTAGAATAGACTATGATAACTTTTTAGTTTGTGTTATACAACTGATGTATTATGTGCTGAAACTAATTAGTTCAAACTGAAACAAATCAGTTAAGCATTCATTTTTCCTTAAAAAGTGAGTTAAAGCTAAGTTTGTATTGTCATAGTTCTTTTCTCATAATTTTCCCTTAGAATATTCAAACTTTTTATACTTTAGACTTAATCCAGTAGTTGCAAGAGTTTACGTTTACAAAGTCTGCTTATCTCTCAACCACCCTTGTCAGTGTAAAATAAGAGAATTTTATTCTCCTTTCTCACTGTGTCAAAATAGATATGAACGGATAGAAATCAATTGTCTTTAAAGCAGTCTTCAAACGTTTCTTAACTTTGTGGTAAGCCATCAAGGGGCTAGTAATGTCATGCACTGCCATTCCCTTAGTAACCTGACTTAGCTTCTAACTATATTGAAAGCCATTTTATTTCATCAGGTAAAATGGGCTATTTCAGACTGTCGTGGTGTTAATTAATTGAAACATTTGATGCCTTGAAATAATAAAGGCCAAATTAAATCTCATTTCAATAAAGTAGTGTATAAATATGGTTTATATGGTGACTGTTTATTTTGTATTTTATTCTTATGGTATAGTTAGCTTTGACACTGAATTTTCAAAAAGGCCTAAATTTGTCTCAAACCAAATTTTTAAAATAGAGAAGAATAACACAGTAAATTTAATTACCTAATGTAAGAATATTTGAGTTCTGTTCATTAAAAAAAGCATTTATTGGATACCAGTTAATTTGCACAGCTTTATGCATTCTAGATGCTACTTAAGAAAACTCACTTCCTCTCCAGTAAGATGTAAGACAGCATTTGCTCTATGATCATTAAAATGTGTGTGTGTTTTCATGCATATCATATGTCTCATTTTTTTCAAGGAGTTAAATATTTTTTTTGGATATATGATTGTTGAACATCCTTGGAAAACTGATAACCTTTTATATCCATTATGTATATGGAGAAACTGAAATTTAAAGAGTGAACTCACATTAGCAGAACCAGGAACAGAGTTTAGGTGAACAGAAGATTATGCCCCTCATTATACTTTCTGCTTTAAGCAGGTTTTCTGTTTTGGAATCCTAATACTGGGCTCCTTGGAATACTAGGGGGAAAAGAGGAGGTTGTCATAGTGGGTCTTTGGATTAACCAGAACATGATCTAACATGTTTGGCATGGCTCCTGCAAGTAGACAAGCCTAAGATCTCCTGGGTAATAGAGTGGTGCAGGTTTTCTGGGTGTGGTTTGATTACCTGGAGTATGTAGAACTTGACAGTAAGGGCCCAGTGTGTTGTATGAAAGAGATCGGTTTCTCAGGACATTGTAGGGATGAAGAACCTGGGATCAAGGACAGAAATGGTCTAAATAGAATTCTTTTATATTTATTCCTAGTCAGCTCATATTTAAAACATTAGGCTTTTAAAATGTTGTTATACAAATTTGTATTCCTATGTAACTCAACCTTGCACTATTTAAAGCACACACAAAATACCTTGCCTAACTATATTTTCAGAGTGATGATAGAGAATAGGGATCAGAAATGTCAGATTTGGTATACTTCCTTTTACCTCTAAAAACTGCTAGTCTCTATTTTGAAAGGATTGATTTCAGACAATTTTCTTGGGCCTAATGATTCTTATTTAAAGTTTCCATGATTACAACAAAGAAAGAATTATTCGGGTGGATGGATATTTACATAATATCACTCTTTTCCAAAAGAAAAGCATTACCTTTTATTAAATACACGATATACATTTCCCATTTCTATTCAAGAATATTTAATGGCATTTGCACTAAAGAGACAAAAAGACAGTCACTGTTAGGAACTTGGTCCCTTGCTCTAGTTTTTTTAAATTGCAATTTATATTTTTCCTAATGTAGAATACAGTTAAACCCATACAGTTAAAATACAGTTAAACAGAATAAAGCTCACCTGGTAACTAGATTTCTAAGAGTATTGTTAGTTGTCCTGAGAACAGTTAAGGGATAGGCAGGCAGTAAATGGATATTAAATTATTGAAAAAAGGGTCTTCCCTAATCCTTCCTGCTTCTTTTTCACTATCGTATTCCCCATGTTCCACCCAATGGTAGTTGGTTTTTTGACATCTGGCAAAGTATAGATTCTCTGTTTCTCTACTACTTTTCGTCTTTTTTGACCTATAATACTCCTTGACCTATATAATACCAGTGGAGATATTAATGAGCTAAGGTAGCCTTTTTTTTTTCTCCTTGTGAATTAACTACCCACACTAGACATCCTATAGAATGAAACTTTGAGCACACTCAAATCTCAGCAGTTGTTCATTTGGTAAATGAGGAAAGAAAAATAAAATCTATGATTATCCTAGAGACTATGTTTTACAGCTATGAAGGTATAGCATAGACATGTTAAACTTATTCATGTGTCTTTGCTGCTCTTTGCAATTATTTTATGCTATAATAGAAATAGAGAGAATTAACTGTTCTTTTTTTTTTAAGATTTTATTTATTTATTTGACAGACAGAGATCACAAGTAGGCAGAGAGAGAGGAGGAAGCAGGCTCCCTGCTGAGCAGAGAGCCTGATACAGGGGAATGCGGGGCTTGATCCCAGGACCCTAGGACCACGACCCAAGCTGAAGGCAGAGGCTTTAACCCACTGAGCCACCCAGACGCCCCTTCACTGTTGTTCTTAAGTGGGCTTTGTCAGTGTCTTTCAGTCAACCGTTCGTAGAACCTCTGTGGCTAAACAAGTGGGATTTATTATAGAAGCAGGGAGAACACACATGGTGGGAACCATGGCATCTCAGGAAAGGGTGCTAGAGATAACTTACAGGATTTGGGCTTATATCAGGTGATTTTGAGGAGGATTTAAGGAAGCAGGATTTTGTTCTGCATTGGATGCTGTCAGGAAGAGGGGTATTCTATGATTAAGTATCTTGAATGTGATCTAGAAAGAGGGAAGGCCAGAATGAGGCTAAAGCTGTAGCTGGTTGAAAAGCACTCATTAGCCTGAAGAGGAAGATGATTGGTATTTCATGGCTTGGACAATATTCATGTTTTTGATTATGGAGTGGTCATGTTTTGTCTTCATCCATCACAATCACAAAGTGACCTTATCTGATGTTGATGTTCTATGAAATTGCTTATGATCAACAAAGCACCAGGTCTGGCAGTGATGCCAAGTCAGCTCCTAGTTACACCAAGGCCTGCCTGATAGTACCAGGCCAGCTCCTGGATGTCAGGGCCTGCTTTTCTTTCTCAACTTTGAGGACCTAATTTTATCCTTTTAAAATTGTAGTGCCTAGTATTCAAAATGATATTTGAGTTCTGACTATTCAAGATCTTGGCGAAGTTACTGCACTGAGTCAGTGTTTGTAAATACTTAGTGCTTGCACAGAGTAGGTCCTCAGAAAACAGGACTGCTGTTATTCAACAATCCTTTTAAGATTATAGCCCCTGAGGGGCACCTGGGTGGCTCAGTGGGTTAAAGCCTCTGCCTTCGGCTCAGGTCATGATCCCAGGGTTCTGGGATCGAGTCCCACATCGGGCTCTCTGCTCAGCAGAGCCTACTTCCTCCTCTCTCTCTCTCTGCCTACTTGTGATTTCTGTCTGTCAAATTAAAAAAAAATTAAAAAAAAAAAAAGATTATAGCCCCTGTGAGTTATTGTTAAACCTTGATACCTGGTTTCTTTTACGCATTTTAGGATATAGCAGCCACATAAATGACATTTGAGGAAGAAGGGGAATTATCTAAAGATTGATATAAAAATATGTTCGCTAATTGTGACCCTCAGTTCAGAAAAAAACAGATGGGAGTCCCCCCGAAGCTCACTTAGTATCCTAACCTTTTATTTTATTTTATTTATTTTTAAAATATTTTATTTATTTATAAATAAAGATTTTTGTTTATTTGACAGAGAGAGAGAGACAGCGAGAGAGGGAACACAAGCAGGGGGAGTGAGAGAGGGAGAAGCAGGCTTCCCACTGAGCAGGGAGCCCGATGTGGGCTCGATCCCAGTACCCTGAGACCATGACCTGAGCTGAAGGCAATTGGTTAATTGATTGAGCCACCCGGGCGCCCTAACCTTTTATTTTAAAAGAGATAAAACTAATCATTTTGTACTCATATGTGAATATAATGCAAGCATCTCAGCAGAGAATTTGGAAAATAAAGAAAATGCATAGAAAAAAATTAAAGTTACCTACTACCCATAGTAAATACAAAAGACTTCAAAGAAGATAAATTAATTGACATTCTTAAGGTTTAAAGAAAATATCCAAAACTGAAATGATTTCTTTCCATGGGATTCAAAACCTTCCCAATTAAATGGGAAAGTCTTTACTTCAGAGATAAACCTTGAAGTTGGAAAGTGAATGCAAGTATGACCTTTTTGCTGAATTAAAATACAGTAGAAAGTATCCTTTCTGTAGTAGTGAACTATGAGAAGAGTAGTCTGGGGGCTGTTCACTGATGCTTCATGATCCTGTGGTTTATTACAGTTTAGCACACAATGAAATCTGTTGTAGGATTTTTTTTTTTTTTTTTAAGATTTTATTTATTTGAGAGAGAGAGAACCAACATGAACAGGGAGTCCGGCAGAGGGAGAGGAAGAAGCAGATTCTCCATGAGCAGGGAGCCCAATCCCAGGACCTCTGGATCATGACCTTAGCCAAAGGCAGACACTTAACAGACTTAGCCACCCAGACTCCCCTATTGTAGGATTTTTTTTTTTTAAGATTTTATTTATTTATTTGTCAGAAAGAGAGAGAGAGAGCAAGCACAGGCAGACAGAGTGGCAGGCAGAGGCAGAGGGAGAAGCAGGCTCCCCACAGAACAAGGAGCCCGATGTGGGACTTGATCCCAGGACATGGGATCATGACCTGAGCCGAAGGCAGCTGCTTAACCAACTGAGCCACCCAGGCGTCCCTCCCCTATTGTAGGATTTTTAAAGATACCTCTTATTCTGCTAATTGTGACACTTGTAAGTTCCTAAAAGAAAATTGTGTAGGAAAATTAGTATATTTGTTCCGTGGAATTTTTTGTAGGCAGATACTAGAGGACTAAGTAAGTAAAAGCAGTGGCTTTACATAACTTAAATGAGCAACAATCACAAACATACACTGTGCATGCAGTTCCAAAGTAGAAGGATTTAAGTTAGCCAACAGATGTACCAATTAAAATAAATATAGTAAAAGTAATATTGATGTGCTGCTTTATTTTTTAAAGTGTTGTCACATATCCTGTTTCACTTGATTTTTGCCACAACTCAGGGTTAGGTAAAAGAAATGTCATCTTGTCTTTAGGTTAGCAGAGTAAAACCCAGTGAGATTAACTGACTTTCCCAAAGTCATATAGCTATTAGAGGATAATCAAGGGCTTAAGTCTCCATATTGTAACATCATGAACATACATCCTCTCTCTCTCCATCCCAAACTACTCTTATTTTGTCCCTTCTTGTGGCAGTGTGGGTACTACTACTACTCTCTGAATGAAAAGATGCAGTATATAATTCATAACTTAATCTACTATGCTTACCTCTATCTAAAGATGGGTATCATTACTATTTCTGTTGCTTGTATGCTAGCATATACTCAAAAATTAAAAGAATGGGGGCCCCTGTTGACTCAGTTGGTTAACCATCTAACTCTTGGTTTTGGCTCAGGTCATGATCTTGGGGTGGTAGGATTGATCCATGTGTCCAGCTCTGTAGCTCTGTGCTTGGTGTGGAGTCTGCTTGAGATTCTCTTTCCCTCTCCTTCTGCCCCTTCCCCACCTTGTGCGTGGGTGTGCTTCCCCCTCCCCCAATGATTAAATCTTTTAAAAAATTAAAATAATGAACAAATACACATATAGAAAGTGAAAATCCTCTGTAATCTTATCCTTAGGGAGATGATTACCTAATAAGTTATCTGACCTTGTGTATTTATATAAACATAAATATTTATTCATTTGTCAGAAAAAAATGTTACATACAGACTGATCTGTAACCTTTTCCTTAATGTATTGGGACTCTTTCCATTTCAATATACTTTATCAGGGGTACCTGGGTGGCTCAGTCACTAAGCATCTTCCTTTGGCTCAGGTCATGATCCTAGGGTCTCAGATTGGGCTCCCTACCCAGGTGGAAGCCTGCTTCTCCCTCTCTGGCTTTCCCTGCTTGTGTTCCATCTCTTGCTGTCTCTCTGTCAAATAAATAAAATCTTCTGAGAAAAATATATACTTTACCTTCCCCTTCTCTTTCTTTAGTTTTTAAGTAAACTTTGATTAAATTATACATAAAGTGCATAATTACTGTAGTGCTCAGTGAATTTTCAAAGTAAACATAGCAGTTTGAAACCCTACCAGGTCAAGAAATAAGAGTATTCCTCCATAAGCCTGCCTTTGTGATGTTCTCTTCCACTTACTACCTTTCCCCATTCTTTGCAAAGATACCTACAATTTGAACTCTAACACTATAGATTAGTTTTGCCTGATCTTGAGCTTTATAAATGAAATCACATGGTAAGTGTTCTTTTGTGTGTGGTTTCTTTTGCTCAATATATGCTGGTCAAAAAATTAACAAGACCGTAAACAACATGTGTTGGAGAGGATGTAGAGAAAGGGGAACCCTTTTACACTGGTGGTAGGAATACAAGTTGGTGCAGCCACTTTGGAAAACAGTGTGGAGATTCCTTAAGAAATTAAAAATAGAGCTTCCCTATAACCCTGCAATTGCACTACTGGGTATTTACCCCAAAGATACTGATGTAGTGAAAAGAAGGGCCATCTGTACCCCAATGTTCATAGCAGCAATGGTCACAGTCACCAAACTGTGGAAAGAGCCAAGATGCCCTTCAATGGACAAATGGATAAAGAAGATATGGTCCATATATACAATGGAGTATTATGCCTCCATCAGAAAGGATGAATACCCAACTTTTGTAGCAACACGGATGGGACTGGAAGAGATTATGCTGAGTGAAACAAGTCAAGCAGAGAGAGTCAGTTATCATATGGTTTCACTTACTTGTGGAGCATAAGGAATAACACGGAGGACATAGGGAAATGGAGAGGAGAAGGAAGTTGGGGGAAATTGGAGGGGAAGATGAACCATGAGAGACTGTGGACTCTGAGAAACAAACTGAGGGTCTTGAAGGGGATGGGGGTAGGGAGTTGGGTGAGCCTGGTGGTGGGTATTAAGGAGGGCACATATTGCATGGAGCACTGGGTGTGGTGCATAAGCAATGAATGCTGGAACACTGAAAAGAAATAAAATGGAAAATATATATATATGCTGCTCAGATTTATTCTGTGCTGTTGCATGTGGCAGTAGTTTGTTCATTTTCATTGCTGTATACAAAGGGCCACCACAGTGCTTAGAACGGGCCAGTTAGTAAATTTTTTTTTTTTTTCGTTTTGTAAGACATAGATAATCTAAACTTTGTTGTTTTAGTCATTTTAAGTGTACAATTCAGTGGCATTAAGTACATTCCCAGTGTTGTGGCAACCACCAACACTGTACATTTCTAGAACTTTTTATCTTTCCAAACAGAAACTCTGTACCCATTAAACAATAACTCCCCACTCATCTCCCTTTTTCCTTCTCTCTGTCCTTGGTAATTTCTGTTCTGCTTTTTGTACCAATGAATTTTCCTATTTCAGGTACCTTATCTAAATGGAATCATTCAGTATTCTTTTGTATCTGACTTGTCTCACTTAGCATAATGTTTTCAAGGTTTGTCACCCTTGCAATGTGTATCAGATCTCATTCGTTTTTAAGGCTGAATAATCTTCCATTACATATATTTACTACATTTTGTTTAATCATTTGTCTGTTGATGAACTTTGGGTTTTGCCATCTATTGTGAACAGTGCTGCTGTGAACAGTAATATATGGCTATCTGTTTGCTTCCCTGCTCTCAGTACTTTTGAGTATCTACCTAGGAGTAGAATTGCTGGATCATATGGTAACTCCCTGTTTAATTTTTTGAGGGACTGAGAAGCATTTCCACATCACTTGTACCATTTGTACATTCCCGCTACCAGTGCACAAGGGTTTCCAATTTTTCCACATTTGTTAGTTTCAGGGCTTTTTAAATAATAGTCTTCCTAATGGATGTGAAGCACTGCCTTATCATGGTTTTGATTTGCATTTCCTTAATGATTTGCGATGGTGAGTGTTTTTTCACTTACTTATTGGCCATTTCTGTGTCTTCTTTGAAAAATGCCTAAGTCCTTTGTCACTTTTTGTGTTGGGTTTGGTTTTTTTATTGAGCCATTTAGCAAATACTTTAAGCTCTCTGTCACAATATTTTAAGGTCTCTGAACATTCAAAACTCTCATATAGTAGGTGTGATCTAGTAAGTTTTTTTATTAACATATAATGTATTATTTGCTTCAGGGGTCACAGGTCTGTGAATCAGTCTTAAACAATTCACAGCCACCATAGTACATATCCTCCCCAATGTCCATCACCCAGCCACCCTCTCCCTTCCCCATCACCCCCAGCAACCCTCACTTTGTTGCTTGAGATTAAGAGTCTCATATGGTTTGTCTCCCTCCCGATCCCATCTTGTTTCATTTTTTCCCCTCACTGCCCACCACAACACCCCACCCTGCCTCTCAAATTCTTCATATCAGAGAGATCATATGATAACTGTCTTTCTCTGATTGACTTATTTCGCTCAGCATAATACCCTCTAGTTCCATCCACGTCATGGCAAATGGCAAGATTTGGGGGTTTCTTGATGGCTGCGTACTATTCCATTGTATATATATACTACATCTTTATTCATCTGTTGAGAGACATCTAAGTTCTTTTCATAGTTTGGCTATTGTGAACATTGCTGCTATAAACATTCAGGTGCATGTGCCCCTTCAGATCACTACATTTGCATCTTTAGGGTAAATACCCAGTAGTGAGATTGCTGGGTTGTAGAGTAGCTGTATTTTCAACTTTTTGAGGAACCTCCATACTGTTTTCCAGAGTGGCTGCACCAGCTTGCATTCCCAGCAACAGGGTAGGAGGGTTCCCCTTTCTCCAAAGTTTTTTTTTTTTTTTTTTTTAAGAGTTTTTTTTTAAATTTTAGAGCACATGCATGAGCCGGGGCGGGGGTGGGGGCGGGGGGAGGAACCATCAAAGAGGGAAGAAGAGGAAGTTGGAAAGAATGCCAGGCAGACTCAGTGCTGAGCACAGAGCCTGACACAGGGTTCAGTCTCAGGACCCTGAGATCATGACCTGAGCTATAATCAGGAATTGGTTGCTTAACTGACTGAGGTGTGCCCCCTGTCAAGGTGCGCCGCCCCCCCCCCCCCCCCCGCCCCGCCAAGTTAAGTTTTATGTACAAAAATAGATGGCTGACAATATTTGACCTTTGGGCCATTGTTTGCCTTAGAGTATGTAGTCCACTAAATTATTAGCTAATAATTTCAAGTGTAACAGTGAATGTAAATTTCTGCCACCCCAATCTTCTTTTTATTTGATATAGTCTGGTTGGTTGAGTTTGAATGTTAGTTGGGGCTATAGAGGGAAGAGAAATGTGTACGGGAAACTAGAACTGTAAAGGACCTTGAGGGCCTTTTATATCATGGAGACCATTGGAAGATTTGATTTTTCTGCCATAATTTAGTCAAAAGGGTGATCAGTGGACAGTAGGGGCTGTAGTTTCCCTTACCTTAAGGTAAGTGATTTGAATATGATTTCCAGCCCTTGTGCAAGCTGGCCTAGTTCTTAACTCTTTAGTTAATTCAGGTTCCCAACCCAAATCCTGGAATCTTTGCCACTACTTCTCTTGGGCATGCCCTGGAATTCACATTTGGTCAGCTGAGTTCTGTGAGTCTGCTGAAAGCTCTGCTTAGTTTCTTGGCTACTTTTGCCTTCAGAATCAGCAGTTTGCTTTAAGTAGAAAAGTGCCGCAAATGCCAGCCCACCTCTGTTGGCTTTTTTTCCTTTCCATATTTTGATAATTTTTGAAAATAGCATCCTAATGAATGTGACATAGTTCCTTTCCAAATTTGGGTAATTTTCACTGTTTTGAAAACTCTTTGATCCCTTCAAACAGATTTTCTTTTTTTTAAGATTTTATTTATTTATTTGACAGAGAGATCACAAGCAGGCGGGGATGCAGGCAGAGAGAGTAAGCAGGCTCTACACTGAGCAGAGAGCCCCACATGGACGCTGGGATCATGACCTGAGCCGGAGGCAGAGGCTTAACCCACTGAGCCACCCAGGCGCCTCTCAAACAGATTTTTTAAAAAGAATTTTCTGCCTTTTGTCTCGTAGTCTAATTTTACTCTTATAATGAAAATTGTAGTTCTGGTGTTATATTCCAAGCCATAGTGAAAATCCTTATACATAAATGTTGGGAGTATTGTACTTTGAAGAGTCAGATTTATTGAGATTTATTGAGGTATATTTTACATACAGTGAAATTTAACCTTTTTAGGAGTTTGTAGTTCAGTGAGTTTGGCAAACAGTTGGGTAACCATGACAACAATTGACACATTGAATGTTTTATCACCCCAAAAGCTCCTTTGTGCTCCCTTGTAATCCGTCCCCTTGCCTTCCCATTAGCTCCTGGCAGTCACTGATCTGATCTGTCTCTCAACTCAGTGTTGTCTTCACTGAGTGTTGTATAAATAGAATCATACAGTATGTATAGCCTTTTGTGTCTTGCTTCTTTCATTTATAATGTTTTTGAGATTCACCCATGTTCCTACATTTACCAGTAGTTTGTTCCTTTTTATCGTGAGTAATATTCTGTGTATGGATATACCACAGTTTGTTAATCCCTTCACTAAATGATGGATATCTGGGTTGTTTCCAGTTTTTAGCTCTTAGGAATAAAGCACCATAAACATTCATATACTGGTCTTTGATGTTTTCATTTCTTTGGGTAAATACATAGATGAAGGGATTGCTGTGTCATATGGGAAATATATGTTAATTTCATAAGCAGCTACCAAACTCTTTCCCAATGTGGCTATACCATTTTGTATTTACACTTGGAAACATATGTGAGGTCCATTTATATTTTTCTTAGAATTTTAGGTGCTTTAAAAAATTTTTAGTGTAGGGGCGCCTGGGTGACTCAGTGGGTTAAAGCCTCTGCCTTTGGCTCAGGTCATGATCTCAGGGTCCTGGGATTGAGCCCCACATCAGGGCTCTCTGCTCGGCAGGGAGCCTGCTTCCCTTCCGGTCTCTCTGCCTGCCTCTCTGCCTACTTGTGATCTCTGTCTGTCAAAAAAATAAATAAAATCTTTAAAAAAAACTTTTTTTAGTATAGTTGAGATCTTGTTTTTCAATTTTAAATTAAGTACTTAGTGATATCTTGTGATTTTAATTCGTAGTTCCCTAACAACAAATGATGTTGAACATCTCTTCTTATACTTATTTGCCATTTGTCTCTCTTTGATAAAGTATACATTATCCAGTCTTTTGCCCACTGTTTTTTAATGATTTTATTTTTAAATCATTGTATTGTAAGAGTTCTTTATATATTCTGGTTACATGTCCTTTATTAGACATGTTGTTTTCGAGATATTTTCTTCTAGTCAGTCTGTGGCTTGTGTTTTCATTATCTAACTCTGTCTTTTGAAGAGCAGGAGCTTTTAATTTTAATGAAGTCTAGTTTATCAGTTATATCCTTTTAAGGTTTGTGATTTTTATGTTGTGAATTTCTGCCTAAGCCAAGATCATGAAGAATTTTGTCTGTTTTCTTCTATAAGTTATATAGTTTTAGGTTTTATATTTAGGTGTGTGATCCATTTCAAATTTTTTCTGTGTTGAAGTTTTTGTTTTTGTTTTGGATATGGATGGCCATCATTCTAGCATCTTTTTTTTTTTAGATTTTATTTATTTATTTGAGAGGGGGAGAGAGAGAGAGCAAGAGTGCAAGAGCAGCGGGGAGAGAGCAGATTCCTGGCTGAGCATGGAGCCCAACTTGGGGCCCAATCCCAGAACACTGGGATCCTGACCTGAGCTGAAGGCAGGTGCTTAATGACAAAGCCACCAAGGCATGCCTTGGCAATGATTTTAGCATTGTTTTTTTAAAAAGGCTATTCTTTCTTCAAGGAATTACCTTGTCATCTTTGTCAAAGTCAATCAGTGTTATATGTGTGGGTCTATTTCTGGATTTTCTCTTCTGTTCTACTGACCTATATGTCTGTCCTTTCGCCAGCAGTTTTGTACTTACAAGTCTTGTGAGAATTACTTAGGCATTTTCTACCATCATACTGATTTGTGAGATTCAACTGATGTAGCAAGTCAACGACCTCCTATCAAAGAATGTTAGGTAATTGAGTCATTATTAAGCATGTGACTTTATTTATTTATTTATTTATTTTTAGAACGAGTAGTGTGCGTGCATGTGTGCATCCACGTGCTCACACACGAGCAGAATGGGGAGAATCAGAGGGAGAGGGTAAGAGAGAATCTTAAGTAGGCTCCATGCTCAGTACACAACCCAGTGTGGGGCTCAATCTTATGACCCCAAGATCATGACTTGAGCTGAAATTAAGAGTCAGATGCTTACCCCACTGAGCCACCCAGGTGCCCCATGTAATCAGTCATTTAATTTGCCTACGGCAATGTACTAAAACTCCTTAAAACATTGGTTTGGATGTTGCCAGTAAGAACTGTCATACTCTGCTATTGGGAGTGGAAGTTGGTACAAGCACTCTCAAAAAGTAGTTTGTTCATTTCTAGTGAATGGAAATGAACTATGGCTTATTAACTCTACCTCTTAAACATATACCCTAGAGAATTTGGCACATGTACATAAGAGGACAGGTATAAGCATGTTCATTGCAGCATTATTTGAAATACTGAGAAACCGGAAACAATCTAAATATATTTTAATAGAAAAATAGTTGAATAAATTGTAGGATGATAAAGGGTACTACATGGAAGTGAAAGTGAATGAACTAGATCTCTATAAACCAACATAGATCTCAAAAGCAATATAAAATTTTAAATGAAACTATGCAAATAAAATAGGAACAATAGAAAAACAGGTACTAGAAAGATATTCACTGAATGTATTATAGTGTCTTCTAGAAAGGAGAGGAGCATTGGAATGGGAAGAAGCACAAAAAAGGAACTTTTGTATTTGTTAGATTGTAATTTATTTAAAAGAAAAAAGTTTTGAAGAGTTTATTTGAGAGGGCATGCACAAGCAGAGGGAGCTGGAGAGGGAGGAGAAGTAGACCGCTCCCCCCAAGCAAGGAGCCCAATGCAGGGCTCGATCTCAGGACCCAGGATCATGACCTGAGCTGAAGGCAGATGCTTGTTTGCTTGCTTGCTTGCTTGCTTTCTTTCTTTCTTTCTTTCTTTCTTTAATTTTAATTTTATTTTTTCAGGGTTCCAAGATTCATTGTTTATGCACCACACCCAGTGCTCCATGCAATACACGCCCTCCTTAATACCCACCACCAGGCTCACCCATCTCCCCACCCCTTTCCCCTCCAAAACCTTCAGTTTGTTTCTCAGAGTCTGCAGTCTCTCATGGTTCATCTTCCCCTCCAATTTACCCCAATTCACTTTTCCTTTCCGTCCCCTAATGTCCTCTGTGGTACTCCTCATGCTCCACAAGTAAGTGAAACCATATGATAATTGACTTTCTCTACTTAACTTATTTCACTCAGCATAATCTCCTCCAATCCCATCCATGCTGATACAAAAGTTGGCTATTCATCCTTTCTGATGGTTGTGTAATATTCCATTGTATATATAGATGAAGGCAGATGCTTAATGAACTGAGTGACGCAGTTGTCTCAAAAAAAAAAAAAAAGGAGAGAGCTATCTTACACACATTTTGATTTGCTGTATTTTTAGATCCTTTTTAAGTTGTAAACCATTCATTTGTTTCAAAGAAAATGGATGTGTTACTAAATGTTACTCTAAATGCCACATTCGTAATCTCATATATTGGTTCTTATAATGCAATCATTTGTTAAATAAAAACTCACTCCCGAAAGAAGGCACCAAACAATGAACAAATTACATCAGATTTCAGTACAATCGGGTTAAACAGTGTTTTTTCTCATTATTGAAATCACGTTTGTATATTCTAATAGTATGTATTTTAAAGACCATTTATTTAAAATAAATTCTCCCTAATTAAAATTTCTTTCCATAGTACAGTATTTCAATGGTTATAAGCATCAGTGCCATGAGATGGCAAAATAAAGGATTAACAGCCCTAAAGTTCTGAGATTAATAGCCCTAAAGCCCTGTAGACACTGAAGTCTATATCCTCTCAGAAATTCACACGTACATTAGAATGCCAGAGGTACTAAGAAGTCGTATAGTGGTGTTTCTCAGATTTATTAGCTCACAACCCACTTTTTCATGTATCAATAACAGTAAGATCTGGGAAATGTTTAGTATATTCTAATATATAATGTCTAGTATATATACAAATAATTATTTCTATTTTAAAGCAGGACAAAAGGAGCAAGCTGTGGAATGGTATAAGAAAGGTATTGAAGAACTAGAGAAAGGAATAGCTGTCATAGTTACAGGACAAGGTAAGATTATATTTACATTTGTTTTGTAGCCATCCCGAATTATATTCACATGATTGCCCTAATTTCAGATACACCTATCTTACTAAAAGTATTTGAAATGAAAAGATTTTGAAATGTTATTATTGACATTTATAGATTTACAGTTAATGCTTTATTACCTGTGCTAAATTACCAGCTATGCTTAAACTTGATTACCAGGTAGCAGTTAGATAAAAACCAATATATTACTTCTGTCGTCCTTGAACCCACTGTTGGTGATGTTTTAGCCTCATTTTTAGCTCTGTTTTGAAACCTGGTACTTCCCTCATTGTTGAGGAAGGGAAGGAGTGTTTAATCACACTCCCTTTTGTGCTTGTGGGTAATGCTTGACTGCATGTTATAATATGAGCTATAAATGTCTTGCTTTGATTCACCTTGGCTTTTTAAAGTCAAATAGGTTGTCATCTTTGCTTTCTTATCACCTAAAATTAAAAATTAGAGTCTAATAATATTTTTAAATATATAGGTAACATTTATTGCACACTGTGCTATGTGCCCAAGCATCATTGTCTGGGCTTCATGTGTGTTATCTTTTTTAATCTTCACCACAACCCCACACTCTGAGACTGCTGCTGTTACCCTTACTTTTCACATAAATAACCTTAAGTACAAAGAAATGCGGTAACTTGCCTACGGTCTCATAGCTAGTAAGTGGTAGGTCGAGTCAGGATTTGAGCCCAAGCAATCTGACTTCAGAGCCTGAATTTTTAAATATGATGCTGTGACTATTATGTAGTATGTGGGTACCACTATTAAAGTATTTCACTTTATCACAACTAAAATAGATTCAGAAGAAAAAGTTGTATAGACTGAGAATCTTACCACTATGGATCGGTCCACTCAGTGGATGTTTGTTGTCTGGTTGGCTGACTCTACTACTTGCATCTGCTAATCTCCAATAATTACTATGTATCTAATATTTGGCCAGGTTTTTTTTTTCTCTCCCCTTTTTATTTGGAGTACTTCTCTATACTGATGTCCTGCACAAAAGAGAGCAAAATAGAACAATGTGGGAGGTTAGGCCTTGGGGACTTTTCATTAGTTTTTCAGTATGACTTTTTTTAAGTATTATGTATACAATGTATTTGTTGCTCTTTGTCAATTGCATGGAGGCAGAGCTAGAAGAAAATGAGTTAATAAGAAAAATAGTATCTCATTGAATGGAGTATGCCTCTAATTGTACCCCTAAGAGAAAAAACAGTGTCAGTTGAACTATGACAGTATTCTCTTCTTACCATTTGGAATTTGACTTTTACTTTATTGTATGTAATGTCTTTATCCTATTTAGACATAGCTGTAATAGCAATATTAACGTCAAGGACCAAATTTGTTTTTGCACAGGCTGTGACATACTGTGGTATGAGTGCACCCTGGCCGATAGCTTTAGTAAGTTGTACTGGTTATAAAACACATCTCGTGGGGCACCTGAGTGTCTCAATTGGTTAAGTGTCGGACTATTGATTTTGGCTCAGGTCATGATCTCGGGGCTGTGCGGTCAAGCCCTGCCTCAGCCTCTGCTGTGGGAGTGGATCTGCTTAAGATTCTCCCTCTCCCTCTACCCCCACACATCTCACTCTCTGAAACACACACACACACACCCCTCAACTTCAGAGATTTATTTATTTTTTATTTTTATTTTTTTTTAAAGATTTTGTTTATTTATTTGACAGAGATCACAAGTAGGCAGAGAAGCAGGCAGAGAGAGAGGGGGAAGCAGGCTATCTGCCGAGCAGAGATCCCCATTCGGGGCTCCATCCCAGGACTCTGAGATCATGACCTGAGCCAAAGGCAGAGGCTTTAACCCACTGAGCCACCCAGGCGCCCCCAGAGATTTATTTTTAATGTAGAGAGGAAAAATACACCTCAAAATCCATGAAATCATATGTGAAACCCATGAAATACCATAGTAGATCTGAAACCATCATAAGGAACTATAACTAATTTTTTAAACTTTATAAAGACTGTGACTCCCAGAGCACCTGGATGGCTCAGTTGCTTAAGCATCCGATTCTTGATTTCAGCTCAGATCATGATCTCAGGGTTGTGAAATCAAACCCCACGTTGGCTTTGTACTCAGCGGGAATCTGCTTTTCTCCCTCCCTTTGCCCCTCTACTCTCTCTCTCAAATAAATAAATGAATTTAAAAAAAAAACTGACTCCCTGTGAGATTAGTTGGGGTAATATTTTACCTTGAAGTAATATTAGTAGGGAAACAGAGGTGTTAATTTTTTTCCTCTTTGTTCTTTCAGGTGAACAGTGTGAAAGAGCTAGACGCCTTCAAGCTAAAATGATGACTAATTTGGTTATGGCCAAGGACCGTTTACAACTTCTAGGTATCAATTAATGAATTGTATAACTGGAATAAGATGTTTTTGAAATGTGTGTTCAGTGAAACTTTAAATGTAGTTGGAAATAGATCAGTAATCTTGAAAATGTGTTCTGTGTTTTTTTCCTAGCTTACAGAAAATTCTAACATCTACAAAAGAGAGTATAATGGATTAATTATCCATCACTCAGCTCTAACAATTATCAACTCATAGTCAGTCTTGATTTATCTGTACTCAAGGGCTGGCAAATTACAGCCCATGGACTAAACCCAGTTCACTGCCTATTTTTATAAGATGGCACACAGCTAGCTACCCATTCCTCTATTATTGTTTGGATGCTTTCATGCTACAGTAACTGCAGAGTTGAGCAGTTGATACAGAGATCATACAGCCTTCAGAGCCTTTTAATATATAACTTTTAAAAATATTATAATATTTACTATCTGGCTTTTTACAGAAAGAGTTTGCCAGCTCCAATAAATCCCTACCCACTCACCCCCACTCCATATTATATTGAAACAATTCTTGACATCTTTTTATTTCATTTATAACTATTTCATATTGTATCTCTAAAAGCTAAAGATGCTTAAAAAATAAAATTACCGGGACACCTAGGTGACTCAGTCAATTAAGTGCCTGCCTTCAGCTTAGGTCATAGATCTCAGGGTCCTGGGATCGAGTCCCACATCATGCTTCTTGCTCAGTGCAGAGCCTGCTTCTCCCTCTGCCTGAGGGAGTGCCTGTGCACTCTCTCTCTCTTTCTGACAAATAAAATCTTAAAAATAAAAATAAAAAATAAAATTACCAAAATGCCATTATCACATCTAAAGTATAACCAATAATTTCTTTTAATAGTAATAAAAAATTATGGCCAAAGAAATGATCAGTGTCCAAATACAGTTTACATATAATGTGTAATATATGTATTATAATGTATAGTTAATATCTCAAAATTTAATAATTCTTACTATTTTTCTAATAATTTTTTGCACCAGAATCTCAAGAAGATTCATATGTTTCTTTTAATATACAAGTTCATCTGTTTTTTTCTCGTAATTTATTTGTTGATGCACCAGATCTTTGACACATCATAGTTTCCTGCAGTCTGTCTTTTGCTCTATGCCTCTCCATGATATCTTTTTTTTTTTAAGATTTTATTTATTTGAGACAGAGAGATAAAGAGAAAAAACATGAGCAGGGAGGGAGAGAAGCAGACTCCCCCCTGAGTTGGGAGCCTGATATGGGGCTCGATCCTAAGACCTGGAGATTATGACCTGAGCTGAAGGCAGACATTCCACCATCTGAGCCACCCAGGTGCCCCTCCATGATATCTTAATATGTTCTTCTGTCCTCCCTATAAATTGATAGTTGAATATAGACCCTTGATTGGATTAAAAGTTGATTTTTATTTTTTAATAATAAGACTACTTCATAGGTGGTTGTGTTTATTTGTCAGTAGTTCTGACATCTTGTGATGTTAGTAGCAGTTGATGACTGATGCCTAGTGACATACATAATTCTATCATTCTTTCTGTATTTATCAGCTGAAATAGGTCTATAAAGAGAAGCTTTTCATCTTCTATTTGAATGCTTAAGTTTTAAAAATATTTCCTAAGATAAATCTACTTCTAAGACAAAGTGGAATTAAAACCCACCCCTCTTGGATGATTCTCTGCTGTAACTTGATGTGATAGAAAAGATATTGGTAAATAGGCAGACCTTATATATTTATTGCTCTGTGATTTGTGGTAAGTTATTTAGTATGTTTGAACCTTTTTCTTCTCATTTATGATATGCTAATAGATAATATTTATTTCATCATATGTGACCATTAAATTATTAAAGGAACCTAATCATAGTAACTACCCCAAATGCTGGGTTTTATTCCCCTCCTTATCTTGCTTTTGTGGAAAAATGTATTTATACACTCATACATAAATATCATGTATTTATATACTCATTCATTCATTCATTTTTATATGATCCATTGTGTTTTATAAGTTTTTTGCCCCACACTGGTGAAAAGAAATTCTTGAATGTTTTTAGGTGGCTGGCAAGGCAGTGTTCCCCTGGCTTCTGTGGCTGACAATGTTTCCCTTCTTACACATGAAGATTATTATCATATCACAAAATTAAATATTATATCAGAGGTTATTATAGTAAAATAATTGTTCTACTTCGTACTTTCTGTGTGTTTTAGCTATAATGTCTTTCACTATATGTACATATATATGATGCGGGTTAAGATTGGTTATGGAACATTTTGTAGCATGTTTCAAATTGAATATTAGTAGCTAGTTGTTATCTTTTGAAGATGTGATACGATAAATTGTTGGAAGCATCTCATTAATTATGGACTTGTCTTTAAATGCAACTTTGTCATTTTTTAATCTGTGTTATTAAAGGAGAGGACAAAAAGAACTAATGGGGCAGGGAGTGTTCAATATAAGGCACAGGGCCTTATCGGCCTCCATGAAGATTTGAGCTTTTACCATCTGTGAAATGGGGAGCATTTATAAGGATTTTTAGGAAAGGAATGATGTAATCTGACTTACGTTGTTTTGTTTTTTAAAACAGATTTATTTGTTTTAGAGAGAGAGCACGAGCAAGGGGAGGGGCAAAGGGAAAGGGAGAGAAGCAGACTCCTGACTGATCATAGAGCCCCTTATGGGCCTCAGTCCCATGACCCTCAAAATCATAACCTGAGCCAAAATCAAGAGTTGGCCACCCAGCTGACTGAGGCACCCAGGCGCTCCCTGACTTAAATTTTAAAAAGATCACGTTGCCAATGGACTCCCAAGAGTAGAGCCAGAAGAGTAAATAGGACCACTGCTGAATTACAATAAGCTAGGAGAAAAATGATGGGAGGCTTGGACCAGGGTGATAGGAAGAGAACTTGTAACAAGTGGTTGGATTATGATTATATTTGAAGGTTGAACAAACAGATTTATGGATAGACTGGATATAATGTTGCTCTCTTAAGGGGCTCGTGATATATTGTGGGAGGTAGACACATGAATAGATAAATCTTCTTCATTGAAGAGGAGATGTAATATTTTTAGGGAGGGTCATAAGGAAGTTCTATGTTTAATTTCTTGAGGAATCTCCACACTGTTCTCCAAAGAGGCTGCACCAACTTGCATTCCCACCAACAGTGTAAGAGGGTTCCCCTTTCTCCACATCCCCTCCAACACATGTTGTTTCCTGTCTTGCTAATTTTGGCCATTCTAAATGGTGTAAGGTGGTATCTCAATGTGGTTTTAATTTGAATCTCCCTGATGGGAGATACACAAATATTTTGTAGGATGATAAAATAGGTGTCTGGAAAGTATTCCTGAAAGAAGTGAAACCTAAATGGGAGATTAAAAAAGGTGAAACTTTAAAGAATGTTTGGGAGAAAAGACATTTCAAGAAGAAGCTATAGCATGAACAAAAACTCAGGGTAAGAAATGGCATGGCAGGTAAGGAAAGGTGCTGGTGCAGAAGTGAATTTGGGATTGCTTAGTATGTATAAGAGATGTAGGCAGATCATGGAGGGCCTTAATGTTATATAAAGAGGCTTAAACATTCATCTGTGGCCAATGGGAAGCTACTAAAAGCCTTTTTTTTTTTTAAAGATTTTATTTATTTATTTGACAGACAGAGATCACAAGTAGGCAGAGAGGCAGACAGAGAGAGAGGGGGAAGCAGGCTCCCCGCTGAGCAGAGAGCCTGATTCGGGGCTCGATCCCAGGACCCTGGGATCATGACCAGAGCCAAAGGCAGAGGCTTTAACCCACTGAGCCACCCAGGTGCCCCTACTAAAGAGTTTTAAATGGAAGAGTTATATGGTAAGATTTTGCTTTTAAGTAGATGATTCAGATGGTTGTGTGGGATTACATGTGAAAGGATCAAGAAGCAAGGTGGTGGTTTTATTTTAAATCATTAATTAATCTGCAAACCTTTAGTGATTGCAAAAGGAAGCATTAAACTAACTTTATTTTCTTTAACAAAAATGAGTTGGAGCAGGCTCATCTTAGCAGTATAACTACGAATGTGTTATATATGTGTTTCCACACATACAAATCTAAATCCTATACACCAAAACAACTTCTGTGGCTTTTTATTCTCAGTTATTAGTTATCAAAAACAAGGATTTAGTTTGTTTATTTTCATTATGTAATGAATCTTCACATGATCTTTTTCTGACATTTCATTGAAGAGAGCGTTAATTAATAAAGAAGACATTTATAAATCAGGGTTTTTTTTTTTTTCTAATTTATGTCTATTACCAATACAAATGGTTTCTTTCTCAGTATGGTGAAGAGTATTATCATTGAGAAAAATCAGATGACCTATCTGTTAACGAACAACAACAAAAAAAAGCTCCAAGGTATATTGTATCAGCCAGTTTAAGGCTACAAAAGCTGTTCAGTACTTTGTGCTTTGTGCAAAGAGGTTAGCAGCTATTTAACCTGTCCCAAAGGTATATGTGGTTGTACCATCAACCAAGCATGGCGCCTGCCTGTCTGACCTTAGAAATGAAAGTTTAGGAGAGTTAGTATATATGTCCTACATATTTGCATGTATTCATTGACTTCCCAGTACCGAAGAAAAGAATCAGTATGAAAATCTGGAGTACTGTAACAAAATAAATATGGTAAACATTGGGCCCCTATTATGAATAGGGGCACAGAACAGGTACTCTTTGTATATTATTTTATTTAATCCTTGAGATTCTTAGAAAACTGAGGTTCAAGTTAAGTTCATACTAGTAAGTGGTAGAGCAGGGTGTTTGCCACGTAGCAGTAGGGACGACTTGAATGGGAAGAGAGTGTAGCAGCGATGTACAGGGGCAAGACAGTTGAAACTGCTGCCCTCTCGGACTTCAGGCATAGACAAAGAGACCTGGATCTTGAGAGGATTTGTTATTTAAAGTGAGGGTAGAGTTGAAATAATCCTCTTAAATCTTTGATTAATCTTAGAAACAGGGAATAAAAGGACACGCTACAACATTATTAAAGTTTAAATATGAAAAATATCCATCTCGTACTATGTCCTCGCCACCCATTTCCCCTCCCCAGAGGCAGCTGCTATTATGTTTCTCTGGATCCTTTTTAGGGATAACCTTTATGTATGCAAGTGTGCACATGGGTGCATTTAAGTAAATGCTACTGTTCTGAAGCATGCTAATTCCCCTTTGCTCTGTAGCCTTTATTTTTTGCCTCACATCATTAACATGTAGCTGAATATTTCTTAGTATTTCTTAGACATTCCTTATAGTTTTTTTTTAACTGTGTCATTTTTTAAGTGTTGTTTTCCTTTCCTCAAGTGTCCTTTCTTTTTATCTTTTCAAATCCTAGCCAATTCACAGCCCACTTTTTCTATAAAGCCTTTTTAACTTTCTTTTGTGCTGTACAATCTTTTTTTAAAAATATATTTGTGTTGTTAAGTGGCCAACCATATTTAATAAGCATCTGGATGATAAAAACCATATTTACTTTTTTGTCTTCATGCTGTTCTCCCTACATAATGATGTGGATATGTTAGACATTCAGAAAATATTTGCTGGTGATAGTAGTGATATGAAATTGCCTCAGGTTACCAAACCTGAATAAAGCATATTTTGAACATAGCCAATCAGTGAATTTCTGTTGCTATTTTAACGTCTGAGTTTTACTAACTATATTTTTAAGAAAATTTTATGTAAATACCAAAACCCTTCATCTTCTAACACCTTGAATTATTTTTTGTTTTCACATAGACATCTTATTTTTTCATTATGTATTTTTTCTTTTTGTTTATTTTGTTCTTTCTACCCCCCTCTGTTGCATAGAGAAGCTGCAACCAGTTTTGCAATTTTCCAAGTCACAAACGGATGTCTATAATGACAGTACTAACTTGACATGCCGCAACGGACATCTCCAGTCAGGTGGGTTTAGGTTAACTAACATGTAAAATAATAAAGCTTGCATGCGGAGTAGAGTCCTGCATAACCTGATAATGTTGATTTGACTTTATAATGGTGGATTTGGTTGGTTTTGTTTTCACAAGGCTAGGTGGAAAATACAGTGTCCCTGTGATTCATGGTGTATAAATATATAACAGATATAACCGTTCTCAAAATGCTTTATTTGCTTATTTTGCAACCTCCCATTTTTGGGATTATAAAATATAAAGGTTCATTTTTCTAAATTATTAACATCTTCTTTGGTTTCTATTGTATTTTCACCATTTGTTACTTTTTTCATGCATACCTATACCAAGTTTTTATGAAGTAGTGTTTTTTAAGGCAGAAATTTCTTTCTTTTTTTAAAGATTTTATTTCTTTGATGGAGAGAGAGGAAGAAAATGAGCAGGGAGAGCAGCAGGCAGATAGAGAGGGAGAAGCAGGCTCCCTGCTCAGGAGGGAGCCCAATGTGGGGCTTCATCCGAGGACCCTGGGATCATGAGCTGAGCCGAAGGCATTCACTTAACCAGCTGAGCCACCCAGATGCCCCAATGCAGAAATTTTAATTCCTCTTTGTTATGTATCAATTTTAATTGCACAGCAATTTCCATGTATACCACACATGATTGCTTTACCATAGCACCTGTTAGGAAAAAAAAGTTTTTTTTTTTTAGATTTTTATTTATTTGAGAGAGAGAGAGAGAGAGAGAGAGAAGATGAGCAGGGGGAAAGGGAGAGGGAAAAGCAGACTCCCTGTTGAGCAGGGAGCTCGATCCTGGGACTCTGGGATCATGCCTTGAGCCAAAAGCAGACACCCAACCAACTGAGCCACCCAGGCGCCCCCTGTTAGGGAAAATTTGAAGCTGAGTTCACATAGTGAGGAGAAACATTAGAATACTACTTTAGTATATGTGCTGCTTGAAGGGAGCACACATTAGAATGCTATTAATTTACTGTGGGTTAAATTTGTTTTCCATGAACTTTTGGGTATCAACTCTTACAGAGAAGATCACATGCTTTTCTGTTTTGCTTAGGTGCAGGGAGGAATCTTCATTTCCTAAGTTCTCTGACATCTTGGCTAGTTTTATTGATGATTTTTTCAATCTTCATTTCACATTCAGGGCTTAAATTTTATTAAAGTAAATATTGCTTTGTTCAATTTGTAACATAAAAACCTTAGTTTAGACTATAAGACACCTGCCTTTATTCATGTGTAATATAAAACTTTCAAGACTTCAATAGAGAAGAATTATGGTAAGTGGATTTCTATGGACTGGAGACAATACGTCATCAAATCTTTCCCTTCTGGTTTTACCTCTTAGGAAGTTCTTTGGTTTGTTGTTCAAGTACAGAGCCCCATGTCATTGAGTATATTTCTTTTCTTAATCCTTCCTGTCCATGATTTAAAACACCATTTCTATAAATGAAACAAGATGGGATCGGGAGGGAGACAAACCATAATAGACTCTTAATCTCACAAAACAAACTGAGGGGGGCCGGGGGGAGGTGGGTAGGGAGAGGGTGGTGGGGTTATGGACATTGGGGAGGGTATGTCCTATGGTGAGTGCTGTGAAGTGTGTAAACCTGGCGATTCACAGACCTGTACCCCTGTAGCCCTGGGGCTAATAATACATTATATGTTTATAAAAAATTAACACCATTTCTAGTATAGAAATAAATATTTTTGCCTGTATCTCTTAGCATAGATATGAAGAGCTGATACTTGCCTAAGGAACTTTTTAAAAATGTAATAATGCACCACATGTAAATAATTAAGTTTCCAAGATATAAATTTGAGATCCTAATAATCCTGCCAAGGTAAATAGCAAAAATTTCTTAGCCCTGAGGAGCTGGTATGCCTTTGCTTTGTTATCTTGCTTATCTTCCACTTCATTCCACATATGAGATCCCATGGTTTTGTTTTGCCCTTCAAAACTTTCTCTTCCTGGGACCTATGTTAAAAAAAATCAACCTATTTTATTTTATTTTTTTGTATAACCTCCCCTCTATTCCTGTATATTTCTTCCCCCCCTCCCCCATTATGTTAACCTATCTTATTTTAAATCTCTAGTAACCATCTGTTCTATTCTGTTTTCTTGTTGGGGGGCAGCATACTGAACGGCACAGCTAATTTTTGCAATACTGGTTGTTGATACCCATTGAGCCCTAGTCAGTGAGCTGGCTTAAATGTCACCCACTTCTGGACCAGTCTGTGATATTTCACTGGATGAGTTACTTCATCTCTCCTAGGAAATCGTTACGCCGAAGTCCACTTACTACTTTAGTGGTATCTACAGTGTCCAGTTTTCAACTCAAAATTACTAGATATGTAAAGAATTAAGAAAGTGTGACCATTGTTCGAGAAAAGAATTAGTCCCTAGAAGTTCACCCTTGCCTGGGCCCAGATGTTGATGTAGCAAAGACTTCAAAACAACTATTATAAATACGTTCAAAGAATTAAAAGAAAATAGGGCATCAGTTAACAAACCTGCAATTTTAGCACATAACGTAAACTACACAATAAAAAGAATGGAAATTCTAAAGTTAAAAAGTACAATTGTTGAAATAAAAACATTTACTAGATAACCTCAACAGCAGATTGGAGATGTCAAATGGAAGCTTCAGCGACCTTGAGCTTGATCAATAGAAATTGCAGTAAGGGATGGAGTGCAAATGAGTACAAGAAAACTTTTGGCTATGATGGAATCATTTCATATCTGGATGTTAGTGGCTATTTCATCTTTAAATTCATCTTTATAAACTCATCAAATTGACCTTTTTAAATGGATACATTTTATTATTCGTGGATTATACCTTAAAGAGTTGACCAAAAAAAAAAATACTGAGAGGCTTGTAAAGAAAAATAGTATTCCTCTTCCCATCTCTTCCTTCTCTTCCTGCTTTCATCCCTAGGCTGGCTCCTCGCACCATGTCTAACTCTTCTTGCTATTTTTTCTTTTGTTTCCTACTGTGTTTCCAGATATTATGCTTATATTGCTATTACTGATTGAATAGTTTTTGATATGTATTGACTTCTTATTTAACTGAAAAAAGGTTTAATTCTTATGCCAACATTAGCCTTCATCTCCTGATACATAAATATCACTATTTTTAGTTATGCTGAAAAATCAAATTTAACATTATAATGACTTAGCATTATTTACCCAGAGCCAAATAGTATATTCTAATTAACTTTTTTTTTTTAGTTTTTCCTTCCCACAGATTCCTTCTTTCTTTCTGTTTGCTTTTTAACCAAAAGACCTTCTTTAGTAGTTCTTTCAATGAAAGTTTGTAGATGGCAAACTTTCTTAGTCTTTCTAATGTCTGAAATACCATCATTCTTATGTGACAGGTTACCAGGATATAAAATTGATAAAGGTTGACACTTTTTCTTCCTACAGCATTTTGAACATACTCCATTGCCTACTGACTTTTGTTATTTTTAATGAAAAGTCTCCTATCATTCTCAGTTCACATGGAAATTCCTGTTCACTTATAGTCTCAGGACTGTATGTTTACTATCTGAAGAAATTCTTTTCCACTTTCCTTTTTTTCCTCTGAAATGAATGATCTTTATCTTCAGCCTAGATAGATTTTGCTCTTTTTCTTGTCTTTGCTTTTGCTTATTGTTAGTCCCTTTTCTGGATTGCTTTCTTGCTTTGTCCTTTAGCGTTGCCATCCACTAGTTCCTTGAACATATGGTTCAGAACTTTACGTTTATTTTGGGGGGAAAAGTCTTGATCATCTTGCTCTGCTCTGAAGTTCTCTTCCTTTGAGTTTCCTTAAAACACCTTAAGGGATTTGATGATGAACACAAAAATAAAGTTTTTGTCTTTTCTCTAGGCTATTCTAATTTGCTTATTCATTTAACATTTGTTTTTACTGTAAATACTTATTAGTAGACTTATGTTTATTATGGAGTATATACAAATATTCGAAGCAGTGGTATTTTTGAACATTTGAAAGCCTATAATTTATGTAGAAGTACAATATAGGTAGGTCAACTTTTAGGATTAATTGATGATGTTTCATTTGTGTTTATATATATATACAGCACATAGAATACTTGGCATATTACAACCCACATCTTTATACCATTTAAATTAAAAATTGATTGTTTCTAGAAACTCTTTTGATGGACATAGACTGTGGAATTTCATACTATTTTACAGTTTTAAAAGTTTGGAACCAAGGTAATGCAGTGCTTTCCCCCCAACTCTGTAACAATATAACTCTAATGCCTTGACTGCATTTTGTTTCTTGAATATTTGGCGACTTCATTTGGGAATCTTTTTATATCCTCCTCCTGTCCCCACAAATAAAAGTGTTTCTTCTTATTACAAATACATATTCCTTATAAGAAAATTAGAATATACATCAGGAAAAGGAAAAGTGAAATGAAAATTAAATAACCATAATCTTGTCCACCAGGTGATAATCCCAATGAACATCATACTTGAAATCTTATTTTGAAATATTGCTAATGTAAAAAAAATAGTATTAGCTTAGTTTTACAAATTTGTATCCATCTTTATTTTATAACGTTTAACCACAGTTTTCTAACCATCATGATTTTACTTTTTCCTTGATAGAAAGTGGAGCTGTTCCAAAAAGAAAAGATCCCTTAACACACACTAGTAATTCACTTCCTCGTTCGAAAACTGTTATGAAGACTGGATCCACAGGTCTGTCAGGCCACCACAGAGCACCTAGTTGTAGTGGCTTATCCATGGTTTCTGGAGTGAGACAGGGACCTGGTCCTGCGGCTGGAACTCATAAGGTATTTGAAGGCCGTAACGTTAATTGCTGCGCTTCTACAAATAGAAGATTTTGAACATGCTATGCTTGCTGAAGACTATTACAAGTACTTTATAATATCTTGGAGAGCTGATACGTTTCTACAAAATTGACTGTAGTTTTCTTTTTTTTAAATCTACAAGGACAACTTGATATTAAAAAGCAAATCTTATTTTAACTTCCTTTGGACCTAATTAGGTATTTTGTAGTAAGTTGCTCATCTAGTCTATTTTATATAATACGTATAATTTAAAATTTGTTATTCTCTTAATTATTTAAATTTGTGTAAAAGTTTTATAACATTAAACATAGTTTTGTTACAATTCTAGCAATCAAAATTATATGACTGAATTGTCATAGGGCCTTTTTGTTTTATGGTACCTAAATCTCTATGGATGTAAACACACTCTGTAAACACACTTCATGCCAAATGTAGTTTTGTAGTGAATACCATTTTACCCTGAAGGGAATACACAGTTTTGGGTTTTTTTATATCCTTTTTTCTATTTTTAAACTTTTAATTCTGTGAACTTGAAGAGTAATTCACTTATGAAGAGTGCTAATATTTGGTCATATTTTTACATTACAATTTTGTGTCCTTTAAGAGTACACCAAAAACAAATAGAACAAATAAACCTTCTACCCCTACAACTGCTGCTCGTAAAAAGAAAGACTTGAAGAACTTTAGGAATGTGGACAGCAACCTTGCTAATCTTATAATGAACGAAATTGTGGACAAGTAAGTTTTGCCATCTAAAGTGTTTTATTTAATAGTTTTTAGTTTTGAATTTATTTATATAATATATCATGGATAAAATACATAATACTTTATTTAATGTACATGTTTAATTTTATGATGGTTTTCAGTTATTATAAATGTAAAAAGCCATTGTTTTATTGATTTAATTATAATTTCACAGTTAATATAAAAATAATTTTATTTCATAGAGTTTAGACTTCATATTATAATAACTGAAGGATATTTTGCTGTGAAGCTAACTGAAATTCTGTTTCTTAGTGGAACAGCTGTTAAATTTGATGATATAGCTGGGCAAGAGTTGGCTAAACAAGCCTTGCAAGAAATTGTTATTCTTCCTTCTCTGAGGCCTGAGGTAAGCGCTCATAGTATCATTTTCCTATAACATCATTCACTACTGAATCCATAGATTCAGTAGCAAAGAAATGTGTGAGCTGTGCTAGAATGATTAATTCATGAAACAGATTTGATGTTTTTTTTTTTAATTTTTTTAAAAGATTTTATTTATTTATTTGACAGAGATCACAAGTAGGCAGAGAGGCAGGCAGAGAGAGAGAGAGGAGGAAACAGGCTCTCCGCCGAGCAGAGAGCCTGATGCGGGGCTCGATCCCAGGACCCTGGGATCATGACCTGAGCCGAAGGCAGAGGCTTAACCCACTGAGCCACCCAGGCACCCCAGATTTGATGTTTTTAAAAGAAAAAAACATTAGCAGTTGATGTTATTGTAGGAGAGAAGAATGACTATACTGTAGTCATTGAATGATTATTATATATATATGATAATATATAATAAATGTGTTATATATAATACAATATAATATATAATATAATAATGTAATTATATATATATAACCAAGAATGGTTATTGTAGGAGAGAAGAATGTCTATAAAGATTCCTAATAACCAATCCATTTTTAACATTTGGAGGGAGAAGTAGGTAACATAAAATAATTTACATCAAGGTAAGAGGGATTTAAAATTAAGAGACAGAAATCATACTGGAGAAAAGGGAAGATAAAATTATTACGTTTAAGGACCTTTTTTTCTTATCATATTTGAAATACAGTGTTACATGAGTTTCAGATGTACAACATAGTGATTTGACAATTCTGTACAGTGAGCTCTGCTCACTATGATAAGTATAATTACCATCTGTCACCACACAATGTTATTGCAGTATTATTAACTATAGTTCCCATGCTGTACTTTTCATCCCCATGACTTATTTGTAACTGGAAGCTTGTACCTCTTAATTCCCTTCACCTATTCCCCAACCCCTTCATCTCTAGAAACCACCAGTTTGCTCTGTTGTTATGATTATGTTTCTGTTTGTTTGTTTGCATCATAACAAGAACAACAAAATTAATGTGAGGTGAAGGATATGTTAAGCCTATTGTGGTGAATATTTTTCAGTTTATGTATGTATCAAATCCTACTGTACACATTAAAATGACACAATCTTATGTCAGTTATATCTCAAAACTGGAAAATTTTTAAAACCAAAAACTGGTACAGTAATCAAGAAAATGTGTCTTTGCCGAAAGAATAGACAAATAGATCAATAGAACAGAATAGAGAGCCCAGAAGTACAGAGATACAAATGCTATCATTTGACAAAGGAACAAAAGCAATTTGATGTAGAAAAGATAGTGTTTTCCACAAATGGTGCTGGAACAACTAGACATCTATGTGCAAAAAAATTCCAGACATGTACTTTACACCTTTCACAAAAGTTAATTCAAAATTGGTCACAGACGTAAATGTAAAAAGGCTAACTATAAAACTCCTGCAATATAAAATAGGAGAAAATCTCGGTGATCTTTGGTGTGAGGATGGCTTATTAGATACAACACCAAAAACATGATCCTTGAAAGAAAAAATTGTTAAGTTAATGTTTATGAAAATTAAAAATTTTTCTTTGAAAGACAGTAAGAGCATGAGAAGACAAGCCACAAACAAGGGGGAAATCTTTGCAAAACATTAACATTTGATAAAGGACTGGTATCAAAAAATATACAAAGAACTTTCAAAAAACTGAGCAATAAGAAAAAAAATGACCCAATTAAAATGTGGGCAAATATCTGAATAGATGCCTTACTAAAGAAGATACACAGATGACAAGCATTTGAAAAAAATGATGCTCAACATCATTCATCATTAGGGAACTGCAAGTTAAACAGCAGTAAGATTTTACCGCAAACTTACCAAAATGGCTAAAATCCAGAACACTCTCAGCACCAAATAATGGTGAGGATGTGGAGCCATGGGACTCTGACTCATTGCTGAGGGAAAAGCAAAATGCTACAGCTGCTTTAAAAGACAGTTTGACACTTTCTGAACATACTCTTACCATGCTACACAGCAATTATGTTCTTTAATATTTACCAAAATGAGTAAAAAATGTATCCCCATATAAAAAATCCTACACACAGATGTTTATAGCAACTTTATTTGTAATTTCCCAAACTCGGAAACCACTGAGATACTCTTCAATAGATAAATGGGTAAACTTGGTATATCTATATGTTGAAATACTATTCAGCACTGAAAAGAAATGAGCTATCAAGCTTTAGAGATGTACAGAGGAACTTTAAATTCATGTTGTTAAAGAAACCAATCGGCAACAGCTAATAACTCTATGATCCCAACTATATGACATTCTGGAATGGCAAAACTCTGGAGAAAATAAAAAGATCAGTGGTTCCCCCATGGGGAAGACAGAAGGATGAACAGGTGGAGCACAGGGAATTCTTCAGGGCAGTGAAACTATTCTGTATGATTCTGGAATGATGGAGACATGACACGAATTGTAAACCCTAATGAAAACTATGGACTTCAGTTAATAATATCAATGTTAGTTTATCAGTTATAATAAATGTACCATTACACTAAGGTAAGATGTTAGTATTAGAGGAAATTGAGGATGTAAGGAGTTGTGTGGGAACACAGTACTTTCCATTCAATTATCTGTAAATCTGAAACCACTCAAAAATATATTTTTAAAAACTTGAATATGAGCCATTTCATATGGTTCAACTTAAAAATATGTATACCTTCACTGTTAAGCAAAGTGTTATCAATCTCATGCTTCACTCTTGATTCCCTGCCACCCCTGGTGTCTCTGAGTCTGTAGACCCTGGTTTAATTTCTCTAAAGAACAAAACTTCTGTTTCCTTTGTCTGTGGAAGAGGAGTACTTGCCTGAGTGATCTTGGTATAGGGGACAGGCACGTGATTTGAGTTATTCTTCATAGAAGCTTTCAACCAGTTCCTCTGTTTTTGGCTGCCTGCCTTCTCTGATACATCATGCTTCCACCTCCTGAGCTTTTGCAGGATTTTTGTTCACATCTGCTTGCTGTTTGTATCCTCCATATCCCTTCACAAGCAGAGCTTGGGTTTTAGCTCCCTCAGATCTGCTAAATAACTTACCACACAAAAATGTATTGTGTCTTCTGTTGTCTCCTTTCTCCCTCTTTATTTTGAAGATTTATATTTTCTATATTCATTTACTGCTATTTTGGTGAGATTTCCAAAGGAAGTAGAGAAGCATACCTATGTTCAGAATGTCTTGTTTAACCAGTTTGCTTTCATTTTTCAGTGAGATTTTTAAAAATTTTTTCTTCTGTTTTTAATAATTATACCAATTTATTGATTATGTGTTCTCTTCAGAGCTCTGACGAGTTCTGTTTGGGAGGATGCTACAGAAAATTGGTGCTTTTTAGATGACACTACTTAAAATATCTGGAAAGAAATGTCTCTAGAATCATAGTTATAAACTAAACTGTATGTTTTTAGTTGTTCACAGGGCTTAGGGCTCCTGCCAGAGGATTGTTACTGTTTGGTCCACCTGGAAATGGGAAAACAATGCTGGTAAGAATTCTTTTAAAATTTGAGTGTTCTTTTTTCTTTTCTTTTTTTTTTCAAGGTTTTATTTATTTGAGAGAGAGAGAACGCAAGCACAAGTTGCGGCGGGGGGTAGGCAGGAGAGGGACAAGTAGACTCCCTGCTGAGCAAGGAGCCCGATGCTGGGCTCTGTCCCAGGACCCCAGGATCATGACCCAAGCTAAAAGCAGATGCTTAACCAATTGAGCCACCCAGGCGCCCCTTGAATGTTCTATTTAGATAATCAGAAATAGTAATATGAAAAAAGAAACTTTGTCCCTGAGTTATTTTTATGATTTGCTTTTTGCTATAATACAGTTCTCTTAAGTTTTTAAACATGTTTTTAATGAAGAAATATATGAAAAACCAAATGTTATCTTCAGTAGTATGTTTTGGGCTGGTTAAATTTAACAGTATATTTTTCATTATTTACCCAAGTTAAATAATATTTTTACTTCAGAAGAGCTTACCTTATTATATTGGGTATTATTCTAACCCGTTTTTTTGGGTTTTTTTTGTTTGTTTGTTTCTCATTTTTTTCACTATCTTAACAGCGTTATTTAAATAATCACATAATAGGGACACCTGGGTGGTTCAGTGGGTTAAGCCGCTGCCTTCGGCTCAGGTCATGATCCCAGGGTCCTGGGATCGAGTGCCGCATCGAGCTCCTTGCTCAGCAGGGAGCCTGCCTCTCTCTCTGCCTCTCTGCCTGCTTGTGTGCTTTCTCTCTCTCTCTTTCTGACAAATAAATAAATAAAATCTTTAAAAAAAATTAAAAAATAAACAAAAAATAATCACATAATATACTTTTTTCTTTCCTTCTTTTTTTTTTTTAAATACAATTGACATATAACAGATTTTTTTCAATATCCTTTTGCCCAAGTTTCTACTGGGATAACTCTTTTTCCTGCACAGCTCTTCTAGAGGGGAAAAGTAAAGAGGAAAAGAGTTTAGCTGTTTTTCTCCCAACAGTTGTCTTTCTATAATTAAGAAAAGCATAACACCCTTTTTTAAATCTCTCCTTATCTATTCCTCCTTAGAAAAAATAAAGAAAATGGAAAGAAGCAAAGCTCTTCCTAGACCTTTTCTTCTTTGCTGAGAAGGAAACATTGATTGCCACATGTCAGGAATTGTGTTATAGTTTATATTTTTGGAAAAGCTTTGCTAGTGTTTAAATTGATCAAATGTAGTTATCTTTTTAAAGGAAGACATTGAAACTAATGTAATATTTGTCCTTGTCATTTTTAAGGCTAAAGCAGTAGCTGCAGAATCCAATGCAACCTTCTTTAATATCAGTGCTGCAAGTTTAACTTCAAAATATGTGAGTGTTTTTTCTAATATTGTCATGTTTTATGTTACTGTCTAAATGTTACTAAGTATAAATGCTAATAACATTATACAATGATATTTTTGGGTTTTATATCTATATTTAGATATGAAAATCAGTCACTCTTCCAACTAGAAACTTAGGCTGTTTTAAAGACAGAAGTGTGCTGTCAATGCTGTTTTAGTTTGCTGGGGCTGTGTAACAGAGTACTATAAACTGGCTGGCTTAAAAAACAGAAATTTATTGTCTTACAGTTTTGTAGACTAGAAGTCCAAGATCAGGTATTGGTAGGGTTCTCATTTTTGTAAAGTAATTAAAAGTAACTATAAAATGATACCTCTTTTCTTGGTTAAATTTTACTTTCTGTTTGAAGTTTTATAAGTAAAATTGTTATTAAAATAGGTACACCCAACATTATACACTGGAAAACACTGTCTTGGAAGTTAGGGGAGAGGAATTCCAGCCTAACTTTTGGGTACTGAGCTGGCCTTAAGAAGATACCACTTTTCGGTCTCACTTCATTTGTGAAGTGTTGATGTTGCACAAGGCAATCTCCTGCAGTTCCTTCTAGCTCTGTGAATATTTGTTTTGATGATTCTAAATCTGAGGCCATTCTTTTTTTTCTCTTTAAAGAAATTTTCAATTAAAAAATAGGTGCCATCTATAGGGTAGAGGAGTTTTTACAGTAGATTACTCCAAACCTCATGACGCTTTCATTAGATGCTTTTAGTGTATAGAATGGTTTTAGTAATGTCTCAGCCCCTGGATATTTCAAGGGGTGTTCTTAGACCTCTTGGGCTACCTAGAAATATTTGTATGCTTATCAACAATGATATGGTGAGAATGAATTTAAGTAAGTTTAGGAGAGCACTTTCCAGCTTATGTGGTTCTATAAATATACCCTACAATTGAGGGCTTAAGAAATCTGTACAGTATCTCTTTCTCTACCCTAATAGACTGTCTTCTCACTAGTTATACTCATAATAGCTATTTCATTCTCAAGTCTTATGAATGCAGGGTCAAATAGAACAGAAATGTATTTCATTTTTTAAAGTACTTACCAGACCAGATCCAGGTTTCAGCACCAAAAATAATAATAATAATAATAATAATAATAGTAAAGTACTTACCAGACTGTATTAAATAATAGTCTGTTTTTTTATTATAAAAGGCAATTCAGCATCCCCGCTCCCCACCAATTCCTTAAACCAAATCTTTGATAATTGCAAAGAAAGGAAATTAAATTCCTACATTCTAGATTTTTAATCTTGAAATTTAAGCAGCTCGAATAATGTTGCATTTTATATGTATTACAGTGTATAATGCCTTGTTTCAGGTGGGAGAAGGAGAGAAATTGGTGAGAGCTCTTTTTGCTGTGGCTCGAGAACTTCAGCCTTCCATAATTTTTATAGGTAAGAATATGTTTTATAACTAAGTTGAGTATTTATGAAATTCCCCTTTCCAAATTTGAGAGAGATGATAGGAAAGATTATTCAGAAGGAAAAAGTTTTAAAGAAGTGCAAAGTTAAACACTAATTAATTGAGTAGGACCCAGGATATTAATAACTTAAGTAGTAAACAAGATTAATTTCATATGACTCATATAGCTTGGCTTTTAATTAAAGTCTTATCCTTGTATTTCCATTAGATGAAGTTGATAGCCTTTTGTGTGAAAGAAGAGAAGGAGAACATGATGCTAGTAGACGTCTAAAAACTGAATTTCTAATAGAATTTGATGGTGTAAGTACTGATTATGGTATTTTTAAGGTGGTAGTATTTTAGTATACAGTTAAATGACCCAAATTAGAAATACAGATACCTTTATCATGTTTTTGTTATTACTCTTTCTAAAAGTACTGAAAAATTTTTTTGGCTTATAGGTACAATCTGCTGGAGATGACAGAGTGCTTGTAATGGGTGCAACTAATAGGCCACAGGAGCTGGATGAGGCTGTTCTCAGGTAGGGAGATGATGTAGAAGCACACATCAGTTACAGGTGTATTTATTTCTGTGTTCCTCTCACATATCTCTTATTTCCTTTACTCCTAATTTGAAGACGAAATTCATTATTTTCCTTCTAGTATCCATCCTTTGGCTTTTACTGACTACTAAAGGTTTTGAAGACAGAACTACCATGATCCCACGAAAACTAGTTCACACTCTGGTTTCAGGCAGCCATCCTTAATTCTTCTGATTAGGATTAAATTATCTTAAAACTCTAGAATTGATTCTTATTCCCTTTTACTGGGCTTCATGAGAAGCTGATAAAAGCAGGATTCATGGGAACTGTTCTGTGTTCTTGTGTGATTGAACAAATTTATTCCCTTCCTACTGAGAGGACAGTTTGAGTCAGTGTAAAATTCTTGGGCCTCCCTTTCTGTTCCTGAGGAATTGATTACATTGCCCCATTGTTTCTAGGATTAAATGTTGCAGAGTAAAAGTCTGAAGCCAGCCTGCTTTTTTTTTTTTTTTAAAGATTTTATTTATTTGACAGAGATCACAAGTAGGCAGAGAGGCAGGTAGAGAGAGAGAGGAAGGAAAGCAGGCTCCCTGCTGAGCAGAGAGCCCGATGCGGGGCTCGATCCCAGGACCCTGGGATCATGACCTGAGCTGAAGGCAGAGGCTTTAACCCACTAAGCCACCCAGGTGCCCTGAGAGTCAATCTCTTGATTTCAGCTCAGGTCATGGTCTCAGGTCAGGAGATTGAGCCCCATATCAGGCTCAGTGTGGGGCCTGCTAGGGATTCTCTCTTTCTCCCTCTCTCCCTCTGCCTGTCCCCGACTTGTGCTCACTCACACTCTCTCTCTCTTTCTTTAAAAAAACAAACAAAAAAGATACACATACATAAATTGTTACTTTAATTCTGACAATATTGAATTAAGATTTTTTAAAACATTATCTGGAGAGTTTTAAAAGAGTAACTCAAGGGGTGCCTGGCTGGCTCAGTCAGTAGAACATGAGATTCCTCATCTTGGGGTTGCAAGTTCAAGCCCCATGTCGGGTGTAGAAATTAAAATCTTTAAAAAACAAATAACTAAAAAAAAAAAAAAAAAAAACCAACAAATAACTAAAAATAACTTCATACTGATGACTACTAAAATGCACTCAGATGTTATACTTGAAGCTTTTGTCTTGTCATCTGCTACTTGAACTGAGTTACTTTTACTTTCAAAACCGTGTTTCTGAAATTGTATGAATCCTTTTTTTAGGCGTTTCATCAAACGGGTATATGTGTCTTTGCCAAATGAGGAGGTATGTATCTGCATTTTTTTTTTTAAACAGAAACAAGACCTACCATCTTGACAATATTGATCTTCCAATCCTTAATATAGCCACATTGAAAAACAGTTTGGCAATTTCTTAAAAAGACAAATGTAAACTTAAGACCCAATAATTCCTTTTCTAAGAATCTGCTCACAACAGATGAAAACATATGTCTGCACAAAGATGTGTATAAGAAGTTTTATATTTATAAATAATAGCCAAGAACTGTAAGGAATATAAGATGTTCATCAACCAGAGAATGGATAAACAAATTTGGCATATGCATTTAATGGAATAGTGTTTAGCAATAAAAGGATTGAGATATTTATACATGCTATAATACAGAAAAACCCCAAAAAGATACTAAGTGAAAGACACCACGTGTAAAAGATAACCTATCATATAATTCCATTTGTATGAAATGTCCAGAAAAGGAATATTTCTAGAAACCAAAGGAAATCATGGTTTGCAAAGGCTACGGGTGGAAGTGGGGATTAACTGCAAACAGGCAGAAGTGAATTAATTTGGAGTGACAGAAATGTTCTAAAAGTAGATTATGGTGGTGGTTACACAACTGTTTATTTATTAAATTGATTGAATTGAATTATATATTTAAAATGGGGAGATTAATGTCCTATGAATTCATACCTCTATAAAAGTGTTTTTTAAAAACTGTGATTGTTGAGGCACCTGTGTGGCTCAGTGAGTTAGGGATCCGACTCTTGGTTTCCACTTCAATTGTGAGATCAAACCCCACTCAGCCACAGAGTTTGCTTAAGATTCCCTCTGTCTCTCCTTCTCCCTCAGCGCCTCCCCACTGCACTCCTGCACGCTCTCTCTCTTTAAAATAAATGACTCTTTAGAAACAATAAAAGTATTAAATTAAAAATTGTGGTTCTCTAGCTCAGACCCTTAACATTCTTGATAATAGTAGCACTACTTCTTTAGTGTTTTATTTGGATTATCTTTAAGTCTCTCAAGAACTCTCAAAAAATGGTAGTTTATTTTTCTTTAAAGATTTTATTTATTTGAGAGAGAGAGAAAGCACGAGTGGGGGGCGGGGCACAGGGAGAGATAGAAGCAGACTCCCCACTAAGCAGAGAGCCTGATGCAGGGCAGGATCCCAGGCCCTAAGATCATGACCTGAGCCGAAGTCAGATTCTTAACTGACTGAGCCACTGAGGCACCCCAAAAATGGTAGTTTTAACTCCACTTAATAGACATGAGTGAGGTTCTAAGAGTGATTTGTTTGTGATCATTCAGTTCATAAGTGAGGGTCAGGATTTGAACCTAATTTTTGGATATTTCATTAAGCCAGTTCTTGGGACTGATAATTCTTTAATATTTTTTTTCAGACACGACTACTTTTACTTAAAAATCTATTATGTAAACAAGGAAGCCCATTGACCCAAAAAGAACTAGCACAACTTGCTAGGTGAGTAATTTGATTTGGTCTATTCTTAAAGCTTTTCTCTCTTCATTTTTTTTTTTTTTTAAAGGAATTCTTTTTTGTTTAAGGAAAACTCAGGTATGAAATGAGTATTTTATCCTTCAGAGAACATCTCATCCTTTATTTCATCTTTTTTCTTATCTCTTATTCTTACATATATATTTAAATTTAAATTTCTAGATAACTCTACAAGACCTGACCTACATATCTGATGATGATACTATATTCTTTATATAAATTTATTAAAACTTAAAGGGACACCTGGGTGGCTCAGTCTGTTAAGCCTTCGGTCTGCCTTCGGTACAGGTCATGATGCCAGGGTTTTGGAATCCAGTCCTGCATTGGGCACCTTGCTCAGCATGAAGCCTGCTTCTCCCTCTGCCTTCTGCTTTCCCTGCTTGTGCACACTCTCTCTCTCTGACAAATAAATAAATAAAATCTTTAAAAAAAAAACACTTATTATAAGTGGTATTAAAATAATTTTATAAAAATTTGGGGCGCCTGGGTGGCTCAGTGGGTTGAGTGTCTGCCTTCGGCTCAGGTCATGGTCTCAGGGTCCTGGGATCGAGCCCCACATCGGGCTCTCTGCTCAGCGGGGGCCTGCTTCCCCCTCTCTCTCTGCCTTTCTCTCTGCCTACTTGTGATCTCTCTCTCTCTCTCTCTCTCTCTGTCAAATAAATAAATAAAATCTTTAAAAAAATAATAATTTTGTAAAAATTTAAAATTTCTTTTATCTCTGCCCACACCAACACAAGTATTTTCATATAAACTTCTCCTCATGTTACACATAATTTTTTTTTAACTTTTGCATCTTCAGCTTTTTTTATGAGTGGTATACTTAAGTAGAAACTAAATATAGAAGGTGGTCTTGTTGAATTTTAGTCATTAGAAATCTTTTTTTTTTAAAGATTTTATTTTTTTAATTTATTTATTTGACAGAGAGAGAGAGAGAGAGAAATCACAAGTAGGCAGAGAGACAGAGAGAGAGGGGGAAGCAGGCTCCCCGCTGAGCAGAGAGCCCGATGTGGGGCTCGATCCCAGGACCCTGAGATCATGACCTGAGCCAAAGGCAGAGGCTTTAACCCACTGAACCACCCAGGCGCCCCTAGTCATTAGAAATCTTACAAGGTAATATAAATAATCAAAAAGTATGTGAATAACTAGTAATTTTAGTAAAAACTCTTTTGAGTTCCCAGATACCTATGAAAAAAGAATGAATTCAATACTCAGAAACATTGAGGTTCTTCTTTGTCTTTCCAATGAAGAATTCAACTAATACTTGATCTCTGTAGTTACATAACATAGTACATGATTAAGTAAATGCTTTCTTTTCCTGTCTTATTTTTCTCCCCTTTGCCCCTAGTTTTTAGTTCCTTTTGATAATCTCCTGGCTGCCCAGGACTCTCTACTGTGGGCATCCCATTCAGATGTGCCTCTTTTTGCCACTATCTTCTACCCCAGATCCTTCCTTCACCCTGTTTGTCCTACATTTCAAATTGCATAGCTTTCTGCTTGATAACAGGCAAACTAGATGTTACCTTCTTTTTACATCGAAATTTTAAATCTGCAAAGATAAAAATAATTTGCTCTTTTTTCCTTACCATTCTTAGAATGACTGATGGATATTCAGGAAGTGATCTAACAGCTTTAGCAAAAGATGCAGCACTGGGTCCTATCCGAGGTATGTGTATAGACCTTGAAACATTTAGACCTATTCGTTAGATTACTTTAGAAGTTTAAGAAGTCCCTATTGAGAGGTTTTGTTTCTGTTTTAGCTTTAGTAAGAAATCATTTAAGCTTCTAAAAAACTTGATACAAAGTGGTTTCTAGACTTCTCATGGGGCCACATATGTTCTCCATTGCATGTTCTTTTGGTTTCTGTTTGTTTTCACAAAAACAAATATATGAAACCATTCTTAGCTCACAGACCATATAAAGACAGTCAATGGGTGTGTAGACCATGACCCCTGTTTCAAACAACAGATTTCAGGGTTTGTTTTTTTTAATTAAAAAATTTTATTATTAAAGTACAGTTAACATACAAAGTTATATTCATTTCAGATGTACAACATAATGGGTACACAATTCTGTACATTAAAGGATGTTCACGATAAATCACCATCTACCCTATGTTTCACTTCTTAGTGGTAGGCAACCAGCAGAAAACACGAAGGAAAAGAAAACATTTTTAAGCAAGCAAAAAAGAAAAATAAAGGGGAAATGTTCTTACCTGTTTTTGGCTCTTTTCACTCCAATATCCTGATATCACTTGAAATTAAAGTGTCTAAGAGAAGCTTTTATTTGTATTGTTATATGTTATCTTTTGAGAAATTGCTTTGTTTTGATGCAAGGTTATTTGCCGTTTCTGAAATACCACTATGATACCTCTTTAGACTAGATATTCTCAGCTGCTTTTCCACAGCCAGCATGGGCAGTGGGTGGGTGATGCTCTCAGGTATGCACTCAGATTGCTGCCTATGATGATAAAATAGAACATGGAATGGACAACTTCTGGAACACATCTGCAGTGAAACAGTGTATTGACTCAGAATTGCTGCTTTGCAGAATAAGTGTAACCTTGACAATATATTTTGAAATTCTGGGCAAAAAGCATTCTAGTCAAACTCTTGCTGCCTGGTACATGTCACGAGTGGACTCAACCAATACATAATACATAAACCATTTGTATTTTTTCAGAAAATTTTAGCTATTATTCTGAAGCAGATAAAAGTTATTGGGTTTAAAAAAAATAAAGCCTTTGTGAAGAAAAAAACTACATTCTTTTAACTTCAAAGCTATGAAATTTACTGTTCTTAGGCAATATGCAGAGAAAGTGAATGCCTCCCACTTACTCCTAAAGACATCCTAAGCATTTATAAATTGTGCTCTTAATATTTTTTAATTTATTTTTTTAATAAACATATAATGTATTTTTGTACTCTTAATATTAATGTGTATTTTCCTTTTAATAGAAATAACTTATATTGAACATGTACTTTTAGATCATTGTACCCGTTTTTGCTCTTCAGCAATTTAAACTTAGAAATCTTTTTTTTTAAATGGCTGTCTTGTATTTTACAGAACTGAAACCCGAACAAGTAAAGAATATGTCTGCCAGTGAGGTATATTACTTTCTAGTTATCTTTTCTTTGCTCTGGTTCTCTATATTGTAAGACCTATCTTTTATCTGGATTTTCATAGTTAATTAGAAGCTAGAAATAGTTAACTTTGCTTTATTTCAAAATATAGGGGTGTATCAAATTACAATCTCTTAATGGTGTTTTTTGGTAATATTAAACAGAAAAAAATTATAGAAAACTTAAGAATTTTGTTCTTTGTAACAAGTTAATCCCTTAATATTCTATTTTGTAAGATTTTCAGCATTTGTTTTTGTCCTTATAAAAGCAATACCATTGTAATGTAATTCATTACATTTTAATATCGTAGGCCCTCTTGGGAAAATGCTAGTGCATTTCTTTCGAAAAAGATTGCCTGCAAAATATAAAGTTGGACATGCAGAATTATTGTAATAACTATGTAAGCAAACATTTAAAATTAGTATTATATTTATAATTTATAAGTCAGAGATATTTTTTACTGCCCAAATTTCAACAGCTATTGAGGACACAGTGAACTCTTAACATAGAGAATGAATGTATTTGAGTACATTTTGACAGTCTTTTTTCTTCAAACTTCTAAGTAAACTTAGTTGTTTTGCAGTATTTTGTGTGTGGTAGTTAATCAGCTGCATTACTAAGAATACCCTCACATTTACTGCAACCATCATTCCATTTTTTTTTTTAATTTTTTTTTTTACTTTTAAGATTTTATTTACTTGACAGAGACACAGTGAGAGAGGGGGAGTAGGAGAGGGAGAAGCAAGTTCCCTGCTGAGCAGGGAACCGGATGTGGGGCTCAATCCCAGGACCGTGAGGTCATGACCTGAGCTGAAGGCCGTTGCTTAATGACTGAGCCACCCAGGCGCCCCTACCATTCCATTTTAAAAGTCTATTTTACCTAGAGTGTATTTGATATGAATGAAGGCTAGGAATGGAGAATTGCACATGCTTTCTCTCTGGCATTTTGCTGCTATTTCCTTAAAAATGCACATTTAAAATGTAAGTTTCAAGTCCCTTTTATCTGACTTATAATTTTAATTCCACATTTTTAAAATTCTTTCTTTACATGAAAGTACGGTACAGTTTGTGTTCCCAGTGTCTTGTGGGGTTTTATTTTTTATTTATTTTTTTTTTTAAATATTTTGTTTATTTGACAGACAGAGATCACAAGCAGGCACAGAGGCAGGCAGAGAGAGAGGAGGAAGCAGGCTCCCTGCTGAGCAGAGAGTCCGATGTGGGGCTCGATCCCCGGATGCTGAGATCATGACCTGAGCCGAAGGCAGAGGCTTTAACCCCCTGAGCCACCCAGGCGCCCCTCTTGTGGGTTTTTAAAAATAGTTTAAGTATAATTTATTAATAATATCCCACAAATACATTTTTTAATGTTCTTAAAGCATAATCCTGATAATATCTTTCTACCCAAAAAGTAAGCATCATGCATGAATTATTTCTTCTCCACACACTGTTCCCCTGCCTTGGACCCAGGATAGGTAATCTTGATCCCTCCTATACTCTGGCCCCCTAGATTCAGACTGAGGAGAGGCCAACTATGTGACAATTTAGGGCTCTGTATTTGTCCCTTAGAAAGACCATGTGGAATAAAGGGACTAATTAAGGCAGTAATGAGCTAAAACCACCAACTGGCAAATAAGTTTGAATAAGAACCAATCTCTAAATTCTCAAATGTCTTAACAGCCAAAATCCACTCACCTCTTCATCTGCAAGTATTCTGTCTGTCTCAAGCTCTAAGGCCATAGCATTTCTTGTGGAAGTCCATTGGGAAGTCCACTTGTACCTATAAATGGAATGCTTTGATACACTTTGATTACTATAATAACTGGCAGCCTTATTACTTACAATAAGTAGGTGGCTGCTTAGAGAGTAGGAACTCTTACAAGGCTGTCCATTATTGCATGAGATAAGAGACCAGTTTTCTACTGATAGTGGCTCTGTTAACCTTTGTGTATATTTTGCCCATCCTGAGAATATCTACACAATCAAATTTGAGCAACATTTTTCTTTTATTTTTTAAAGACATTTATTTATTATAAAGAAGGAGAGCAAGCAAGTTGGGGGAGGAGTGGAGGGAGAGAATCTTCAAGCAGACTCCCTGCTGAGCAGGGAGCCTGACGTGGGACTTGATCTCATGACCTGAGATCATGACCTGAGCTGAAACGGAGGCAGATGCTTAACTGAATGAGCCAACCCAGGCGCCCCAGCAACATTTTTCTTCACCGAACAATATCAGCCTAAATATAGTTCCTGTTTTATTTGGAGATGAAAGAAACTTTTTTTTTTTTTTTATAACTCATGACTTTAAAACAAGATAGTTCTGTTGCTATAGGTATGAATAGCCATATAACAAGTTGCCCAAAAACTTAGCTTAAAATGACCACATTTATTATCTCACATTTTCATGGGGTTGGGAATATGGGCATAGCTTAGCTGAGTCCTCTGCTTTGAGCTCTGTCAGAGGGCTGCAATCAAGGTGTTGGCCCAAGGTCTCTTACAGAGCTGTAATCAAGACGTTGGTTGGGGCTGTAGTCATTACAAGACTCAACTGCAGCATATCTGCTTCCACACTCACTCACATAGTTCTTTGCCAGATTCACTTCTTTGTGGGTTGTTGAGGTGAGAGCCTGTTTTCTTAGTCATTGGCTGAAGGCCTCCTTCAGTTCTTTTTCCACATAGGCCTCTCCAACATAGTACTTTCTTCATCAAAGCAAGCAAGCCAGGAAGAAGAGAAAGCATCAGCAGGATGGAAGTCAAAGTCTTTATAATCCTGAAAGTGACCTCCCGTCACTTTTGCAGTAGTCTGTTCTTAATGTCCAGTCCACATTCAAGGGGAAGGAATTACAGAAGGGCATATATAACAAGAGGTGGGAATCATTACTTGTCAGAAGATGCCCAACATATCTGTAAATCAATTATAATTTTTTTTTAATGTTTAAAGGGTTACATTTGGCCAGTGAAATTTGCTTTTCACATTAAGGTGTGCCCTTTTAACATTACTTTCAAACTTTGAGACGCATTCTTGCATTCTGGGAGCTAGGCATTTAATCTCAACACCTGGAATCAGGAACTCTACAGGAACCCTGCTTCATTTTTTTTTTAAGATTTTATTTTTAAGATTTTTAATTCTCTATGCCTAACATGGGGCTTGAACTCATAACCCTCAGTTTAAGAGTTACATGCCGTACCACCTGAGCCAGCAGGACACCCCAAGAATGCTCATTCATTTTAATGGAGAATAACGTTAAGACTCTAGGATTAGAAATGTATACTGCATTGTTTTTTATTAGTACTGGTGTTAAATTAGCCTACTCCAATGACAAGAGCCTGAAAAATACACATATTTTAGAAATATTATTAATTCGGGGTGCCTGGGTGGCTCAGTGGGTTAAGCCTCTGCCTTTGGCTTAGGTCATGATCTCAGGGTCCTGGGATCAAGCCCCATATTGGGCCCTCTACTCAGCGGAGAGCCGGCTTCCCCTCACCTCTCTCTGCCTGCCTCTCTGCCTACTTGTGATCTCTGTCAAATAAATAAAATCTTAAAAAAAATAAAAATAAATATATAAATAAATCTTTAAAAAATTAATTCACTCTGATAGAGTACATTTATTTCAATATTTCAGCATAACATCTACTTGAATTTTAATCCCACACCTAAAATATAATTTTATCCACCTTTTTTTTAAATATATAAGGAAGAACCTTATTTTAGACTAAACTTTAGAGAGGAACACTAAAAACTTAGTAAAACTGTTGAATGAATTACAAGAAATGACATTACTGGTATCGTTTGTGACCATTGTACTAATTATGTATTAGGTTACATTGTTACAAGTTTTGGTTCTACTGTATACTTTTATCCAGTTTATTTTTAATCTGATGGGTTTTTCTAAAGATTTTATTTATTCATGAGAGACAGAGAGGCAGAGGCAGGAGAGGCAGGCTCCCCACGGAGCAGGGAGCCCAGTGTGGGGCTCAATCCCAGGATGCTGGGATCATGACCTGAGATGAAGGCAAGACGCTTAACCATCTGAGCCATCCAGGCGCTCTAATCTAATAGTTTAAGTATTAATAATTTGGTAGTACTTTTAGCTGTTAGTCTTGGACTTACGAGTTAATATTTATAAAATGCTTAAACCAATCTGGCAATAGTGGATGCTATGTAAGTGTCCATAGAATAACTTTAAAATACATAAATAATAATAATGACATTTTATTATGGAGATTAAATAAATTATTTTATCAGTCACATTTATGAGAGAGGAAAATACAAGTAGTTTGGTTTCTAAAATCTTATACTAGTATTTTTTTAGTCATTATTCAGTACAACTGTAATGACTAAGGGTATTATCAGGCACTGGTATATATACTATAAATACACACATTTAGGTGAGATAAGCAGAATTTGACTTTTATAGAATATAAAGAATATTTTATGAGAATAGAAACAATTATATTGGAATTCTATGTTTTTAAAAGGTAGTGCTAAAAATTGTTGGCTATAAATTCAGGGTACGATGTACTCTGTTTTTAAATCACAAAGTTTGGGGTGCCTGACTGGCTCAATCAGTAGAGCATGTGACTCTTAATCTCAGGGTCATGAGTTCAAACCCCATGTTGGGCACAGAGCCTACTTAAAAATAAATAAAATAAAAAATAAAGCACAGTTTGTATCCACTTTAACTTTGACTTTGTTATTTCATTAGTTTGTTTTGATAAGATATCTTTGCCATTTATTTTTCTCTTTCTCAAATTAGCTACTAGTTGCTTTTCCTGTTGCATATATTCATCTGTTACTAACTTCAAAATATCATATATAAATTTCATATATATTTATGTGCACCTTTCTATACAGTTCAATTGAAATTTCATCAAAAGCTTTTAAGACTTTAATTTCTGCAACAGATACATTTTATTCAAGAATATCATAGGTAGGGGCGCCTGGGTGGCTCAGTGGGTTAAAGCCTCTGCCTTCGGCTCAGGTCATGGTCCCGGGGTCCTGGGATCGAGCCCCACATTCCCCTGTATCAGGCTCTCTGCTCAGCAGGGAGCCTGCTTCCTCCTCTCTCTCTGCCTGCCTCTCTGCCTACTTGGAATCTCTGTCTGTCAAATAAATAAATAAAATCTTAAAAAAAAAAAAAAAGAATATCAGGTAGTGGATTACATTCATCATCCTTCTACTCTTTGGGCTTTAGGAAGAGCCAGTGTGTGTTTTAGTTAAAAAAACGAGTAGGGCTCATATGATTATGTGGTAACAATATGTCCTTTTCCTTTTTGACTAAGATTAGTCTACAGTTTACAAGTGTGGGTGATTTTCTCAATCTGTGCTCATCTAGATATCAGAGGGTGTGAAATAATTAGATTCGGTTTTATAAGAGTAATAAAAAGAAGAATATATATGAATATCAGTTGATGTTTTATCTCAAATTGTCCTTTAACTTATATTTGGGCAAAATGCACATGTATATATTGGTGACAATTTTTAAAACTGTTTAATTTTGTGCCAAGCTTCTTTTGAGTTTTCAAGGTATTCAGGTAATTATAGATACATGTTGATTCAGCATTGTTTTATTCTACATTCTCATAGCCAATTAAAAAGGTCAGAAAATGAGGAGCACCTGGGTGGCTCAGTCGGTTAAGTGTCTGCCTTTGGCTCAGGTCATGGTCTCATGGTCCTGGGATTGAGCCCCACTTGGGGCTCCCTGCTAAGCGGGAAGTCTGCTTCTCCCTTTCCCTCTGCCTTTCTCCTGGCTTGTGCGCACTCGCTCTCTCTCTCTCTGTGTCTCTCATATAAAATCTTTTTAAAAGGTCAGAAAATAGGGGTGCCTGGGTGGCTCAGTGGGTTAAAGCCTCTGCCTTCGGCTCAGGTCATGATCCCAGGGTCCTGGGATCGAGCCCTGCATCGGGCTCTCTGCTCAGCGGGGAGCCTGCTTCCTCCTCTCTCTCTCTGCCTGCTTCTCTGCCTATTTGTGATCTCTGTCTGTCAAATGAATAAATAAAATCTTAAAAAAAAAAAAAGTCAGAAAATGAGGCCAAATTAATACAAAATGTATTACAAGTAATATTAGTATTAGAAAATTTCAGATACAAACATCCTATATGTTGTGAAAAGCATTATTTTCTTAAAAGTCTCATGTGCTTCTTGTAAACCATCTTCCTTTCTAATAAACCCAGCATGAATTTAGCTAGAGTATGCTTGTGGTGAGACTTGAGAATTCTGAATGATGTAATTGCGATTCTTTTTTCTGCTTGTCTGTATTTGTCAAATTTTCTATAAGGAGTGTTTTCTGTTTTTATAATGGGAAAATATTGGGACTTAAAATTTTAATACCTAAGAAATTAAACACATATAATAAAAGTATATTAATATAGCATATAAGATTTCTTATATAGCAGACTTGCCTAACATATAATAATATGTAAAATAAGATGATTGGCACAATTTTCTAAGAATACATGTATATATATAACAATAATAAGCAGCATCATTACTTTAATCCATCTTTGGGTTAACTACTGAATATATTTTCATCATTTGTACTGTCATGCGTTTTTTTAAAATCTAGATGAGAAATATTCGATTATCTGACTTCACTGAATCCTTGAAAAAGATAAAACGCAGCGTGAGCCCTCAAACCTTAGAAGCATACATACGTTGGAACAAGGACTTTGGCGATACCACTGTTTAAGGAAAGACCTCTGTAAGCCTGCAGAACACTTTGCTTTTGAAGAGAGAAACATGCCATGTTAATTGAATAGCTATCAGCTACAGAAATTGAGCCTAAGTTTACAGGACTTTTCAGAGTCTTACAATTACTTGTGCACCCCAGCAGATGCACCATAAAACAAAATTTTAATAAAATATACAGTGCAAATGGAGTATTTTGTTGAAGGCCTGTTCATGGTTATCCCGATGGGCGCTGTAAGTTAGAGCACAACAAAAGCTGATTCTGGTCTTCTTTACCAATATAATCATGATGTAAATAATAATTTGTATATTGTGTTGCAGATGAAAGTATTCCAGAGACAGTGAATGGTAGAAGACACAAGCGCCTTTGGTTGTTTGTCTTCTGATGTCTTTTCTTAAAATAGTAATTTTTTCTATTTTCCTTTCCTGCTGTTGTCTTTACTACAGAGGATTAGAATGCCAAACACTCTATAAGTTCCTTTTTGTTCTTTTCTTTTATAAGTCCATTGTGCCAAATGAAACTTCTTCCTATGTAACAGTAATAGGAAAAAGTATTTTGAAGGTTTTTCTTTTTCATAAATCTACGCATTAAACATTGTGTTTCACTTTTCATTTTTCTATTACCTTGTTACCAATTTAGAAAAGAATTTGTTGATAGCAACAAAGCAAATCTAGTAAAATAGAAAGAGAGATGGTTAGAAGGTTTGAGTCATTCTGTCATTACAACATGTAGATCAGTCCTCGTGTGACCTGAAAGTATTTTTTTCTAATATATCTGTCAGAAATCTATTGTAGACTGTTAATTTATTCCTAATGGAGTTTATTTTCTGCTAGAATTATTCTAATATTTAAGAAGGCCAAGTTTAACTGCTGTAAAAGTGGTTCCTGTGTGAGAGAAGGGAAGAACTGAGAGCTAAGACATTTCTAATTTATTGCTTATTGCTTTCTTACTGTTTACAGGATAATTATAAGCCAATGGATCTACCATCTTTTATTCTTAATAATTATTAATCCCCTCAATGAACCTTTAAAAAATTACTGAATTTTTATACATTGCATACATTTTATAGGTTTCTTGTGCTCACTTTGTTAACTAAAAAGTTAGTCTGTTAATCTGTCTCTTGTTCCCCAAGAATGTACAATAATTCTGTTTCTCGTTTGTATAAGTATGCCTGAGTTTTATTATAAAACTGTCATTGTAGGAGGTAGAGACTCATATGGCTTTTTAAATATTGTAATAAAGGCAAATGGATATTTGCCCTTAGTTTACTGGTTAAAAGTTTGTTTACAGAAATTTTCTTTGGTGCTTTTATGTAAAATGTCATGGATGGAAAGAATAATTTCATAGTAGTAACAAAGATTTTTTTCATTTAGGAAAAATATCTTTGGTTTTGAGAGAATACATTAAAATTAAAAACTTGCTCCATCTAGATAAGAATTTTATAATGAAGACATACATTCTTCTTAATTTTAATCTTGTTCCTGTTAAAGACTTACCTACATATAGAAGATGTATGGTTTAAGGTAATGTGCTATTTGTAGCTATAATTTAAATGTCTCCTCTAATCATGACCTTAGAACTCCCTGGATAACAGAAATGAGGGTTGAAATAAATAGGAAGAAAAAAAAAAAAAAAAACTAAGCCAGAACCATGCCCATTTTCAGTCATATGTTGTTATCTTTTTAAGATCTCAAACATTAAAGCATCAATTATAAAATACTGATAATGAAAGATGATGCAGTATACATGATGACAAGAATTAGGAATATCCAAAGTTAAAACATTCTCAATAAAGTTCATAAAATTTCACTTTGTATTTTCATTTAGAAAAGGATTAACATTGATGATGCTTGAATAATAGTCGGTTATACTAAATGTGTGTGCTTCACGTTCAACTTTTAAAATGTAATCTTTAAATTTACCATGATCCTGTCTGCACTAATGTAGCTCACTATTTTTATTGGAATAGTTTTTAGATCACAAAGATATCAAATGTTAAAAGTTAAGCTAATATTGTCATAAACACTGAGTCAGAATTATATTACTGTATGAATAGCAATTCATACAGTATAGAAGTTATTTTACTTCCCTGACCAAAGTCTGAAGTTGAACTTAGTGCTAGTGAACTATTTTCTATGACTTACTTTTTACTTTACTTTATTTTTAGTTTAAGCTGGGCTTTTATTTCTCCTCATAGAATGACTATGAAAATAAGATGATGATACAATAGGAGGTGAAAGGGATTGGTCTGCTATTTTTCAATAAAGGTAGAAGTTGCCGAGGGTTTCTGAATTAAGATTAGACTTAGGTTGTGACCTTTTAGATTCTACATTGAGCTTCCTGTCATTAATTTCTTAGAATATAATGCCTAAACATGAAAGGTTAGTGTGCTCATGTTAATATGGCAGTGTTTTGTAAACTATATTAAAACTTGTTGTTATACTGGGCTTTGAGACAAGGGAAGTCAATACTATCTTTCCCGGATATACAGTAGAAGTTTATTCTAAGTCTGCCATTGAGGTTATTAGATTTCTCACTATGCTTTGTGCTTAGGAAGAAGTGGAGGAAAAACAGATACTAGAATTACAATTTAAGTAAATAAACAGCAGTCTTTATTTATAGAGTAAAATTCTTTATATTTTGTACAAAAATTAATTCTTTTGGTAGAATGAACCATTTACAGTTTGGCTTTGGACTCTGGAGTCAAAGTATTTTCCTTAAAATGCTTACCTCAAAAAAAAAAAAAAATGCTTACCTCAACTTTTAATCTGGTCTTTTGTATTTTATTTCAGAAAAAAAATGAACTAAAAAGTTTAGCTGCATAAAGTAGGTTTTTATCCTAATGGCTTGGAAATAAATGATAAATTTTATTTTGCCTTTAATTTTTTTATTTGAAACTTTTTGAGGTTTCAGAGGTTGCAGTCTAGCAGTGAAGGAGTAGCTTGTACTATTGCCAATAGTTATAATCTGAACAAAATATAAAAGCAAAGATTAGAAAACTCTAGAGAGCAAGCAAAAACAGGCAGAAACTGCACAAAATCATGTACTAGAAGAGATCCACATTAACCAGCTTTTACCCCAACGGCAATTTCCAGTTTGTGTAATGTGCTTAGAAACAGACTTCAAGCAGAATGAACAGTCTTTCTGGGCTGAGGACTCATTTGGGACTTGTAAAACAGCTAGAAATTAGGAGGGAAATCTTAAGAGTTTTAGATATAAGCCCCAGGATATGCCTACAAATTTCTTTCAAATCCTTAGTGGACTCCAAAATTGTACCTGCGTAGTGTAATATTCAAAGGAACCTACCAGAAAGCAATAGTTGAAATCTAACGAACTGTAGAGGAACTGTATTCTGGGGGAATACAGAGTTTGAAATTCAAATTCCACTAAAAGGGGTTTAATAAATATGATGGGTTTTCCACTGAAACCCAAAAAGGACCATAATAAGGAAGAAGGACAACATCCTAGATGTAAGGGCCATACTTTAGTTAGGACTGTGGGCAAAAGGATAAACTCACTGTAACAAAGCTTAAAATCAAGTTTTCACAGCATCAAGATTATCCATTGTAATTTCACAGCTAGCCAGAAGAGAACACATTTTTTTAAAGATTTTATTTTATTTGACAGAGACTCAGCTAGAGAGGGAACACACGCAGGGTAATGGAAGAAGGAGAAGCAGGGTTTCCGCTGAGCAGGGAGCCCGATGCCGGGCTTGATCCCTGGACCCTGGATCATGACCTGAGTCGAAGGCACACACTTAATGACTGAGCCACCCAGGCACCCCAAGAACACATTTTTTTAGAAGAAAATAGAATCCAGAGTTTTCACAACACATCCACAAAGTCCAGTACACAATAAAAAAAATTACTAAACATACCATGAAGAAGTATATCCATAATCAATAGAAAACATGTAGAAGCAAATGCAGAGATGATTCACAAGTTGGAATTAACAAATTTTTTTTTTCAAAATTATTTTAAAACCGCTTTAAAACTTGTAAAACAATAGGAAAAAAAGATGAATGAACAGATTAGGATTTTTGGTGGAGAAACAGATACTGAAAACCAAAGGGAAAGTCTGGTAATGAAAAAAAACTGAAATGAAACATAGTATCTGAAATAAATTTCACTGGATGGGCTTCAGAGTGAACTGGACACAGCAGAGGAAAGACAACGGGAAGACAAGCTGATACAATTATCAAACTCAAGCACAGAGAGAAAGAAAAAATAGCAAAGGTTTGATACCTGTGGGAAAATACCAATCTAATTTACCTCTCGTTTGAGGCCCAAAAGGAGAGGAGAGGAGAAGAATGGGGGAAAATAAACATTTGATGCAGTAATGCCCAATGTTTCCCTTAAACTGTTGAAAGACATCAACTTACAGATCCAAAAAGTTCAGTAAACCCCAGGCATGATAAATACAGAAAAGACCATGTCTGGATACATCAGATTGCCAAAAAATAGAAAAGTGAAAAGAAAAATCTATAAGCAGTCAGAAAGGGGAAATGACATTATATTCAAACAAACAATCATTGACCTCAGAATATGGACTAATCAAAATGGTAAGTGGACAAGACAGGGAATGTCCTCACGGAGGCCCAGGGTAACTAAAGCAAAGCTTGACCAGTCACTTTTTTAACCATTGATTGCCAGTCTAATGGAACTTCCAACTGTTAGGCCTTAGGGCTTGCCTGAATTGAAGGTTTATCACGTTTATACTTAACATGTTTCCTTTGGAATGTTCCCTTATATATTAAATAGAAATAATACAATAGAAACAAAACAGAACAAGACTTTATAGTACAGATAAAGAATAGCAAAAGCAGCTGGAAGGAGAATAATGGCAAAAATACTTTCAAAATAAAAGTCTAATGATTTGGGCGCCTGGGTGGCTCAGTTGGTTAGGCGACTGCCTTCAGCTCAGGTCATGATCCTGGAGTCCTGGGATCGAGTCCCGCATCAGGCTCCCAGCTCCACGGGGAGTCTGCTTCTCCCTCTGACCTTCTCCTCGCTCATGCTCTCTCTCACTGTCTCTCTCTTCTCTCAAATAAATAAATAAAATGTTTAAAAAAAAAAAAAAAGTCTAATGATTTTACACAAAGATCTAGATCTAATTGCAAAACAGTATACTTCCAAGCTAAAAGGGCTAATTATTCAACATAAACCATTTCCGTGATTTTATTCCTACTTTGTTGAGTGTGGGTTTTGTTTTGCTTTGTTTTGTTTCCAAATAGGGGTGTTTGAGTTGTCAAATGCTTTTTCTGCATCTGTTGAGATGATCATGTGATTTTTCCCCTTTATCAATATGCTGTATTGCATTGTTTGATTTTCATTTGTTAAGCCCACTTTGCATTCCTGTGATAATTCACACTCATTCACGGTGTATGATTCCTTTTATATGTTGGTGGATTTTTTTTTTTTTTTTGTTGGGGTTTTTTTTTTTTTTTTTTTTTTTTTTGCATCCATATTCACATGGGATGTTGATCTGTAGTTTTCTTGTCTTTTTCTAGTTTTGGTATCAGGGTAATTCTTTGTAGACTGAATTGGAAAGTGTTCCCTCCTATTTTGGGGAAGAGTTTGTGAACAGTTGGTGCTAATTCTTTAAATGTTTGGCAGAATTCACAAGTAAAGAAGCCATCCTTGTCTGAGTTTTGCTTTGTGGAAAGTTTTTTTTTTTTTTTTTTTTTTTTTTTAAGATATTCTTTATTTATTTGTCAAAGAGAGAGAGCCCAGGCAGGCAGAGTGGCAGGCAGAGGCAGAGGGAGAGAAGCAAGCTCCCTGCCGAGCAAGGAGCCCAATGTGGGACTTGATCCCAGGATGCTGGGATCATGACCTGAACTGAACTGACTAAGCCACCCTGGCATTCCTGTGGAAAGTTTTTAAAATTTTTAAAAATATTTTATTTATTTATTTGACAGAGAGAGAGATCACAAGTAGGCAGAGAGGCAGGCAGAGAGAGGAAGGGAAGCAGGCTCCCCACTAAGCAGAGAGCCCAATGCGGTACTTAATCCCAGGACCCTGGAATCATGACCTGAGCCGAAGGCAGAGGCTTTAACCCACTGAGCCACCTAGGCACCCAAGTTTTTAAATTATAAATTCAATCTTTTGTTAAACATTTAGTCAGATATTCTATTTATACTTGAGTCAGTTTCAGTAGTTTGTGTCTTTATAGAAAAGAGTCTGTTTCATCTGTTATTTAATTTGTTGATATGCAATTGTTTATAATATTCCCTATCCTCCTTATATCTGTAAGACCAGCAGTAACTTGTCCTCTTCTTCCTTTCCTGATTTTAGTAATTTCAGTATTCTTTTTTTTTTTTTTAAAGATTTTGTTTATTTATTTGACAGAGAGAGATCACAAGCAGGCAGAGAGGCAGGCAGAGAGAGAGGAGGAAGCAGGCTCCCCACTGAGCAGAGAGCCCGACGCGGGGCTCCATCCCAGGACCCTGGGATCATGACCTGAGCTGAAGGCAGAGGCTTTAACCCACTGAGCCACCCAGGCGCCCCTCAACATTCTTTCTTATGTCGTCAGTAAAGCTTTGTCAATTTTGTTGAACTTTTCAAAGGGCCAATATTTGGTTTTGTGAATTTTTCTCTATTGTTTTCCTATTCCCCAATTCATTTATTTCCTCTCCAAGATTTATTACTTCCTTTGCTTGCTCTAGTTTGCTCTTTTTCTACTATGATGAAAGGTTAGGGGTGCCTGGGTGGCTCATATGGGTTAAAGCCTCTACCTTCGGCTCAGGCCATGATCCCAGGGTCCTGGGATTGAGCCCTGCATCGGGCTCTCTGCTCAGTGGGAAGCCTGCTTCCCACTCCTTCTCTGCCTGCCTCTCTGCCTACTTGTGATCTCTGTCTGTCAAATAAATAAATAAAATCTTAAAAAAAAAGATTATTGACTTGAGATCTTTCTTCCTTTTAAAATGTAGGCATTTATAGCTTAAATTTCTGCCTGCAGGTTTTGCTGTATCCAATAAGTTTTAGTATATTGAGTTTTCATTTTCATTCATCTTAATGTATTTTCAAAGTTCTGTTGGAATTTCTTCTTTGACCCACTGACTATTAAAGACTATGTTTTTTAATTTCCATAAAATTTGAAAATCCCAAATTTCCTTTAATTATGGATTTCTAATTTCATTCCAGTATGTTTGGAGAACATACTGTCTATGATTTTAATGCTTTCAAATTTACTGATGATTCTTTTATGACCTAACATATGTACTCTCCTGGAAAATGCTTCATGTGCACCTGAGAAGAATGTGTATTCTGCTGTTGGGTGGTATATTCTAGATATGTTAGGTGTAATAGGTATATAGTATTGTTCAAGTCTTCCTTTTGTTGATCTCCTCTGTAGTTGTTTCCTATCATTTTATATCCAATTGCCTGTAGTATTTTTTTTTTCTTAAAATAGCTTGAGAGATTTCTTTTTGATGTCTAAACCCTGTTACACTCATCAGTAAGGAATTATGTAAAGGCACATGCCTACAATTGAATTCTTTAAGGTCATTAAAACAACATTCTGGAAAAATTAAGATATAGGGAAAAGTTAGAATACACCCTTACATGAAGTAGGCGGACTACAGTATATACTATTTGATTCCAATTTTAAAAAGACTGTAAAGAAACTTCAAAAATCAGGAATGATTTGCTCCGGGTAAATAAGGCAATAATGTCCTAACCTATTGCTTCCAATCTTGTCCAGGAGTAGTAAGCACAGAGTAGCAGGTAAGGTTTTAGAATTAGGTTCTGTGACACAGAATTCCAGTTCTGCCATTAAGTAACTATGTGATGTTTGCATACAATTTTCCAAGCAGGGGCTAATAACAGTACCTATACCAAATGCCGGTTAGGAGGATTAAATAAGCTAGTCCATGTTAAACTCATAAAACGTGTCTACCATGTAAGTGCTTAGTAAATGTTCATTATTACTATCCACCTACAATCCATTCTCCATACCACCATGTAAAGGTCACTCCTTTGTTAAAACCCTCCACAGGCTTCCTGTCTCACTTAGAAAACAAAACAAAACAAAATCGGTCTCCTTACCCCTACATTAGAAATTCCTGTTTGAGCTGATCCATTTGCCATTTAGATCTCTTCATTAGATCTCCAGACACACTGCCTTCTTTGAGACCTTGAAACACTTCTGCTTGTTTTTGACTTACGTATTTGGATTGTTTATCTTGCCTGGAATAATTTTCACAGAAAAACTTTGTCATTCAGAAGTCAAATTTACTTTCCTTAGAGAAGCTTCTTGGACTACTATGAATTAGCAACCCAGTCACTCTCTGTAGCATAACATTTTCTACATGACACTATCAATATATTAAACATTTTTTTCCTCCCTACTTGTTTTCTGTCTCCTTTAAGTAATTAAAGTTTTCTGTCTCTAAGTAATTAATATTACTTCCATTACAAAATTAATTTCATGGGTATTTAGGTAGTGTTTTAGGATAGTACATGGTATTCTATATTTGGTCTCAGTTCAAATTCAGCTACTGTGGAGAACCAGCTGTATGCCTTTGGGCAAATTTCTTATTCTTCCTGCTTCCTCAAAAGGGAATACTATTTATTTCACAAAGTATGGCAGAAGTTTAAATCACACAACATAGGTAAATGCACTTCAGCACTAAATGAAATTTTCCTAACATTACAAATAAACCCTAACCAAATACAAATCAAAACCACAATGAGATACCACCTCACAAACCGAATGGCTAAAATTAACAATTCAGAACACACAGATGTTGCTAAGGATGTGGAGAAAGGGAGACCCTCCTACACGATTTGTGGGAATGCAAGCTGGTGTAGCCACTCTGGAAAACAGTATGGAGGTTCCTCAAAAAGTTGAAAATACAGCTACCCTACTAACCAGCAATTGCACTACTGGGTATTTACCCCAAGATGCAAATGTAGTGATCTGAAGGGGCACTGCACCCCAATGTTTATAGCAGCAATGTCCACAATGGCCAAACTATGGAAAGAACCTAGACGTCCATCAACAGAAGAATGGATAAAGGGGATGTGGTATGTATATATACAATGGAATACTACTCAGCCACCCAAGGGGAAAAAAAAATGAAATCTTGCCATTTGCAAAGAGGTGGATGGAACTAGAGGGTATTATATGAAGCGAAGAAACAAAGATAATTATCATGATCTCATATGTGGATTTTAAGAAACAAAATGGGATCCTAGGGGAAGGGAAGGGGGGAAAACCAAGATGAAATCAGAGAGGGAGACAAAACACAAGATACTTTTAATCATAGGAAACAAACTAAGGGTTGTTGCGGGGGGAGCAGGGCAGGTGAAGGGATAACTGGGTGATGGACATTAAAAAAGGCAGGTGATGTAATGAGCACTAGGTGTTGTATACAACTAATGAATGACCTCTACCTCTGAAACCAGTAATACATTATATGTGAATTAATTGAATTTACATAAAAAGACATCATACATTAAAAAACAAACAAACAAACAAACAAACAAACAAACCTAAGGGCTCCTTAACAAGGTCTCTAGCTCTCCACCTACCCCTCAAATGCCTCGGTGTGGTTGCCCTAGCCTCTCTGCCTTCACCTCTGTAGAACGCCGGGATAGCCGGAGAGAGGGCGGGAACAAGAGACAGCGCACGCATTTCCGCCCCCGCGTCTCTCTCCGCCAATCGGCTTCTGATGCCCCACCCCTTCCGCTCTAGGGAAAACCAGCTCCTAGAGCGTCTTCCGGCGGGAGCTGTGCCTCTCCTTATCATGGTGAGTTGGCTGCGGGTGTGAGGGGTTCTGTCCTAGGTGATTCGTCTTATCTTCTTTCATCCCATTGCGGCCTTGACAGGCCTCAGCTGCCCAGAGGTGAGGTCCTGGGAGTCGTGCTTGGCTCCCCACATCCCACAGGAGAAGCGGTGACGGCGGAAGCATTTTCCCCCCAGAGCTGATTCCCTCAGTCCCCTTCACCCGGTTGGTTAGATGCTGGGGATGCCGGCCCTGCTCGGAGCCGAGCTTTCACTTTTTAGCGAGCTTATGACTTCTCCCTTGCCGAGATTTACTTCATACCGAGATTTACTTCATACGGAGCTAAAAGTCTTGGCCGGCGTCAGCGTCTACACCCACGAAGGCTCTGAAAACAAGTCCACAGCGACAGCGACCGTAATTAGTGATGCTGACACGGGGGACAATACCGTTGGCGTTAATAAAGAGGGTTATGAGCGGGTTGTTGAGGTGAACGCCCCACACTGCGACCTGGCTTTATGGAGTGCCAGATAGCCTGACACGGCAGCGACGTTCAGAAGGCCAGTGACTGGAGAATGTCCAGGTGTTGGTAGAGCACCTTTGTTGCCTGTTTCTTCCTACTTTTGTAGAGCCCAGTATACCTTACGGTTTCGGGGATATGATGTTGAGCCTAAAGTTTTTTAGAGAAATTATTCTTTTTATGCTTTTACAGATCAGATGTATAGCTCTCCGAATCATATCAAAAGATAAGTTGATTGTAATTTTAGCGCAAAAGAGGTACCATTTTATCATAGAAGTTAATGGATCTCTTATTGATGGCCTACGTGTGAGAACAGGATCACGTTTCAGTTCCTAAGCCATTGTCACTCTAGTAGGTTTTTTTCCTTGAGTGGATATGGTCAAGAAAAATGTCCTATTTATGCTTTCTTTTTCTTTTGTAAATTTTCTGTAATCCGGATTTTGCACACAGAAAGTGGGTAAAAAGCCAGTTGGGGGGGGGGGGGCTGACCAAATAGCCTTCCAGCTACTTTCTTCAAAATATTCACCACTGTGTAGCCAGAATTAAATTTCTAAAATTGGGGACCATGGCACTCCCTTGCTCCCTTGCATAACCACCCCCGCCATCCACCCCCACCCACCCACCGCCCAACCACTCACACAGTCCTCAAGATAAAGTCCTATTTGGCATGGCATACGAAGCTATCTGTTGTCAAGCTGCTGCTGCTGCTGCTGCTTTTTGGGGGAGAGGGGGCCAAGCTTCTTTATAGCCTCTTATTTCACATACATACATTCATATTCAGTCAAAGTGAACACCTTGCACATGATGCTCTCAGGATTAGGCCTTTGCTCCTAATTTGTATATGCTGTTCTATCTGCCAAAACCAGTCCTCTCCTACCCCTCATCCTTATCAGTATAACCCTTAAACGCCCTTTAGTCTCTCATGAGCCTTCCTGCCCACCGGTGTCTCAAGATCCTGTTAGGTGCCTCCTTTGTGCTTGTGATATCTTGGTGTTATTTATCAATAACATATGTAGCCCGTACCAGACTATGTTAAAATTGTGTATTTACTTGTCTTTCTTACTTCCTAGACTGTAAGCTCTTTGAGAGCAGGACCTCTGTGTTCACTCTGGTATTCCCAGAGCCTTGTCCCTGGCTCAGAGAGGAGGTTTTCAATAAATACCTGTTTTATAAAACACCAAATAAATAGCTATGGCACTAAGTTTTTGTGCTTGAAACGTTAATAATACAGAAAAATAGTAGCATTTAAAGTTTATTTTAAAAGTTTTGGAGAAGAAAGGGTTTTCGAGTCCCTCTTGTTAAGGTGTTACATGCAACGCACAATGCTATCTTAGAAAATGTAAAGGAAATACAGCCCTTGTCATTAGTGATGTTACTAAAAAAATTGACTTAAAATGCATGATGATAGGGTGAGGAAGGCTGTCCTCTGGTTAATTACAAAGCAAGTGGCATAAAGAACAGTATAGTTTGGAATAATCTAGGAAGGCTTCACATAGAAGGTCAGCCATGAAACAGTATTTTCTCCCTACTCTATTACTCTTACTCTTACTATTCATTACTCTCATTCGGTTGAGAAAACAGAGGTCAAGTAATTTGTTAAGTATTACAGGGCTGTTAGAGCTTGGTTAGACAAGTCTGGCCTTTTCACTCTAGAGTGATATGATCATTAGGCCAGGGGTACACTAGTTTAGTTGGAGTTGATTCCCTGTGTGGAGCAAGAGATTAAACTGGAAAGAAACAGACTACATGATTGAAAGCATTGAATTTCAGGTTGCAAAATTAAGAGTTTATCATGATAGCAATGGAGGGCCAATATAATTTTGAAAAGTGACATGAACATTAGGATTTTTGTGGGTTTTTACTTCTTTTAACCAATATCAGAATGGCATCAGAAACGGCATTCTACCTTTTAGAAACCTTATTTTCTCAACCTGAAACTTAAAGTAACTTAAATCATTTAAAGTGGGATGAAGTTAGAAGATATCCAGGGATAACAGTATTAAGCAGAATTTATCTTTGGGACCAAATATCCCACACATAATTCATTAAGAATGGAATATATTTATTAATTGACCATTCATTAGCATCTCAGATGAAAACAGCATATTGTTCCTTCTCAACTGAATTAGCTTAGCAAAGCTTTAGGGTTACACACACACACACTGGTCTTTATTTGGATAGCAAAAATTAGTAACACTTTTTTCTAATGCTTTATTTTTATATTTACTTTTTAAGATTTTATTTATTTATTTGATAGAGATAGCAAGAGAGGGAGCACAAGCAGGGGGAGTGGGAGAGGGAGAAGCAGGCTTCTTGCTGAGCAGGGAACCTGACTCACGGCTCAATCCCAGGACCCTGGGATTATGACCTGAGCACAAGGCAGATGCTTCATGACTGAGCCACCCAGGTGCCCCTATTTTTATATTTTAAAGTATGTTTTACTTAAATTTTTTTTATTATGGAAATTTGCAAAAACAGGAAAGAAAGTAGAAAGAAATTCTACTGAGTATAATATAATAAGCGCCCATGTAGCCATCCCTTGGCCTCAACAATGATGAACATTCTGGTTTTAAATGCCAGATTTCTAATGTTCAACTTTATCTTCTGCCTTTTCTGAGTTTCATCTAATGAAACTAATGACATGTCTGAGCTTTGAAGAAATGGGATATACCTTTTTTATAGCTACTGAGATGTTCCTACTATTACTTAGGAAAATCAGACCTGTGCTGGAGTTGGATCTGAAAGTTTTCCTCATTTTTTATCTGTTGACACCCAGTTCCATGGCTTTCTGTGGAATTTAAGTGTTTAAGTCAAATTGGCCAACAGTAGTGAGGTAGAAATAGTTGTTATGGTGATTGTGGCCTTACTATCTAGGAAAGCATTTTGCTAAAATTAAAATCCAAATAAATATTTAAGTGCATGGCACTTAGCAATCAAGTTATTATATATGACCCGCTGATAATTGTGAAAGATTTTTTTCCCTAGAAACAATACATAGCTTTTGAAATAACAATTAAAATTCTTTTTTTCCCAGTTTATTTTCTCTCTGTAGGATTTTCTTTATTTTTGTCTGTTGTTGAGTATTATAGTCCCAAAATAGTAAAATTGATCAGTTTTTTCCTTTACAGCTTCTTGGTTTTATATCCTATTATGAAAAGTCTTTTCCAACTCCAAGATTATAAAATTGTGCATCCATAAATTTCTTCAAGTATTCAGTAGTTTTGTATTTTAGTTTTAACATAATAAAAAATTAGAGTAAGAAATATAGTAAAGATCCAACGTTACCTTTTCCAAAAACCATTTATTGGGTAACTCATATTTTCTCCTGCTGATGTTGGATATTGACTTAATCAAGCTAATTTCCCATATATACTTAAATTATCTTTTATTCTAAGATTTCATAAGCTTGAGTGGCAGATTCCTCTTTAGTCTCCACTTACATTTCTTCTCTTGTCAGTAACCCCACTATCATGCCCTTTCTCTGATGGTCCCATACGGTGTTCTAGCAAGGACTGCGGAGACTAGTGAGGATGTCTCTTGACTTTGAATGCTTAAGAGAGAACCTCAGAGATTTTACTATAATAATAGTTTCCAAACTTTTCACATATAAAACTTCTATTAAGTTAATTGTAGTATTTTATTTCCAGTAGGGCTATCTGGCAAATGGTTTGATTTTATGGTTCAAAATAATCTAAAATCCATTTAAAAATAGAATTGTGTAGCCAGGAGCTAAAATGCCTGGGTTTGGGGGCACCTGGGTGGCTTAGTCGGTTAAGTGTCTGCCTTCAGCTGGGGTCATGATCCCAGGGTTCTGGGAGTCTGGGAGTCTGCTTCTCCCTCTTCCTCTGCTGTTACCCCTGCTTGTCCTCTCTCATTCGCTCTCAAATAAATAAGTAAATAAATAAATAAAATCCTTAAAAAAATAAAATGGCTGGGTTTGAATTTCTGCTCCGCCATTTGTTAGCATTGTGCACTTGGACAATTAAAGATTGTTTCCAGGGTCTCCTGGGTGGCTTAGTGGGTTAAGCCTCTGCCTTCAGCTCAGGTCATGATCTTAGGGTCCTGGGATTGGGTCCTCCATCGGGCTTTCTGCTTGGTGAGGAGCCTGCTTCCCCCTCTCTCTCTGCCTGGCTCTCTGCCTTCTTGAGATCTCTCTCTCTGTCAAAAAATAAAAATCTTCAAAAAAAAAAAAAAGATTGTTTCCATCTCATAGATAATTGTGAGAAATAGATAAATATGCATAAGTATCTAGAATAATTGCTTGCCACATATTGAGCATTCAGTAAATGTTAGTTGTTACTATTGTATTACATCACAGGATATGAAAAAGATTAGATGCTTCAATGTTGATTTGTTTATTTTTTTGTTTATTTTTAAAGGGGACAATTCATCTCTTTAGAAAACCACAAAGATCTTTTTTTGGCAAGTTATTACAGGAATTTAGACTTGTAGCAGCAGACCGAAGGGTAAGTTATCTTTATTAACTCTAATCACTGTACTGACAACATTATGACATTGAAAAAGATAATTTTTAAGGCATTATAGAAATTACTTGTGATCCCACCATACACCTTTTGTTTTTAAGTAAACGCTCGCCCAACATGGGGCTTGAACTCACAACCCCAAGGTTAAGAGTTGCATACTCCACCAACTGAGCCAGCCAGGTGCTCCATGCCAACTGTTTTCATTTTTTGTTGTTGTTGTTGTTGGATAAGCAATTTTTTTTTTAAAGTAATCTCTGTGCCCAACATGGGGCTTGAACTCACTACACCAACATCAAGTAGCATGCTCTATTGACAGTGAGCCAGCATTTTAATGGAAAATTAAATTACATTGTAAATTTAATGTAAATTGTAATGTAAAAATTACTTTGATACGTAGTTATATTGCTTGGGAGGAAGCTAGGCTTTGGTTAAGATTTTTATTCTAATTCTAATGAGTTATAAAGAAAAATTATTTTACTATTGCCTTTTGTTACTTTTTTTTTACAAAGTTAATGGATGTAGTTTAAAGCCATGTTTTCTCATTTTTGGTGTAAGGAAGGAAAAACAACTTATGCTTTGAGGTCATGAATTCAAGCCCCACCCATGTTGGGCAAAGAGCTCACATTTAAAAAAAAAAGATAAATGGTATCCTTTTTGGTGACCAATATAGACCTTCTAGTTACTGTTCTATATTCATTGTTTTCATTATTATCTAAATTATACTATAAGCTCCCTGAAGACAGTGACTGAGTCTGTTTTGTTCACTTTTTAATAAAAGTACAAACTAAGTACCCAATAAATACATGATGAATTTTAAATAAACCTAGCTTCAGTGGAACATAAGTGTACCTATGACATTGGTCATGTATTATGTATGATACTAGATTAGAGGCTTTTGTTCTTTGTTTCTTATCACTATATTTCCTGTTGCTAAAACCTTGGAATATAGTCAGAACTGAGTAATTCTAGTATTTGAAAATAGTATCATGTCCTGGATGTTAAAGAGCCAAGAGTAGGAAATTCATCTGCTGCTTCTGTGTCTAGTCCACTTAGGATGATCTCTTGAGAACAGATAGATAGAACTTTATCATCTTGGTGGAAAACAACTACATTACAGAAGTAAACAGGAAATTCTTGAACCATAAGCTTTATTGAAGCACAATATACCACAGAATAGATAGTAGGAACAAAACTGGTATAAGAGCACCTGTGTTGTGCAGATACTGTCCATCATAATTTAAATCTTACAAGATGTGCCTAGCTCACCTCTCTTTACTACTACTCCTGTTTTGGTTCATGGTAATTCCTTACATCATGAGGAAAATCCCTACTTCTCAGTTCCTTACTTCCTTACCACAAATAATCTTGTCCTGCATCCCTTCCAATTGTCCACTCCTGTGACCATACCAACGCCATTATCATTCATAATTATATCTTCCCATTGTCTCAGTTTCAGTTATTTCACTCGTAGTCACCATCTCTTGTTATTCCAGTTCACTCCTTGTATTATCCCAATTCCAGTAATTCTTCAATCTTACTAGGATCTCCAATCCACTGACTATGCCGTATTTTCCCTGTTTTTCACCTCTTTTATCCTCATTTGCTTAATTATCCAATTTAGATTCTTTGGTCCATTATTACTGATTTCTTGCATATGTTTCAACTCCTTTGTGCCCTCCCACCCATCTGTAACTCTTCCTCTCATACTTCCATGGCAAATCCTTAACATCATTAAGTCAGCATTCCTGCTGTTCTGTACCTGCACCCAAGCAACTGAATGTAGCCTGAGAGAAACACAAAACCATGGTGACTGGTCTCACTTTAAATTCATGCCCAAGTGCGCCATTAGGCTGCCCATAGTATATCATTCAGTTCATTCAGTTTTCCATTTTTGTAGATGGCTATTTTATGCCATAGTCTTTCACTTCTGTCCTCAAACTTCCAAAATCTTTTTCATCCTCACTCTGACCTGTTGATCTTTCTTCCTGTTTCACTAAAGGAAAAGAAGTAATCAGAAAACACTTCCACATCCTGTCCTCTCCCAACATTCTGCCTTTGCTCCTGTTTCTATGAATTGGCTCTCTGCGCTTCTACTTGTTGCCTACTCAAAGACAAGCTTCCTACAGTTGTTCCTTCCTGCATCGTGAGCACATGCCGCATCTTCCACTTTGAACTACTGCCTCATTTCTCTGCTTCCTTTTATAGCAAAACTACTTAAACTAATTGTCTTTACTACCCATTCACTTTCTCTTCTCCTTGTCTCCACTAAACATATACCAGTCTGGTTGTAGCCCCCCACCAATCCACTGGAACAGCTTTAACAAAGTAACTGGTAAACACTGTGTTGCCAAAATCAATGGTCATCCTCATTTCCCATTTTACTTAACCTTCAATAACATTTAACAAAAATTTGTTACTTCTTCCTTAAAGCACTTTTTCATTTTGACTCTGAAATATCACTTTTGGTTTTCCTCCTACTTAGTTGGCCGTTGTTCATCACTTCCCTCTCATCTTCCTGATGTCTGAGTTTTAGAGAACACGTGCATTGTGCAGATACTCTCCGTCACTTAGAGCTAAGTGCTAAGCTCCAGCACTTAGAGCTCCAGCTTCTGTTGTTTCTGTTCATTACACCTAAGTGACGCTTTGCCACATGCTCATGACGTCATATTTACATCTCAGTCCATAACTTTTCCCCTCCTTCTAGATTCCTATACATATCATGGCTGTCTCAACATTTCCACTTGAATATCTAATAGGCATCTCAAATTTAATATGGTCAAATTTGAACTTTGATTTTTCTGTTCCTTCCTCACTAAATGGCCACTCTGTTCTTTTAGTGCACAGACCGAAAACCTTGGAGTCATTCTCCCTCTCTTTCTCTCATTCTTCATCCATTCTGTAAGTAAATCTTGCTGGTCTGTCTTCAATGTAACACACAGAATATGACTTTTTTAACACTTTCTTACCAACTTCAAAATCACCATTTCTCACATGGATTTCTGCAGTCACATTCTAAATGGTTTTCCTACTTCTGTCATTGCCCCTATTCAGTGTATTCTACAAAGAGAAGCCAAAATGATCTTTTAGAAATGAAAGCTAAGCTGCTTTCCATCTCGTTTGGAATAAATCCCATGTCTTTTATCTGAAACGCAAGAAATCCCTGATGGAGCCCTGGACTTCCTCTCGCCTCTCGTCTATCCGTCCTCAGCCAGGTCCTCTTCTATCTCAGGGCATTCACACTGTAGTTCCCGTTTTCTTTTCCCGATATCTGCATGCTTAGCACCTTTGCCTCTGTAAAATTTCTGGTTACATGTTACCTTACCAAGGGGATCTTTTTGACCACCTTGTGTGGCAGAGCACCCTTTCCATGTCTCCCATTACGGTGTTCTTACCGTACTTTATTTTTCCTTTGTAGCACTTACACCACCTGACCTTGCATATTTGCTAATTGTCTGTCACTCCTGTATCTCCTGTGCCTGGAAAAGCATCTTTTGCGAAATAGGTACTCAAGTATTTGTTGATAAATAACATGATTCCTCAGTAGAGCTGCAGAGAATGTCATTTTCAAATTACATGCCTTATCCTCCTTTTCTGACTATTCTTGAATCCCTATTCTGACTAGAGCCTGTGTCCAGTCACTTCATTAATGTCCTCACTATTAGAGTCCCTTGTCCCATTAACCTATCATATCAGCTCGGTCTCTGACATCGCTATCTCACCTGCTCCTCTGGTTTTGCTCCTGGGGGTAGAGGAAGATGCAGAATGCTGTCTACCCTAAATTCATGGTGGCCATTCTTGTTCTCCTCTGATGATTCAGATGTATGCTCACTAGAACTGCTGTTCTGCACATTCTCCTCTGGATTTAAGTTTCCAGTCCTATTTATTCTACCACATCCCTTAATTTTAGAAAGTGGCCTTGTTTCTTCTTTTCTAGAGATGTAGAGGCTAGTAGCTCTGTGCTGCTTTGCTGTCACTTCTTTCTAGTCACAGTTTCTCTGTCCCTTCAGTCAACCTTTTTACCCTTCTCACCTTTCTCAGAGAAGGTGTTCTTCATCCTAAATCTATACTCTGCATCTGCATTCTAAAGCCATCCTATCCCACACTTGACCTTTGGAATTATATCTTTAATTTTAACACCTTCAGTGAAAACTCCCTTTTCACTAATTTCCTTCACTTCTACTTTCACACAATTATAGGTCTCCCTTTGTAGGGAGTACAGTGGAATAAAAGTTTTAAAACACTTCACTTGATCTTTTATTCTTAGAATGCCCTTTCTGCTTCCTCTGACAAAATCCTCACTACTTGCATGGTGTATCTCAGGTCTACCAACTTCTAACCCATGGTATAGTCTTTTCCCCTTTTGCAGTCCTATTTCATATGACTTATTTGGTAAATAAGTAAGTGGAGCCCTTTTTGGTGAGAGAGGAAGAATAACTTATTTTGATATAATTTCAAGCTTATGGAAAAGTCACAAGATTAGTGTAAGGAACTCCTCTAAGCCCTTTACTCAGATTCACCAGTTGCTTTATATTTTGCCCCCTCTGCTATTGTTGTCTCTACGTATAGAAAGAAAATGATATTAAACTATATGCCTATTTTTCTCAACTGTTTGAGAGTTTATATGGCAGAATGTTCTTCTCTTGAGTTTGTCCTCTAGAACTACCTTTTTTTTAATTAATAAAATAATTTGGTTGATGGTAATTTTTGTAGATATAAGAAATATGACCTTTTGAAGGAATTTGTGCTTATTCCTTTGTTGAGTGGGAATTGCAGCAACTTGAACAGACCCAGTGAAGTTTATCAGCACTATGCAAATAAGAATGATTTTGTTTTTCACAGTCCTGGAAGATACTGCTCTTTGGTGCAATAAACTTAACATGTACTGGCTTCCTGCTTATGTGGTGCAGCTCCACTAACAGTATAGGTATGTCACCTTTCTAATTTTGTTGGAGTTAATCATTAGTTTCATATATATTGTTCTGATTTTTTTTTAAAGATTTATTTTTATTTATTTATTTATTTGACAGACAGAGATCACAAGTGGGCAGAAAGGCAGGCAGAGAGAGAGGGGGAAGCAGGCTCCCTGCTGAGCAGAGCCCCCCGATGCAGGCCTCGGTCCCAGGACCCTGGGATCATGACCTGAGCCTAAGGCAGAGGCTTTAACCCACTGAGCTACCCAGGTTCCCCTATTGTTCTGATTTTAAATAAAGATATATCTTTCTTTATGTGGAATATATTATCCTGAAATATAACTCAAGATTTATGAGAGACTCTATGTAAAAATGCCTTGTAAAGTTTGGTTCAGTTGTTAGCATTATCATTTTAAATGAGCTAATCATTTTTTTAAATAGCTTTAAATTTACTTGAAAGACTGATTCCTTTATAACGTGATAGATTAGCCATTCAATTTATGCCGTGTCTAAGTAAGATTTTGAGGTTTATATTTCTTGGATTTTCCTTGAAAAGGGAAGTCTATAATATTTTTCTTGTTTCTTGACCTATGCTTTTTAAATTTTTTATGTTATTTATTTATTTTTATTTTTGAAGAGAGAGAGTATGAGTGAGGGGAGGGGCAGAAAGAGAGGGAGAGAGAAAATTCCAAGCAGGCTCCACACTCAGTGCGGACCCTGATGTGGGGCTCCATCCCACAACCCTGACATCATGACCTGAATAGAAATCAAGAGCCAGACGCCTAACCAACTGAGCCACCGAGGTGCCTCATTTCTTGACCGCTTATGTTTTATGTACCGTTGTTTTCATCGTGCTATTTAAAGAATATATATATATTTTTTTAAGATTTTATTTATTTATTTGACAGAGAGTGATCACAAGTAGGCAGAGAGGCAGGCAGAGAGAGAGAAGGGGGGGAAGCAGGCTCCCTGCTGAGCAGAGAGCCCAATATGGGACTCAGTCCCAGGACCCTGAGATCATGACCCGAACCGAAGGCAGAGGCTTAACCCACTGAGCCACCCAGGTGCCCCAAGAATATATTTAAAATAGTACTTAGACGACAAGAAGGAAAAAAAAACCAAAACAATCATAGCACTTTTGGGTATGTGCTGCTTCCTTTGTCCTGATGGCAAAATCAGGTTCTAGTGCAAGCTTTCACACTTGCCAAACTTTTTTTTTTTTTTTTTTTTAATTACTAGGCTCTAATGCTGGGCTTGAACTCACAACCTTGAGATCAAGAGTCCACTACTCTATCAACCATGCTAGTCAGAAGTCTCTGTATTTACTACATTTGGCTACGAATATTAATCTAGGTAATTGCCAACATGTAAGGTCAATTAGTGACTCAGGTTTTCTTGCTAATGGATACTCCTGGTATGAACCATCATGGATTCAGCAACATTTTAATCACTTGTTCTGTTGTTTTGCAGCTTTAACTGCCTATACGTACTTGACCATTTTTGATCTTTTTAGGTAAGTTTTTAAAAGTCTCTTTACTATTTTGAATCTAAGGAATTTGTTGCACTGAATTTTGTTTTCTGTGCCTAAAGAAAAGTAATCTGTGAAATAAGTAAGATTATCAACATAGAACATATATACAAACAGTACTATTAGAAGATATACTGGAAGAAAATATCCCATTTATAGAGGAACAGAGAAAGTAATACCTAGGCATTAGATCATATGCCTTGGGTGCCTACCTATAGGTGAGTCACCTGTGGCCAGGATCAGGGTCAAGTAAGAACATACCATGTAGGTGGGCATTAATAACTAAGAAGTGATCAATTGTGAATAGGGAGACACCCTTTTGGCTCCCTGCTTTATAGGACCTTTCATATCACTATGTTAGGTTGCAAGATACTTGATGTCTTCAGGGTCCATGCCATAGGAGTATAAATATGTCTTTTCATCACTTCTGTAACTAAATCTACTTGACTCATCTAAAGCATACAGTTACCACCTGGATTTCACACTGTAGTAAGTTGTTTTAGAGTGAATCTTCACTGTACTCGGAAAATGAACATAATTTTATCCTATCCAGAATATTGTTGTTATTAATATTTAGTTTAACTTTTAACAAAGATTAGAGATTATCAGAGTTAAAGTTTATTGTCTGTGGCTAAAATAAAATATGTTACCTTTATTATTATTGTGTCACTTTTGCTTTCTCAGTTACGGAAACCATTTAGGGTAGATAACTTACTGAGTAGAGAAAGTATGGGTTTAGGTTCTATTTACTGACTTGATGGATCATGACTTTTTTCAGTTTCTCTGTATGTTAAAACTCATATATTAGGATGCTTGTGGTGATTAGATTACAGTTTATTAGAATAATTTATTAATTTAGTGTGAAAACACTGATAAATTTCAGCCAACTTAGGAATTCCAAAATCTCAATTTCTTTTTGTGTGTTCTCCTCTTGTTGTAGTTCTAAAGCTAAATTTATTTTCCTTTTTACTTAGTTTAATGACATGTTTGATAAGTTACTGGGTAATGATGAGGAAACCTAGCCCTGTCTATTCATTTGGGTAAGTTCAAGTCGTTTTATTTTTTGCTAACTTACTGCTATTAAAGTGGTAGTTATTATCAGGCAGTAAAGAGCTAGCTAGAGTGTTTGTAGAGAAGAAATGCTGTCTGCGTAGTGGGATGGGGGTCAAATAGTGAAAGTAGATTTAAAAAGATATCTTCCACAGGATTCTCGATAAGGAACATGAACATGTAAATTTAAATTATATTAAAATAAAATGTTCACATTAAGTTTTTTTCTGTTTTATAAAACAAATATTAACATAAAATGTTCACATTAAGTTCTTTAATATTTTGGTAATCCCTTAAGTTTTAGAGAAGGTACAAAGGATTCTCCTCTAGGTGTGTCCTGTAAATGTTAGAGTAAATGTGATATATTTTATCATTAATGTAGTGGTAGAGATGTATTTTTATCTTAAGACTGGATTTGTGATAGCAATAGACTAACAATTTGAGGTTTTGTTTCTGTAGTTTTAGAAATTACTAAAAGTTGGAAGTTGGAAGATAATCTTTTGTGTTAGAGGTTTTTATTAATGTATTAGAAAAAGTGAGCTCCTTTTTGGATTCCAGGAAAAAACTTGACAGAAGAATTTCTTTTTAAGTTTGTGGAGGGTTTTACTGTGATAAAATATATGTAACATAAAAGGTAACATTTTAACCATTTTCAAGTGTACAGTTCAGTGGCATTAAGTACCTTCACATTGTTCTGTGAGCACTGCTACTATTTCCAGAAATATTTCCCCTTCCGAAACAGAAACTCTGTACCCATTAAACAATAACTCCCTGTTCCCCTATCTCTCAGACCTTGGCAAGTGCCATTTTACTTTCTGTGTTTATGAATTTGCCTGTTCTGGTTATTCATATAAATGGAATCACACAATATTTATCTTCTGAGTATGGCCTATTTTACTTAATGTTTACAAATTTCATCTGTGGTTATAGCATATGTCAGAATTTCATTACTTTCTAAAGCGGAATTATTTTCTATTGTATGTATATATGATGTTTTGTTTATTCTTCTTTTGATGGGCATTTGGTTTGTTTTCACCTTTGGGCTATTGTAAGTAATGCTTTTATAAACATTGGTGTACAAGGATCTCTTTGAATCCCTGCTTTCAGCTCTTTTTGGTGTATACTGATTCCAGGATCATACTCTGTGATTCCATCTTTAACTTTTTGAGGAACCACTGTACCCAGCAGCAGCACCATTTTCCATTCCTGCCAGCATGCTTACCAACACTTGTCATTTTTTTTTTTTTAATTTTTAAAAATCCCCATAGAGTTAACATACAGTGTTATATTAGTTTCAGGTATACAATGTAGTGATTCATAATTCTATACATTACTAAGTGCTCATCACAATAAGTGTACTCTTAATCCCCTTCACCTATTTCAGCCATCCCCCCACCCAACCTCCCCTCTGATAACTACCTATTCTCCGTAGTTAAGAGTCTGGTTTTTGGCTTGTCTCTTTTTTTATTTTGTTTTGTTTCTTAAATTCCACATATGAGTGAGATTACGTGGTACTTGTCTTTCTCTGACTTACTTCATTTAGCATCATACCCTCGAGATCCATCTATGTTGTTGCAGATGGCAAGATTTCATTCTTTCTATGTTTGATTAATATTCCATATATATATATAGTTTTTATCCATTCGTCTGTTGATGGGCATTTGGGCTACTTCCATATTTTGACTATTGTAAACAATGCTACATTAATCATAGGGGTGCACATACCTTTTCAAATTAGTATTTCTGTGTTCTTTGAGTAAATACCCAGTAGTGGGATTACCAGATCATACGGTCATTCTATTTTTAATTTTTTAAGGAACTTCCATACTGTTTTCCATAGTGGCTGCACCACTTTGCATTCCCACCAACAGTGCACGAGGGTTCCTTTTTCTCTACAACCTCACCAATACCGGTTGTTTCTTATATTTTTTATTTTACCCATTCTGACAGGTTTTAGGTAATATCTCATTGTGGTTTTGATTTGCATTGCCTTGATGATAAATGGTGTGGAGCATCTCTTCATGTGTCTATTGCCATCTGTATGTCTTCTTTGGAGAAATGTCTGTTCGTGTCTTCTGTTCATTTTTAATTCGATTTTTTTTTTATTAAGTAGTATAAGTTCTTTATATATTTTGGATACTAACCCCTTATCAGATATATCATTTGCAAATATCTTCTCCCATTGAAAGAAGAATTTAACTTTGGCAAATAAACTTTTGAACCAAAATTAGTCTTTTGAACAAAATCAGGTTTTATTTACGTAAACAAGGAGGCAAAGTAAACATGAAATTTTAATGCAAAGAGAAGATATTCAAAAGTGTCACTGAGATTTGATACACTTGGACTGTTACTATGATAATTGGTTACAAGATACATATAGATACCTGTATATAGAAGTCTGTGAATCTGAGTTAAAGCTTTTGCTTGTAAGTGACAAAAATCCAACTCAAGCTAGTATGGGGAGAAAATGGGAACTCTTATAATTTTGTAATCAAAATGTGGGAAGACTGAAGTGACTGGCATAGGGACTAGTACACTCAGGCATTGTCTTTCTCTTCCCTCTCAGGCTGCTTTTCTCTGTATGTCAGGTTTAGTTTCTCAGACCACTTTTCCCTACCATCCTGGAATAACTCCTAGCAAGACCTTAACTGGAAACTTATTGTCTTCATTTTAGAGAAGGAAAACATTTTCCTCAACTCTAGTTAGGAAAATCATGAGAAAGAGGGGTGCCTGGGTGGCTCAGTCAGTTTAACATCTGCCTTCGGCTTAGGTCGTGATCCCAAGGTTCTGGGATCAAGCCCCACATCGAGCAGGGAGTCTGCTTCTCCTTCTGCCACTTCCCCTGCTTGTGTCCTTGCTCTCTCTCCCAAATAAATAAATTAATTTAATTTAATTAAATAAATTAAATTAAATTAAAATTAAATTAAAAATTAAATTAAATTAAAAAAAAATAAATTAAAGAGTCATGAGAAAGAACTATTGATTGGTTCAGCTTGAACAGTTATTAGTCTTTAGATTAGATATTATGGCCAGGAGACAAGATTAAGCAAGGACATGATGCTCCCATTTTGGCCTACTTAGAGTGAACAAGAAAGGAGGGAGCAATTAAACAATAAAATTAACCTCTGACTATAATTTCAGTCAGTCACATAGCTTGAAATATCATTTGTATTTAGTAATTTCAAACTCTAGTTCTTTAGCCCTGAGATCTGTCTTGTTTCAGACTGCCGCCTTTACAGCATCACATGGATGTATCTAATTGGTATCTTAAATATTGGCTAGAATTCTTGTTTTCTTCCCCTGAAACCTATTCCTCTCCAGTTTTCCCCATCTCAGTAAATACACCACCACTCAGTTGTTCAAGCAAAATCTTTTGTTATTTTCTCATTCCCCACATCTATCCATCAGCAGGTTACATCAGGGTAACCTACAAACACATCCAGAATCTGCCTCTCCCCCCATTTCTATCTCAACTACTAACTTCCTAATCAAGCTACCTTCATTTCTTGCCTTAATCCATCCTCCTAACTGCTTCTGCTCTTACCCCCTTGGCAGTCAGAATGTTCTTTTTTAAATCTGAGTCATACTTTAAGTCTCCTCCTTGAAACCACCCAGTTGTTTGTTGTCATACTTAGAATAAAATCCTGAGTCCTTTCTCTAATTTACAGAATTCTTATATAAACTGTTCTGTGCCGACTTCTCTTCAAGTTACCATTTTCATGCCCTCCATACCACACTTTTTTCCTGTAATTTGTATACAACTAATTTATTCCTGCATTAGGTTCTTTGTACAAGCTGTTGTCTTTCTTTAAAATGTTCTTCACATCACCTTTACAAGATGAGCTCCATCTTGTTATTCCAGTCCTAATATCACTAAATGCCAGTGTCATTAAGTGACTGGGCCCAATCTAAAATAGATTCTAAAATGAATCCTAGTTAGCCTCTTTTCACATCAGACTACTATAATTCTCTATATACAATTTACTAGAACTTATAAACTGTTATTCTTTCTCCCCCTTTAAAATACAAATTTCATGGTAGCAGGGCTATATCTCGTTCTGTCTTACATCCTTCTACAGTTCGGTGAATTTTATTTTATTTTATTTTTTTAAAGGTTTTATTTATTTATTTGACGGAGAGAGAGAGATCACAAGTAGGCAGAGAAGCAGGCAGAGGGGGAGGGGGAAACAGGTTCCCTGCTGAGCAGAGAGCCTGACGTGGGGCTCGATCCCAGGATCCTGGGATGAAGGCAGAGGCTTAACCCACTGAGCCACACAGGTGCCCCAGTGTTTGGTGACTTTTAATAAATGAATATACCTGTATAACTACTGTCTAGATCATGATATAAAACACCACAAGTCCTCCCCAAAAGTCTCCCTTTATTTTGAGTCTTAGTCCAAACCCAACAAAAGTAATCAGTGTTCTGACCACTATTCCTTGCAGATTGTTGTTGTCTGTTTTTGAAGGCACATAAATGGGATTACAGTGTATACTCTCCTCTAGCAGTAGTTCACTCTGGTCCATTGCTCTCATATTCCATTTTATGAATATACCATAATTTCTTTTTATGTTCAGCTGTTGAAGGGCACTTAGATGATCTTCAGCTTTTAGTTGTTATAAATAAAACTATTTATGAATATTCTTGTGCATGTCTTTTGGTGTACATGTTTATCCCTTTATGGTGGATACATATCTTTGAGTGAAGTTACTCAGTCATAGGATTTGCAGATGTTCATTGTTAGAAGATAAGAAAATACCAGTTCTCTTGAGTTTTACCAGTTTACTCTCCTACTGTCAATGTGTACAAGTTCTGGTTGTTTCATGCTTGTACCAACAGTTGATAATTGCCTTTTTTTTTTTTTTTTTTAAGCCGTTCTGGGGTGTGTAGATGTGTCTTGTGGTTTTAAATTATTTTCCTGATGACTAGTTGAATACTTTCTCATATTTTTTATTGATTTTTTTATATGCTTCTTAAATCATTCAGATTACCTACTTTGTGAAATGCTCATTAAAGTGTTTTACCCATTTTTAAATTGGATTATCTTTTTTCTTTTGTTATTGATATGTAAGAGTTCTTTATATATAAATATCTTTCCCATAAATGAAAAGTTTTTAATTTCAGTGATAAATTCAGTTTATCAGTCTTTTATGGTTAGTCCTTTTTGTGTACTTATCAAGAAATCTCGGCCACTCGTAGGTCATAAAGATACTCTGGTATTAGCCAGAGGTCTTGTTGTTTGACTTTTTACATTTAAGACCTGTAGTCAAACTGGAATTCATTTTTGTCTATGGGTTGAAGTAGAGGTTCAAGGCACATTTGTTTCTATCTAGTTTTTCAACTGATAAAACATATATTGGGAAAAAATTAATCCTTTTTCTACTGCTTTTTCTGCCTCTACCCTTTTCATAAATTAGGTGATTATGAATGTGTAATTCTATGTCTGGATTTTCTGTTCTGTTTAATCTTGCACATTTCTCTGTTCTTGCATTAGTACTATGCTGTGTTAACTATGATAGTTTTGAAATAAATCTTGACATTTGGCAGTATAAATCTTCCACCTTTGTTCTTCTTCAGATTATCTTTGCTTTCCTTCACTCTTTACATTTCCATATGCACTTTAATATCAGTTTATCAATTTCCACGAATAAGTTTGTTTCATGTACATACTGTTTTTATGCTTTTATAACTCATTCTTTTCACTTACATCTTTCCATGTCAATAAGTACATTTCTGTTATAAATTTTTTAAAGATTTATTTACTGATTTGAAAGAGAAAGAACATGCACTCAAGTAGGGGAAGGCACAGAGGGAGAGAATCTCCAAGCTGACTCTGCACTGAGCACAGAGCCCAATGTGGAGCTCAGTCTCACAACCCAGGAGATCATGACCTCAGCCAAAACCAAAAGTTGGAGGCTTAACTGTCTGTGCCACTCAGGCACCCCAGTTTCTGTTGTATTTTTAATTATATATATATGTTCTTTTGTTGATTTCAACATTTTTTCCTTTACAAACAGCAGTGTGATGCACATCCTTAATTATTTTATTATCTTTTCTGAAAATATGTAATTCCTCGAGAAAGTTCAAGCATTTATACATACCACAAATATTGAATGCCATTAAATTTATGTTGTGGAAAAAGGTAAGATGAATAGGACTACAGCCCCTGGCCTGCAGCTGACAGTTTAGGGATTATAAGACATATATGTAATTAACTGCAATTATGTGTAGCAGTGATAGACAGTATAATAAGTGGTTAAAATCATGAACTCTGGAGCTAGAGTGCCTAAGTTTGGAAACCTGACTCCTCCACTTGCTAGCTATATGACTCTAAACAGTTACTTTTCTTTTTTGTGTGTCAAGTTCCTTATCTCTTCTTTTCTAAAAAAGTGGATAAAGTAACCTTCCTAAGATGCTGGAAAGTTTAGAAGAGATAATATGGGGGTGCCTGGGTGGCTAAGTCAGTTAAGTATCTGACTTAGGCTCAGGTCATGATCTCAGGTTCCTGGGATTGAGCCCTGCCTCGGGCTCGACACCCTCTCCCTCTCCTGCTCCCTCTGATCATGTGCTCTCTCTCTCTCTCTCTCTCTCAAATAAATAAAATCTTTAAAAAGAGAGAGAGAGAGAGTGTTAAGCATTTATGTCTAACACAAGATGGGCCAATCCAGTGTTAGCTGTTAATTATGATAATAATTATTTCTAGAAAAATAAGAGCCATAATTGGGTCCTGGAATAGATGTTGTACAGATAGGCACTCTTTTTCTTAATCTGTGATGTTCTTTTTATCTTCATTCTAGAAAATCTGTAGTCTGTCCGAACAGTGTTTGGCTTATGGTAGGCACATTTGAAAATTGAGTAGTGAATAAATGAATGAAAATGTGTTCTGGAGATACTGGTTTATGAATTGTGCTGATCTAATTAATTTTCTGATTTCAGATTTGAAAGATTAGAAGTCTTAGCTGTATTTGCCTCCACAGTCTTGGCACAGTTGGGAGCTCTCTTTATATTAAAAGAAAGGTACATTTGTATACAATGTTACTGTCATTGTAAATTCTACATATGCCACCTTTGAGAACATGAATTCGTGAGACACTGGGTTGATTTGAAGATGAAATTAAGATGAACAGTACTGGAGTTTTGATAGTATGGCTTCCTAGTGTTTCAGACTTTTATCCCTTCTTTTCACTCTTCTTTTATTACTTAATTTTGATGCTACTAAATCCCGGGCAGGTGTGAAAGAAAGGGCTTCAGTCAGACATGTTTTAATGCTGAGTTACAAACCCACTGAAACAGGTTTTGTGGGGGGCCTGGATAGCTCAGTCGTTAAGCATCTGCCTTTGGCTCAGGTCATGATCCCAGAGTCCTGGGATCAGTCCCCATATTGGGCTCCCTGGTTGGCAGGAAGCCTGCTTTTCCCTTTCCTACTCCCCCTGCTTGTGTTCCCTCTCTCACTGTCTCTCTCTCTCTGTCAAATAAATAAAATCTTAAGAAAAAAGGAAGTTTTTTAGAGAAAATTGATATTACATATTAAGAATAATTTGTAAGTCTCTTTGCCTGATCTCTGCTAATAATCAGCAGTTGGATATCATATTAAAAGATTTTGTCCAGGACACCTGGCTTACTCAGTTGGAAGAGCGTGCAACTCTTGATCTTAGGGTCTTGAGTTTGAGCCCTATGTTGGATGTAGAAATTAATTAATTAATTAAAAAAATATTTTGTTCACTTATTGGATTAATTCTATATTTAATAAGGCTTTTTAATTTCATAATTTGTAGAACTAACCTAATACATTATTTCTTTCTTTTAGTGCAGAGCGCTTTTTGGAGCAGCCTGAGATACACACGTGAGATTTTGCTTTTGACATAATATATAACTATTATGTTTGATTCCCAGTTATTAAGTGGCATATTAGGAATAATGGTTACTTTAGCCAATGTCAGAGTTCAGAGTGTGGCAATATACATTTCACAGATACTTCACAAACAAAATTCCCAAATCCCAAGACAGCTTCTCACCCTTAACTATTCCTAAGCTCTTTCGTTTTATATTACACAAGAAAACCTTTGTACTCTGGCTTTAGGTCCCTCATTATTTCCAGGCCTAGGTCAACACACTAAACGAGCCCCATTGAGTTGCTATAATTTAAATTTTGATGCCCAAAAATCTTTTAGGAGCATCTTTAGAAAAGAGAATTGTTATTATCTACTACACATAATTGCCAAATATATGGACTTATCTATTTGATCAGTTTAATTCAGGATATCCTGACCTGTCTAGTATAATATAAACCAAAAACCATTGCATTTATATGGATTTATAACAGCAGATACCTGTGAGAAGATACTGTTAATGCTAAGAATCAGTTTTGGTTCTATGTAAGATGGAGCAATAGGACATGGATTATGGAGCTTGAAAGCAAGTTCAGAATGTGGCTCTGCAAATCCCAAACCACTGAAGCAGACCACTCTTCCTATCTTTTTGTCTGCATGCTAAAGTTGCATATTGGTATTAACAAGATAAAAGTAATGGTGGGGGGGACGCCTGGGTGGCTCAGTTGGTTTAGCAGCTGCCTTCGGCTCAGGTCATGATCCCAGCATCCTGGGATCGAGTCCCACATCGGGCTCCTTGCTCAGCGGGGAGCCTGCTTCTCCCTCTGCCTCTGCCTACCCCTCTGTCTGCCTGTGCTCATGCTCTCTCTCTCTCTCTCTCTCTCTCTAACAAATAAATAAATAAAATCTTTAAAAAAAAAAAAAAAAGTAATGGTGGGGGCACCTGGGTGGCTCAGTCATTAAGCATCTGCCATTGGTTCAGGTAATGATCCCGCCCCGCATAGGGCTCCCTGCTCAGTGGGAAGCCTGCTTCTCCCTCTCTGACTCCCCCTGCTTGTGTTCCCTCTCTCGCTGTGTCTCTCTGTCAAATAAATAAAATCTTTAAAAAAAAAAAAAAAAAAGTAATGGTGAATGTTATTATTCTTTCTAGGGGAAGATTATTAGTTGGTACTTTTGTGGCTCTTTCCTTCAACTTGTTCACAATGCTTTCTATTCGGAATAAACCTTTTGCTTATGTCTCTGAAGGTAAGATTTTTATTTACCATTAATTAAAAAATCCAATTAATCTCTTATAAAAACAAGTCTGTGCTTATTTCCTTAACTCATAAATCAATGAGAAAGTTTATCGTGAAGAGAGAACTACCCTAGAGGTTCTCAGGTCTTCTCTAAGTAGAGAATTATAAAACAAAATCTAATTATTTCAAACTTTAAAATAATGTATTACTTAAAAACAGGCAGAACTGACTTATATATTAAATTTATATGATGAAAAATTACATTTGCCAAAAAACACGAATGGGATTTTAGATGTATAACCTACCTACAAAAAGTCTATTGCAAGCATTTTGGAAGCATCAGTATACTTGAAATAGTTGATGTACTCTTTGCAAATAATTGTATTCTGTTAAATTCCCAGGAACTTCTTTTTGTCAGTGGTGGATGGGCGTATATTATAAAGTAGCATATATGTTTTGAAATACTCATTTGTTTTCAAGTCTTTAAAAATTCAGACTGATACTTCACTTCAGTGGTCAAAATTATTATCATTTTTCAGTCATTTCCATGTTCTGGAATTCCATTAACCCACTAAGTGTTAATCACTAATTGTTGGAGAAGTGAGGTAAAAAGAAAAGTGGGCTGTGTTCACAGACCCATACTTTGAAGCAAAGATTGGAGAGGGTCTTTTTAGGTCTCACTGATGTGAACACTAGGACAGCCAAGAGAAGAAAGCTCTCTGAGTTGCCCATTTAAATTTAAACAACTTTATGAATATTATGAAGCATGAGTTGTATTTATATGAATTAGAGTTTAAGAATTACTGCATGAACTAAAAAATTAAATAGTGATATTTGTAATGTCCAGAATTATTTTGAAAAAAATTACAAATTATTAAAATAGTATAACATTCATTCTAGAAATTTTAAGAAGGTACAGTGTTTTAGAAATGATATCTCTCCCTAAAGATCAGAAAGAGGTTTTCCTTTTATAAATAATGCTATAATCTGCTTTTTTATACCGAATATCTTGTATGCATCTCTGAGTCTTCTGTAGGATAAATTCCCAGAGAAGAAATTGTAAGTGGGTTGGAAATATATTTTAAGTCATTGATATATATTGTGCCAGACTTATTTCAGAAGGGTTATCTAATTTGTATTTTCATTAGCTGGATATTTGTGACATTAGTTGAAATTTGAGTGGAAGATAATACTGAACACTTCCTGTCTACCAGGCACTGTGCTAAATTCTTTATGTAGATTAACCCATTTAATTCTCCCTAAACCATACGAAGTAAACAATTTTATTATTCCTATTTTATACAGAGGCACTGAGAGATTAAATCACTTGCCCCAGGCGACACATTTAGCTAAGGCAGAGCTGGGTTTTAAGCCAGGTAGTCTAGCATCAGAGTCTTTTCTTAACTGCTCCACTATATGGCTTTTGTATAAAGTTTGCCGATCTTTTTAACATCATGTTACACATTAAAAAGTGAATATTTCTATAACCCTGAGATCAGTGTAAGAGGGTGCTTGAACCTGCAGGCTACTTATTCAGGGACAGTATCTGGCCGGTGTCTGCATGTCCCGGATCCCTACTTGCCCTTTGTGAGAGCTGAGAGAATTAATTGGTTTACCTATAACCCATTCTCAGCACACTGGTTAGGAAGTTCTGCTTTACATTTAAGGAGCCTTTAAAACTTAAAATTAATAGTAACAGTGGCATATGTAAGCTTACTAATTCCTTCAGGTCAGTGATACAAATAGTTGAAACTGCTTTTATTTTATTATCTTGAAGGCTTAAAAGAGAAAAAAGGTCCAGATTTGAATAGCATGTCCTTTTGTAAAATGTGATACAGTCATTGCCAAACTTATTTTTTAATTAAGGAAATAAAATATTTCTGATAGTGCTTTTTTTTCTATAGAGGTAATTTAAGTGTTTTCTTCTTAAAGCTGCTAGTACGAGTTGGCTTCAAGAGCATGTTGCGGATCTTAGTCGAAGGTAAGATGTTATGTATGGGGTTTCGTGATACACGTAATTTCAGAGGGATGCACAAGAAACTCATCTGTCATGGGAACTTAGATTATTTGTTACCGAAGTTACTACATGAATCTTACAGATCAGACTCTTATTCTCCTACTTTTTCTGACTTCTTTTTTTTAAGATTTTTATTTATTTTAGAGCAAGAGAGAGCACACGGTGTGGGCGAGGGGCAGGAGAAGGAGAAGCAGGCTCCCTGCCAAGCAGGGAGCTCAACATGGGTTCAGTGTGGGGCTGGGTCCCAGGACCCTGGGATCATGACCTGAGCTGAAGGCAGATGCCCCACTGAGTGAGCCACTTAGGCATTCCAATTACTTTTTAACTGATGATGTAGGAGACCTTTATGAGTGAGAGAGCTTTGTTCGCAAATCTTCTTTGCTTTCTGTAAAAGACGTATGTTAGTAAAATACAAGATTTTCATCAATGTTACATTGAGTTCTGCTAATGAATATTCTTTATTTCTTCATAGCTTGTGTGGAATTATTCCGGGACTTAGCAGTATCTTCCTTCCCCGGATGAATCCATTTGTTTTGATTGATCTCGCTGGAGCATTTGCTCTTTGTATTACATATATGCTAATTGAAATTAAGTAAGTATTTTTTATTACTGTCAAGTGGTTTCCGTTTGGGGTGCCTGACTTTTAAAGGCATCTGTGGGGTGGATAAGAATTGAGCTTAGAGCATGTTTGCTTATGGCCTGTGTAACTGTGGTTAAGTCTTGTCCTTAAGTGTCTTCATCTGAAAAATTAAGGGGGTTGGATTCATCACGTATTTTTCATCATAGTCTATAATTCAGACTAGAAAACTGTTTAAATTCCCTACTGCTGACCTAGTGAGTTGAAACAGAGATGTCAGTAAGAGAGAGATAAGCCATGGCTATTGTTGCTTAGAGAAGGAAGAGGATGTAGGTGTGAAACCATTTTTAAATGGCAAGCCTTTTAGGAAATATACTTTATAGCTGCTTTAAGCTTAGTGTTTTATAAGATTTTTTTACTACCTACCCTTTAAATATTAGTGTTTACTAGGATCTTTCCTTAATTATTCTTTTTCCTCTTTTACATACTCTCCTGGGAGATTACATTCTCTTACTTGTTTTTATTTATAACCTCTGAGTTTCCCAAACCTTTATTTCTAGTCTGGATGTCTGTTGAATTCCAAAAGGCGTATCCTACTGACTTCTATTCTTGTCTACAGCAGTTGAACTTATTTTCCCCATCCCCAAAGCTGTTTGTTCTTGTATTTCCCATCTCAGGGAATCCTACTGCCATCTATTGCATTGCATTGTTTTTTTTTAAATTGTGTTAAAACATATATAACATAAAACTAAAATTTTAACCAATTTTAAGCACACAGTTCAGTGACATTAAATACCTTCACATCATTGTATAAGTATCACCACGGTCCGTCTCCAGAACTTTTTTATCTTCCCTACCTGAAACTAAGTACCCATTAAATAGTAACTCCCCCTCTTCCTTGCCCCAACCCCTGTAGAAGAGAAGAACCACTCTTCTACTTTCTGTCTCTATGAATTTGATGAAGTCCTTCCTGTAAATGAAATCAGGCAATATTTGACCTTTTCTGTTTGGCTTATTTCACTAAGCATAATGTTTTCAGGATTCATCCATGTTTAGTATGTGTCAGAATTTTCTTCCTTCTTAAGGTTGAATAATATTCCATTGTACATAAAAACACATTTTGCCGACCTATCCATTGCTGGAGATTTGGATTATTGCCACATTTTCACTATTGTGACTAGTGCTGCTGTGAATGTGGGTCTACAATATCTGTTTGAGTCCCTGCTTTCAATTCTTGTGGGCAATTACCCAGAAGTAGAATTGCTGGATTATATGGTAATTCAGTGTTTAATTTTTTTAGGAACTCCAGTGCATTCTTAAATAACCTACTTCTCCCTCCTCCCCTCTCATCCCTCCCAAAGCCACTTCTAATTGGCCACCCAGTCTTGTGTTTGGTTTTTTGTTTTTTTTTTTTAAAGATTTTATTTATTTATTTGACCGACAGAGAGAGATCATAAGTAGGCAGAGAAGCAGGCAGAGAGAGAGGAGGAAACAGGCTCCCTGCCGAGCAGAGAGCCGGATGTGGGGCCCGATCCCAGGACCCTGAGATCATGACCCGAGCCGAAGGCAGAGGCTTTAACCCACTGAGCCACCCAGGCGCCCCTTGTGTTTGTTTTTTTTTAAGTTTTTATAGTCACTATGCTGTATATTACATCCTCAGAATTTACATGTCTCATAACTGCAAGTTTGTATCTTCTGATCACCTTCACCCATTTCTTCCCCCTCTTCCCCCCTGCATCTGACAGCCACCAAACTGTTCTGTTTCTTATGATTTTTAGATTGCACATATAAGGGAGATCGTAATAGTATTTATCTTTCTCTGTGGTGTTATTGTAAATGGCATGGTTTCCTTCCAGTTTTGTGTGTATGTCTTTGGGTGTGTACAACTCACATTTTTTATCCCTTCATCTGTCAGTGGATACTTAGGTTGTTTCCATGTCTTGGCTGTTGTAAATAACAGTCTTGTCAGCTAGTGTGATTAGATCTTTCTTTTTAATTTGTCTGCGCCTTCCCATTCTCCTTGCTGCTGCCCATATTGAGGCCTTACCATTTCCTTGATCTCATTAGAATAGTCTTCTGGTCTTCTATCATTCTCACACCTCTCTAGTTACCTCCCATTTTGCTGCTAACGTCATCATTCAAAATTGCAGTCTGACCTTAACATTTTCTTGTTTCAAAATCCTCTTCTTCACATACTTAAGAATATAAAAGTTGTTAGAATGATAAAGCCCCTGCCACCCTTACTGGCCATCCAGCTGTGTGTACTTACCTGCTCTTGTTTCAGTGCTGTATCAGGACTTTGTGCCTCTGCGCATGCTGCTTTCCCTGTCTGCGGCATCTTCCTCCCATCTGCTCGCTCATATTGGAGGAGTCAGCTCAGATGTCCCCTCTTTTTATATTGAGTCCTTCTGGATTATCCCTTTCTCAGGAGTCTTGTTGCTCACTCTGTGCATCCATGATACCCTATAGGACTACTTTGTTCCCACATTGCTTTATTTTCTTTACATGGGTATCTCCTGCTGTTTCAAAGGTAGGGACTATGTCTTACCTCCATTTTCTGTTCCCAGCATGTGGGGGAAAAGTAAAAAAAGAGTTCATGATCAGCTTGTAAACATTTTGGTCTGTCTTCTTAGTAAAACAGCCTGAGCTGCTGATGAGTGTTGTACTCTAGTGGCCAGTGTTCCTCTGACAGACTCCTGTGGAATCCCACTTTGTGTAATTCCTAGGGAGTTTCAAAAAAATTCTTAGTACTAATAATTGGAAAGGTGGTGCTTACAGGAAATTGCCAGAATCACTGATGAAATACATTAGTCTTCTCTGTATAAGAAATTACTAGGTGAAGGTTTTTATTTGTGGCAACAAGTGGATATATGTGAAATCTTTCTACCTGGCAAGTAGATTGAGAATACGTAATTGGAAAATATTCACATTTTTTTCTTTCACCATCTCTTCACACTGCTTAACATAATTATTATTTTCCATTAAACTTTGGCAGGAAGGATTCTGAAAACGTTTTGTTGTTGTTTTTTGTTTGGTTGGTTTTTTGGATGTTTTTTTTGGAGACACTCCCATTGCCAGTAGTGGCCATTATTGCTAAAACAGTCCTGTTGCTTTAGATAATTGATGTTTTGGAAGATTGAATTGTAAGTAGCCCAATGAGGCATACATTTAAAATTCGGAATTGTTTTTTCCTTTTAGCAATTATTTTGCTGTAGACACTGCTTCTGCCATAGCCATTGCTCTGATGACGTTTGGCACTATGTATCCCATGAGCGTGTACAGTGGCAAAGTGTTACTGCAGGTAAGGGTCTTCTTTCGATTACACGCTTAATATTAGTCACAGTTTTCTACCAGATTACAAAATTATATGTGCTTTTCTATCACATTGTGAAATTTTTAGCTACTGGAAGTCCCCATCAGAAATAGTCAAACAATAATCTCTGAAGTCTATATAGTAAGAACCAGATAATTCTGTTGGCCCATAAAATAGGCACAAATCTTTCCATATTTATAATACAAAATCATAAGCTAAAAATATTTCGCCTCTAATGTTTCAAGTGGAAACAATGTTAATTAGAAATTTTTTTTACATACTGATTTTCCCCCAGTAAATGTGCTTTATCTATTTTGTAATCTGGTTGTGATTGTTTTCTTATTTCCTGTCCTTGAATTAATGAGACTTTTCAATTTCAAACTTAAAATTCAAAATGACAGATTACTATATATTTAAACAATAAGAACACCTATAGACAAGCACCTGAACACAAAGGTAGTTTCCCAGGGGTGACATATTTGTAAGCACTGCTTTTCCTTCTGTCTTACCTCATGCCTTTTCTAAAACTTAGGGGTACTAGCTCCAGCTCCAGAAGCAGTAATAACAATAAGATAATAGTTGTATGGTACTATCCCATATACGAAAGATTTTTAGTTGGTTGCTTGATTCTTCAAAAGGGTTGTTTGGGTCTAGAGATAATGCTTCTCTGTGAGATGAAAAATAAGTATGAGCTGATTCTTGTTATTGCCCCACTAGGTGGAGCCTACTGAAACCTCTCTTCACTAAATCATGTTAGGGCACATGTCATACAGTGCAAAGTCTGGTATAAGCCAATCTGTTAGTTTTAGGACCACTATGCAAGAGAAATTTTTTTTAAAGATTTTATTCATTTATTTGACAGAGAGACAGCAAGAGAGGGAACACAAGCAGGGGGAGTGGGAGAGGGAGAAGCAGCCTTCCCACTGAGCAGGGAACCTGACGCTGGGCCAAGCCGAAGGTAGACGCTTAACGACTACTAAAAACAAAATTTTTTTTATGTGTTTTATTTTATTTTCTCTCTAGACAACACCACCCCATGTTATTGGCCAGTTGGACAAACTTATCAGAGAGGTAAGATGGAATAGTAAATAAAATCATTTTAATTTATACTTAGAGGATGGAAAGAGTGGGTACAAATAATATTTTATTCAGTCTTACCTACATTTTATTTTAGAGGAGTTTGTATTGTTTATAATAACATAGTAGGAGATAAAATACAGTGACAAAAGTAAAAAATTTGAAGAATTGCTCAGCCTGGAAGCTTGAAATAAATGTGTAAGGGAAGGTACTGGTCTAGAGACCATACTACTAGCTTTCTAAATGCTATAGTTTTTATGAGTCTATGTTCAAATCCAGGACTTTGATTAAGTCAAAGGCCACTATTACATGTTGATTGATTATTTCACCATGTAACATATTGATCTGTGAGTTTAGATTTTTTATTTTATAAATATCTACCTCTTTACTAATGAAGGAATAGATAATTAAATTATTTGGATTTTGAAATATTTGAAATACTTCAAACTATTGGTTGTTGGTATCACAAAGGCCACTTTTACCAATATAGCTGGCTACTTGTCTTAGTGAAGCCTGTGTCTTTATACCAGTGGGCCATACACGATATGTCTGGTCTTAGAATTTCTTTTTGGCCCACATTCAAATAACAGCCTCTGTTGTGCAGAAACTTGTTAAAAGGGAATGCAGAGAAAGAAATGATAGAGAACCCCCCCCCCAAAGGGAGAAAAATCTAACACTGCAAGTGCTGGATATAAATATATGACATATTGACAAAATGAAAAGAACCATACATTGCTGAACAAGGTGGTTCTGGGGGTAGGTGGTGAAGACCTGATTCTGAAGGGATTGGGCCAGACAAGAAACAGAATCCAAGGTTTTGGCTCACTACCAAACAAGTAGAAATGATGTTGTGAGTGGTCTGAGACTTCTCTTGGCTAATGGGTGTCCTCATGCAGAGTTTGACCATGTCATTTCTAGGCTTTGATCAAGTCCATAATGTGACTAACTGTGTTGGATATGTCAAATACAAACCTATTTCTTTGTTTTTGATTAGGTATCCACCCTGGATGGAGTTTTAGAAGTTCGAAATGAGCATTTTTGGACCCTAGGTTTTGGCTCATTGGTATGTTTTCCATATTAATTTAGATAATTTACAGTATAGTTTATAATTTTTAAAACTAAAAAAGCATTTCTTTAAATTTTTTATAGTCTTTGATTACCATTTCTGTTCAATAGAGTCTAAAATGTAGATGGATTCAGTAACCTAATTGAGATTAATTGAAGGATATTTTTCTTTTTTTTTTTCCTTTCAAACTACTATTAATGATCTTCATACTGGGTTGTCCAGATAAGACAACTCTCTAGTCACACATTTCTGGATATGAAAATATCTGAAAAGTAAAAGGTACAATTTTTTTAAATTGTGGTTCTGCTTTTGGAGATTTTCCTGAATATGTTAAATAGTTAAAATAACACAACTTGCTTCAACATAAAATTCCATATTTTTTATATTAACCTTAAAAAGAAAACCAGTTATTTTACTAGCAAAAAATGGATTTATTTGGGAATAGAGAATTGCAATTTGGCACAAGCAAGCTACAGCAAAACCATAGGCAAGTCTGAAGAACAAAAGAAAGAATGCTCTTTTATATAGAGGGAAGGGGGGAGTTATAAGTGAAAAATCCAGTGGAGGAAACTGAGAGTTCAAGTGTTGTGGCTTTCATTGCTGAGTTGCTCCAGTCTCTCATTGGCTGGGATGTTGTGGGGGATGAAGGAAAGCCTCCTTTGTCCTGCTGATGTAATAAAGTCATAGCTAAAGTAGTATGGACTTGACCTCTCTTCCTCTTGAGTGTGCAGTTGACTGAAGGCCGGTAGTGACTAGGGCCGATAGTGCCTCAAAGCCCCTCCCTTCTGGCTTCCCAACTCCCATTTTAGTAAGGTTTCTTTTAATTAATTTTCACAAATCCACTTTGGACCCATTACCAGAGAGACTATTATGGCATGGTTTCATTCCTGTCAGAAATAATGAGGAAAATACTGAAAAGTACTCAGAAAAAGACTTTTTTTCATCACTGTAATACTTTCATGTAGAGAAACCTGCCATGACATTTTCTTATTTATACCCATATATGTACTCTCCTTAGAAAATGAGACCATGCTGTTTATAATTTGTTCTTTTCATATAATATATCATGAACAGTTCTTCTGTGTCACTAAATATTACTATTGTGCTCAGATTTTTTTTTCTCTTAAATGTGACTTGATCTTTGCCTAAATGCCTAAAGGTTTTTGGGTGTTTTTTTTTTTTTTTAATCCCATAATTTCACTAGACTATGTTTTGGTGTTGGTCTTTCTGGGTTAGTTACTCTAAGTATGCAATATATCCTTTCAATAATTTTATTTCAAAAATTTTTTTTAACTTTCAGGGAAGTTTTGTAATATTTGTTCTCTTGGTTGTTGGTGTTTTTTTTTTGTTTTGTTTTATTTTTTGTCTTCTTTGGGAACTCCCATTTCTTTTTTTTTTTTTTTTTTTTTTTTTAGTTTTTTTTTTTTTATTTGACAGAGAGAAAGAATCATGACCTGAGCCAAAGGCAGAGGCTTAACCCACTGAGCCACCCAGGCGCCCCGAGAACTCCCATTTCTGAAGTGGTTGTTTTTTTTCTTGTATTTCTTACTGTCTCATTTCTGAGGTTTTCTAATGCTGATTTATGTTCTTGTTTTATGTCTTTCAGCTTGTTTTGAAAAAATTGGCTATAGTTCTTACTCGTTCTCTTTTTTCTTATAATAACTTTGTGCGTGATTTGGATTCAGTCCTTTTCTCTTGCTCCTTTTTATAAAAAATTGTATTTCTGAACTTTATTTTTTTTATTTAAATTCAATTAGCCAACATAGAGTACATCATTAGTTTCAGATGTAGTGTTCAGTGATTCATCAGTTGCATATCACCCCCCCGCCCCCGTGCTCATCACCACAGGCGTCCTCCTTAATCCATCATCCAGTTACCCCATCCCCCGTCCACTTCCCCTTTCCGCAACCACTCAGTTCGTTTCCCAGAGTCAAGAGTCTCTCGTGGGTTTTCTCCATTTGATCTCTCCCAATTTTCCCTCCCTTCCCCTATGATCCTCTGTGCTATTTCTTATGTTCCACCTATGAGTGAAACCGTATGATAATTGTCTTCCTCCGGTTGACTTATTTCACTTAGCATAGTACCCTCCAGTCCCACCCTCATCAATGTAAATGGTGGGGATTCTTCCTTTCTGATGCAGAACTTCAAAACTAGGAGTGGTTTAGAGTAGTGTGTTTGAATTTATGGTTCTAAAGCTCCCTCTTCTGATGAGTCTGTGAAGTGAAAATTTTCTTTCTCCTGGTTCTATTCCCCCTATTTGTATCTGAATTTGTTTCTACTGTGTTGCCCAGTTTGAATTCTTTATCTTTTGTTTCTGCTGTATTGCTCAATGGTATTGGATTGGTAGGTTCAGAAACAATCGTTTGTTCTTAACCTGGGGCTTTATAATGGGAGTTTTGCTTGGCTACTTTGGAGAGCTCACAGGGCTTAGGCTGCTCCACCTCTTCTTACTGCAGACTCCGTGTACTCACCCGCTATTGAAATGTGTAGAACCGGGGCCCTGGGTGGCTCAGTGGGTTAAAGCCTCTGCCTTTGGCTCAGGTCATGATCCCAGAGTCCTGGGATGGAGCCCCAAGTCAGGTTCTCTGCTCAGCAGGGAGCCTGCTTCCTCCTCTCTCTCTGCCTGCCTCTCTGCCTACTTGTGATCTCTGTCTGTCAAATAAATAAAATCTTAAAAAAAAAAAAAATGTGTAGAACCCTGCCCAGTTTCCCAGCTGCCTTTTTCAAATTTGCTGTCCTAGATTTCCATTAAGTACAGGTTAGCTGCTTTGAGGTTTTTAGGTCAGTCAGATTTCCTGTCACTTCCTCCTCCACAGACACTGATACCTTGCAGGTTTTAAGCCTTGTAATTCGGGTTCCTTAGGGAAACCATGTTATGTAGGGTTTTTTTATAGATACCGCCCAGAGGATTTTGGATTTAATATCTTAGTTTTTCTGTTTTTTTCTGGAGATATTTGGGGCATTTCAAAAAAATGCCACTACTACTGCTGTTTTTCAGGAATCCCAACATAATTTTTAGTGGCTTAAGTTTTGTTTTTTGGTTTTTTTTTAAGATTTTATTTATTTATTTGACAGAGATCACAAGTAGGCAGAGAGGCAGGTAGAGAGAGAGAGGAAGGGAAGCAGGCTCCCTGCCGAGCAGAGAGCCCGATGTGGGGCTCAATCCCAGGACCCTGGGACCATGACCCGAGCCGAAGGCAGAGGCTTTAACCCGCTGAGCCACCCAGGCACCCCTAATGGCTTCAGTTTTCACATTATATGAATATGCCATCATTTATTTAATCGTTCCCCAATGGACAAAGTATTATTCCATTTTTCCCATATAAAAAGAGCTGGGGTGAACATTTTTGTGGAATAGCCTTTGCACAAACTTGTGATTATTCCTTAAGATTAATTTTTTAGAAGTTGTTTTTTGAGTCAAATGATACTCGTGTTGGGGCACCTGGCTGGCATGTAGAGCATGCGACTCTTGATCTCGGGGTTGTGGGTTTGAGCCCCAGGTTGGGTGCAGAGATTACTTAAAAATAAAATCTTTTTTTAAAAAAGGGATATTCACATTTTTATACTTTTGATATAGCCAAAATCACTTTCCAAAAATGGCTATACCAGTTTACATTCCTTCAGAAATGTAGTTCATTTTTTTAAAAAATTTATTTATTTGAGAGAGAGAGAGATAGTGGGAGGGTGGGTGGAGGGAGGGAGAGTCCCCAGCAGACTCTGCGCTGAGCACAGAGCCCAACAAAGGGCTCAGTGTCGTGATTCTGAGATCACAGCCTGATCACAGCCTAGAGTCAGATGCTCAGTTGATTTCGCCACCCAGGCACCCCCAAACGTAGTTCATCTTCAATCATTCTTTTAATTTTACCAATCTTAATAAAGTAGTAGATAAGTGTTTATTTAGCAAGGTGGCCTATGAACACAAAGAATATAGTCACCCAGCTGCTCGGGATATGTCTGCCTAACCTGCGCCCGCGCAGGGCCTAAGTAAGACCGAGGACAGAATAAAACAAGCTTGTAAGCTGCTGAGAGTCGTTGTCACAAGAGCCATAAATTACTGCAAACACCACAGCCATAGCAGACTTTGTCCAAGCTCCTGCACGGAAATGGTTTTCACTTACTTTAATTGCTTTAATTTCCGTAGCCGACTGAAAGAGATCACGGTGTCTTTTATAGTTTTGTCTAGTGATGACTGTGAGATGGTAGGGGCCAAGAAAAGGGAGAAATCAGAGATGACTTCATTTCAAGACATGGTTTGTCTTTTTTTTTTTTTTTTCCAAAGATTTTATTTATTTATTTGACAGAGAGATCACAAGTAGGCAGAGAGGCAGGCAGAGAGAGAGGGGGAAGCAGGCTCCCCGCTGAGCAGAGAGCCTGATGCGGGGCTCGATCCCAGGACCCTGAGATCATGACCTGAGCCAAAGACAGAGGTTTAACCCACTGAGCCACCCAGGTGCCCCAGACATGGTTTATCTTACATAAAAATAATAAACTAGAAGTCAAATTGAGGATTATATTTTCTTCATCTTATGATTGACGGTAACTCTCTCACTACTGCTAAAGTCACAGATTCAGACATATTTTAACAAAATCAACTACTTGGCTAATTTATATGCACTTTATTCTTTGTTATAATTTTTTTTCTTTTTTGAAAATCTGAGATTTGAGTTTATCTAAAAGTCAACATTGAATGTCTGCTGGATTTTTTTTTTTTTTTTTTTTTTTTTTTTACAGCAAGAGAGAAAATGGGGAGGGGAGACACAGAGGGAGAAGGAGAGAATCCTAAGCAGGTTCCACACTCATCATGGAGCCTGATCTGGGGCTTGATCTAATAGCCCTGAGATCATGAACTTATTCAAAACCAAGAGTTGGACACTTAACTGAGTGAGCCACCCAGGTGCCTTTCTGGTGGACATTTTATTTAATTTTAGTTACTATATATTTTTCACATAAGTTTTATTATGCAAAGAGTACCTGATTCTTAGAAAAATTAAAACTTATAACTAAGTCAAAGAGAAGAGAATAAAAACCTTTAATAATTCCACCCTCTAGAGATAAGTGCTGTTACTCTTGGCTATTTTTCTGTCTCTGTGTGTTTTAAACAAAATAGGATCATTGTTGTACCTACTCTTTTATTACCTACTTTAAAAACATAAAATATGGGGCGCCTGGGTGGCTCAGTTGGTTAAGCGTCTGCCTTCAGCTCAGATCATGATCTAAGGGTCCTGGGATCAAGTCCTGCCTCGGGCTCCTTGCTTGGCAGGGAGTCTGCTTCTCCCTCTACCCTTCCCTCCTGTTCATGCTTTCTCTCTCCCTCAAATAAATAATAAACTCTTAAATATGTATATAAAAATTAAGAAAAACAATGTATGATAAATGTCTTTTCAGTAAATAGACTTCTAGCTATTATTATAATGCCTGGGGTTCTCTATCGTCATAGTAACCCAGGCTAGAAACTTTGAGATCATCTTTGATTAATTGGTCCATATCCCTCACCATTACATCCATTTGGGTATCAGGTTCCCACACATCTAACCCATGGGATATCATCAATCCATCTGTCCCTCTCTGAGCCCACTGTATTTGTCCTGTCTCAGTCCTCTTCATTTCTAACCTAGACTTGTACTCATTTCCTACCTAATTTCCAATCATTCATACCTATAGCTTTTCTGAATTTTGACTATTTTACTTCTGATTGATTGCTGCTATTCAAATTTGTGATTTTTAGAGTCCTCTGCTAGCATTTCTTTTAACCTTACTACCTGCTTATCTTTCTTTCCTTCTATATTCTTTCTTCTTTGTTTCCTCTTTCCTTCTTTCTTGTTTTTCTCTTTCATTCTTTTTCTGCCCCCTAAAATATTTGTACTTTTTAATTAATAGTAATACTGCTTATTCTTGTCCAAATATACCATGCATTTTAATTGCTATTCTCTCAGCTTAAAATGCCTGTCTCCACCTTTTGAAATTACATTTATCCATCAACCGTAGATCAAATGCCATCTTTTTTTGAAGTCTTCCTCAATTTGTTAGTAGTTACCTTTTCTATCCTTCCACTGCATTTTCTATGTACTTTATATTCTGCCTTAAGTTATAGCATGCCTGCCCTCCTCCTATTTGTATTTCTCTTTTTTATATATTTTTAAAAGTCACATTTTATTTAAAGAGACATAAAGAACTTCATTAACTCTTCACATTGATAATCATTACTGAGTAGTCTTTAAGGAATACTGAGATACTATATTTTCTCTTGTTTTTTAGAAAATATCGAGGGGTGCCTGGGTGGCTCAGTCAGTTAGGCATCTGCCTTTACCTGAAGTCGTGATCCCAGGGTCCCTGGATCAAGCCCCTCTTCGGGCTCCCTGCTCGGCAGGGTCTGCTTCTCCCTCTGCCCCTCACCCTGCTTGTGCTTGTTCTCTCTCCCTCACTCTCAAATAAATAAGTAAAATCTTTTAAAAAAGCTTTTTTAAATAAAGAAAAGACCAAGTGCAGTTACAACTAAATCATAAATGTTTATTTCTAATGGAATTTTCAGTGATATAATTTTAAGGATCTCTTTTCTATGATTTTGCCCCTTTTAGGCTGGATCAGTTCATGTAAGAATTCGACGAGATGCCAATGAACAAATGGTTCTTGCTCATGTGACCAACAGGCTATACACTCTAGTGTCTACCTTGACTGTTCAGATTTTCAAGGATGATTGGATTAGACCTGCCTTACTCTCTGGGCCTGTTGCAGCCAACGTCCTAAACTTTCCAGATCATCACATAATTCCAATGCCTCCTTCAAAGGGTGCTGATGATTCAAACCCTATCACATCGACTCCAGCTAAACCTAGTAGTCCACCTCCAGAATTTTCATTTAACACCCCTGGAAAAAACATAAACCCAGTTATTCTCCTAAATACCCAAACAAGACCTTATGGTTTGGGTCTTAATCATGGACACACACCTTATAGTAGCATGCTTAATCAAGGACTTGGAGTTCCAGGAATTGGAGCAACCCAAGGATTCAGGACTGGTTTTACAAATGTGCCAAGTAGATATGGAACTAACAATAGAATTGGACAACCAAGACCATGATGTACTGTAATTTAATTTATTTTTATGAGGAATATTGACTCCTTGACTTCCAATTTATTTACTAATCCAACTGTGCATTGACTGTTCAATCATTTACTCTAAATGCTAGAGAATAGTGGGTTTGTTCCCATTACATGAAACTGATGAAACTTTATTTTTTTAAAATGTATTTGGGACTGTGAGAACCTTCTAAATGTCATAGGGTTTAAATAGGCTTCCTATAGAAAGTGTGTTTCTCTAAATTTGAATTTTGCTATTTTTGGTTTTATAGTTGACTGCAGTGTGATAGACATCATCTTTACAATAAGAGAACCACTTAATGGAACAGATCTGTCACATGATTAAAAGTATAATGTTTTCTTCAGTGAAATTTATAAACATGCTTCTTTAATGATATACATTTTAGGAAAGGGAAAAAAATGTCCATTCCAAAAGCAGAAGTCTCTTTTATAGCTTTTCCAAACTTAATTGCTACATTTTTCTTTGAGGTCCTCTTGATTTATGTCTTGCAAAAGAAAAGCAGAATTTTTTATCAGAAATTTTAGACCATATTCTACTATCTAGCATAATTTGAAATATGTTTTTTATAGTTTTTCTCATTAAAATATTTCAGTACATTTATAAATAGTCCGTGGTTCTCAAAGTGTTTTATTTTGCTTAAATGAATACCAAATCCTTTGGTAATGTGAAATGAAGGAATCGCAGTTTTCTGACTTACATAAAACAAACAAAAAACACCAAACACCCAAATACTGACATAATGATGGAATTTATCTTGTCACCCTTTCATTGGTTGACTTTTTAATCTCTCATTAACAAGATATATCAAATATATTATAAAATTTGTGGAATTCCATGCATAATACGGGATTTGATATCTTTTCAAAGTTGCATAAACAATATGAGTTTATATTATATAATTTTACCAAAACATAATAGACCCTAGGTTATAGAATACAGTATTGTTAGGTGTGTAACAGGCAATTTCTAACTATTTTGATTTGCTTTGTCAAAATCATAAATTGTTAACTGTGCTGAAGTGTAAGAATCATATGGATTATATTATTTTTTTATTATTTTCCAAATGCAAATGTTAAGGACTTGCCAACATGGCAAGTACTACTTATAAAAAATATCACGAACAGCAAATGACAAAAATTACCTGAGGTGTTTTTTGTATTTTGTTTTTATCACAAGTTTTATAACTAGAGTTTTAAAAAAGGTATTTTGAGAGCGGATTCAACTTCTCCGGAATCTAGTAGTCTTGGAGACTTTCGGCTTTTCCAGCCATCAGCCAGCTATGTGGAGATTTTTGTTTTTTGAAGAATTTGCCAGTTTCTTCAGTCAACTCATCCTTTTTAAAATATGAACAACATTTCCAAATCGGATTTCATGGTGGATTCACAAACGTCCAAGAAGCCACCTCTGTCAAGCAGAATTACCATCATCCTATAATAAGTGACCGTGTCCCAGCTTTTGCATGGTGAAGAGTTGGTCATTGACTTTAATATCTGCAGTCCTGTTCAGGCATTTGACCTGCTGAAGAACTAGAGCACACACGACCTTGACTGCTGGGGAAAATGAAATGTCGTAAAATGTACTATGGCAACCAGTTCCTTCTCCTTTGTCTTATGTCCTCCAGCTATTAGTATACCTATTGGTCTACTATTACAGGGTGATTTTTCCTCCGTTGACCTCATCCAAGTGGGTCATACATGAAATTTGAAGAACTGTCATGTACTGAGTGGAGATTAAGAGGTCTGTGCTGCCATCCTTTGCATGTCTTTTCCATTCTTATGGGATTTTTAAAGTGTGCAGGAACTGAACACAATTTTGCATGATGTTAAATGCCTGTTTTCCTCAACACCTCTTCAGAGGCAACACCTGTGTAGTTGTCCCACCAAAGGTGCTTTGATCCCCACCTACACTAAGAAATTTCCTGTGGATTCTAAAGGAATTGGCTCTACTTGCTGAAATTCACCAATGCCAACTGCTGCAGGTGATATTGGTCCATGCATTATTATATAACAAAGTCTTATTTGCCAAGCTCTGCCCAGCATCTGGATGTGAAAACAAGAAACTTGGCCAACACAGGTCTAGAGGCAGTAGTCTTACTAATAAATCTTACCGGAGTCATGTGAAACTAAACAAAGAAAGAAGTTTAAATTGACTACTTGGCCCATGGCTTGTGATTAAGAGCAAGTTCCATGGAGTGTAATTAACCCTGTCTGAGAAAATGCCATAGTGTAATACACTGTAACGGAAAAAAACACTGGGTTAGAAGTCAAGAGATTTGGATTCTGAGCCCGATGCTGCCACTATGTAAGTAGTTTGGTTACCATGGACAAGTCATTTAACTTCTCTAAGCTTTATCATCTGTAAAGTTAGGGTGGGGAATGAATTAGTTGATCTGTAAACAATCAGCTCTACAATTTTATGACTAAATCTACAAACTATGCCCATTTTTGCTAAACAGTACTGTCCCCAGAACGCCCTTCCAGTGACTACCTCAGCATACAGGCCAAGTGTTCCCTCCACCAACACCCAAGCCGTTAATTTGAGGTGCCATGAGAATCGAGAAGGTGAACCGCAGGCTAACACCATTTAGGTTTTTGTTTATTTCAGACTTGCCTTGAGTTAAATCTGTTAAGATCAAACAGATTTTCCTTAGACATCTTTCTTTGTCGGGGAGGATTATTTTGGAGGGTGTTGGAGAAAAGTTTAGGACGGGGTACCCTTAGCTTCCTAGGGTACAAAAGAATGGGCTACATTTTTCTTCCTTAAGTCTCCGAAGATACAGTTGGAATTACATACATGTATCAGCAAATGGAGGAGTCCTGAGTTTCAAGCCTCTGATTTAGCTGCTCGTAAACTGCCAATTTTTTGCTGGACTAAGGTATGCTGATCTTTTCGGGAGTCTAATCCACTTCTTAGTGGAAAGGAAATTCTTTTTACATTCCAAATTGTTTGAACCACACTGTTTGAATAAAGACATACAGGGGTTTTTCTCCCTGATGTTAAATAATTTTGCCTTGTTTCTTTATTCAATAGCTATTTATTGGTCATTTCGTTTTATTCAGCAAATACTTATTGAGCATCCAGTACATGCCAGGCACTGTGCTAAGTAAATGTTAACACACAGTAGATCAATTTTTGTGACCTATTCTTGAGACCAAAGGGAACGTAAGGATAAACAAATGATCCCTTCAAGTACCTAGTAATCATACTTGTGATAAGACACAGAACTATTGCACATGTTGTCAGATGGAACTCCCTCCCACTTCCTCCTCTTCTTAGGTTTTATTTTTCCTGGCATCCTCCTTTTTTTTTTTTTTTTTCTGAATGATGAAACTAAGGAAGTAAATTTCCATGGAAAAGGACAGCTAGAGGTCATGATGTCACACATCATCCTCTTATCAGGAAAGGAAGAAAAAGTTTGGAAAGGGCAAGTTAGGCAGACACTGTTGAGAAAGGATCATTTTTAGGTTATCTAATGGATTGCTAAAGAGACTTTCAGACTCTTGCACTGGATGAGCAAAGATTATTAAGTCACCAGGCTAAAAGTAATGGGTTACCCAGAACATTCATGGGCTCATGATGGCCTTTATTTACTAGTGTTTTGTTTTTTTTTTTAAGATTTTATTTACTTATTTGGCAGACAGACACAGAGAGAGAGGGAACACAAGCAAGGGAAGTGGGAGAGGGAGGAGCAGGCTTCCCGCTGAGCAGGGAGACTGATGTGGGGCTTGATCTCAGGACCCTGGGATCATGACCTGAGCCAAAAGCAGATGCTTAACGAATGAGCCACCCAGGTGCCCCTAAGTTACTAGTTTAAAAGCACCTTTAGTAACACTAATATCGTCACCATCAAACTGCCACACAACGTGCCTAGCTTTTTGCACAAAAGTTAACTTTGATAACACATGGCTAAGTTTCCTGACTAATGCTGTACCAGGCAAAAATCTTGTAGTACTGAGGTTAAAAAAAAAAAAAACTAAACTAATTGCTTAAGATTCTGAAATACATTCATGAAGGCAAGCGATCTATCACTGCTCATATAATTTCCTGTCAAATCCAACTGCTGAAAGTTTTTCAAATGTTTCTTTTCAAAAATGAACCTAGATGAAAAAGTAGAAGTAAGCATGTTAGTTGGAAGTGAAACAATTTTTTTTTCTTTTTAAGAGAAATGGCTATGTTTGGACTGTGTTTTGCTTAAAGAAATCCTAGAATGCTCTCTAGGTAGGGCAATGATTGTGAGTCTGCTCCATTATATTTACAAGTTACATTTTTCCTAAAGTGTAAGAAAATCTGATAGTAATTGGTACCAGTATAGCAGACCAATATAAGCCAATTATATATTTTTTCACTTTTCCTGATTCCTCCAGGAAATGGAAGATGACTTTAAAATTGAGGTGTAAGAGATGCTGTTAAATATTTGTCACAGTTTTTCAAAACTGGAGTGAGACTTCATCAACCTTAGATCATTTCCTCTTCTTGAGAACCAAACACTATTGTTTCTTGGGTATGGCATATTCCTAACTGTAAACTTGAGTAAGTGAGCCTCTTTCAGACCTGGGTTTTTGGGGTTGTCTTTTTTTAATGCTTCCTAATGGAACTTCCTCCATTCCTTTCAGAATAGGGCACTCCTGCAAAGGGAAGATGGATATCCTAGGCATGAAGTCCAAGACAATAGCCTAAGGAATGGAGGGGTCCAAAAAGTAGGTTTCTCGGTGTGAAAGCTTGCACAGAACATCACCCACCTGCTTGGACTGCTCACTTCTGGACTGTTACAGAAGAGGGAAATAAAGTTCTGTCTTCTGTAAGTCATGGTGTGGGAGGGTCTCCTGTTATACCAGCTTAAGCTTGTGCCTAACCTAACTCATACCTAGGGCCTCTTTCCTCTCTTCCTCCTTCCCATAAGGAGCCCGTCTTTATTGGTTGTAAGCATTTTTCGCCCTGCTCTCTCAGACTCGCGTTTATATCCTTTCAGCCTCTGCCTCTTTTCCATTTGCTTCCTCGCATGGAATGCACTCAGCCACATCTCTTGTCTCTATGTAAGGCTCCTTCCCTAAAGGGCAGCTTTTCTCCTCTATTAGCAGCAGGTTTTGCCACCTCAAAGGAATTTAACAAAGAATTTAAAGCTGGAATTTTTTTTAAGTGCTGCATTATTTTACACTCCAACCACCAGGATATAAGGGTTCTAATTTGTCCAAGCCCTTGTTAACACTTGTTATTATCTGTCCTTTTTATTATAAACATTCCTAGTGGTTCAGAAGAGAGGTTTCATCATGGCTTTGATTTGCATTTCCCTGATGCCTGATGATTTTGAGCATCCTTTCTGGCTTATTGACGGTACACACACACACACACACACACACATATTTGCAGGTGATTTTTTTTTTAATTTAAATTCAATTAACATATATTATTCATTTCAGAGGTAGAGTTCAGTGATTCATCAGTCTTATATAACACCCAGTGCTCATTATATTACATGCCCTCCCTTAATGTCCATCTCCCAGGTACCACATTTCCCCGGCCAGCAGCCCTCACTTTGTTTCCTATGATTAAGAATCTTTTATGGTTTATATATATTCTTTGGAGAAATGTCTGTTCAGAACCTTTGCCTACTTAAAAAATTAAATTATTTATCTTTACATCAGTGAGTTGTAAGAGTTCTTTATCTAGAGAGTAGTCTTTTGTCAGATACAAAACTTGCCATCATGTAAAACTCTTCTGCCATTCTCTGGGTTCTTTTTTCACTTTCTTGATGATGCCCTTTAAAGCACAACAGTTTATAATCTTGATAAAGTCCAACTTATTTCTTATTTGTGTTGCTTGTCATAGCTAAGCTTTTGCCTAACCTGAAGTCATGAAGATTTACTCCTAGATTTTCTTCAAAATTTTTCGTTTCAGCTCCTACATTTATATCCTTGATGCATTTATTTAAATCTTTTTTTTTTTTAGAGAGAGATAGCACGAAAAAGAGGAGACAGAGAGAGAGGGAAAGAAGCAGACTCCCCACTGAGTAGGGAGCCATCCCAGGACCCTGAGATCATGACCTGAGCCAAAGCCAGACACATAACTGACTGAGCCACCCGGGTGCCCTGATTTTCTCCTAATTCTTAAATCAGTTTGGGAAATTATATTTTTCTAAAAACATGTTTTCTTTGTTTCAATTTTTTTGGTATCACAGTTGATGGATTTCCATATCTTTTAAACTTCTGATTAATCTAGAATATGACTCCTTTTTTGCCTTTGACCTTTGTAAAAAGATGTATTTGTTAACTTTAGGGAGAGAGTGGGTGGGAGGGGGCAGGGAAGAGAGAGTCTTAGACTCCATGCTGAGCTTAGAGCCTGATGCAGGGGTCCATCCCTAAGATCCCTAAGGACTTTAAGATTGTGACCTGAGCCAAAACCAGGAGTCACATGCTTAACCCTGTTGCACGACTCAGGTACCCTTGCCTTTGATGTTTTAAACAAACTCTCTTTTTTTAGAATGGTTTTAGATTTATGGGGAAATTGCAAACATAGTACGGAGTTGCTGTACACTCCACCCCTAGCTTCTGCTATTATTAACATCTTATATTTGCATGGCATATTCACTGCAATTAATAAACCAGTACTGATACCTGATTAAGTCTGTAGTGTACTGAGATTTCTTTAGTTTTTACCAGTTCCAGGATCTGTTCTAGGATTCCATCCAAGATACCACATTACATTTAATCATCATGTATCCTTACATTCCTCGTAGAACCTCTTGTCTTGTGACAATTTCTCAGATTCTTCTTGTTTTCGATTACCTGGACAGTTTTGAGGAGTATTGGTCAGGTATTTTGTAGGACTTGTCTGATGTTTTTCTGATTAGATTGGGGTTTTGCAATTGGGAGAGGAAGATCACGGAAGTGTAAAGTATAATTTTCCTTATATGTCCAGGGTACATACTATCAACACAGTCTGTCAAAGCTAATGTTGACCTTGATCACCTGGTTAAGGTGGTGTTCCATTTATCCTCTGTGAAATGTCTATACCAGCACTGAGGAAGTCACTATGGGCAGTCTACACTTAGGTAGTTGGAGTTAGGCTCCACTTTCTTGTGGGCAAAGTTATCTACATATTTGCAGCTTTGCATAGGAGATTTATCTCCCCCACTATTGTTCATTTATTCAACAATTTATATCAGTATGGATTCATGGATATTTATTTTATGCTTTGGAAAATAATCCAATGCTACTTTATTTATTTTATTGTTCCAGTTGCGCAGCTTTACTGTGAGCTCTTTTGGTTGGTTTCTGTGTCACTTTGACTTTCTCCTATTACTGTAGGTGTCTTTTGTTTGATTCTTTGTTTTGAGCCCTTCCTTACTTTTGTGGCACAGTATGATGCTCTAAGCTTATACATTTCCTGCCCTCGTCCTAGAATTAGCCATTTTGTCAAGTGCCCTGATTCCCTTTTATGTTTAAGATTTTATTTATTTGTCAGAGAGCACGAGCGGGGCGGGGGGAGCAGAGGGAGAAGGAGGCTCCCCGCTGAGCAAAGAGCCCAATGTGGGACTCGATCCCAGGACCTGGGGATCATGACCTGAGCCGAAGGCAGATGTTTAACTGACTGAGCCACCCAGCTGTCCCCCCTGGTTCCCTTTATTAGAGAATGGTATTAGAATCCAAAATCTGGGTACAGTGAGGGCTTCTTGCTTCCGAGGTGTCATTGCTTCTAAGTCCTCTCAGCTGACAGAGCAAAGAATATGTGTATGTACACATGTAAGAAAAACTCCATTCATGCTAGCTCCCATTCCTCCCCGTGTGTCTCCTTTAACTATGCATACAGAACACTCAGACACTTCTGGTCATCAAGTGTGTGAAAGCTTTTCCCCACATCATGCAATTCTGTGACACTAGGTGTATGTCCTACAAGTTAACTCGATTCTAGCACTATCAGCCTGGAAATCTTGTCCAGTTTCATAGGCCAAGGGCCCAGTCCCATTAGACTGCTTCCATCCCACTTCAGATTGCCAATCACAAGTGGTAGTCCCCGGGTTATCCACAACTTCTGTCTGATTAAGCTACAAATTGGAGGTTCCCGTGCCCTCCTCAAGTTTGATTAATTTGCTAGAGCGGCTACAGAACTCCAGGAATCACATTTGCCAGTTTATTGAAGAATACAGATGAACAACCAGATGCAGAGTTAACCTAAGGCAAGGTCTGGGAGGATCCCAAGCATAGGAGCTTCTGTCCCCATGGAGTTTGGGGTGTGCCACCCTCCCAGCATGATTTGTCTGCCAACTTGGAAGTTCCCTTCACCCTGTGCTGTTGGGGTTTTTGAAGGCTTCCTCATGTAGGCATGATCAACTCAGTTTCTAGCCCCTCTCTGTTCTTTGGAGGATGAGGGGTGAGAATGAAAATTCCAAGCTTCTAATTATGGCTTGGTCTCTCTGTGACCAGCCCCCATCCAGGAGCCATCAGGAGCCCACCCAGAGTCACCGCATTGGAACAAAAGATGCTCCTAGTGCTCTTATCACCTAGGAACTTACAGAGGTTTCAGGCATTGTGCCAGGAACTAGGGTAAGAGACCAATATTTCTTTTCTATTATCTCACAGTGTGTATGTATATGTGACCATAGATATTAAGTAAACATGAAATGAGTCCATACTGATGTCTCCAATTCTAATTTATACCACATGGATTTTCCAACCTCCTCCTCTTGCTATAAATTCCTACTCCAGCAATGAAAAACCCGGCTTCCACCATCTGCCATCCTTTTACTTAATTATTCCAGTGTAAATGTATACAGCAGTATCAATATCAACAGTTGTACCCCAACTGAATATAACTGTATCAGTTAGAGTATAGCACTTATGTATAGTTTATTTTGCCTTTAGTTTTACAGATCATTCATTGCCAAAGTTATTTAGGGCAGCATTTTCCCCCTCATCCTCTAGCGAGCTAGTTTCACAATTTTTAGTATAGTTATAATGTTCTGCATTCTTCATTCCATCTTCGGGTTTTCCAGACCTCCTAAATGATTTTTTTTTAAGATTTTGTTTATTTATTTGACAGAGAGAGCACAAGCAGGGGGAGCTGCAGGCAGAGGGAGAGGGAGAAGAAGGCTCCCCCCAGAGCAAGGAGGCCGATGCTAAGTGAGGCCTGCTCCCGGGACTGGGATCATGATATGAACCAAAGGCAGATGCTTAACCAGCTGAGCCACCCAGATACCCCTAAATGATTTTTTAAGTTGCTTTTTTTTTTTTTTTTTTTTTTTTTTAGTAATCTCTACACCCAACGTGGGCCACAAACTCATGACCCTGGGATCGAGAGTCTCATGCTCTTCTGACAGCCAGCCAGGCACCCGCTAAATGATTGCTTACTGTGCATACATTAAGACTCACTCTTTGCACTACAGAGTTCTGTGGGGTTCAACAAATGAATAGTGTCATGTATGCACAGTTACAGTATCATGAAGGATATTTGAACTGTCCTAAGAGAATGCTCAGTGCTGTACCTGTTCAACCCTTTCTTCCCTCCTCCTGAGCTCCTAACAACCATGGAACTTTTTTTAAATTGAAGTATAGCTGACATATTATATTATATTATATTGTATTATATTATATTATATTAGTTTCAGGTGTACAACATAGTGATTTGACAACTATATACATTGCACAATGTTCCTCATGACGAGAGTAGTTATTCTTTGTCACCTATAACTGACTGTATTCCCCACGCTGTACTTTTCATCCCCGTGACTTATTTATAACTGGAAGTTTGTTCCTCTAATCTCCTAAATCCCCTTCACCTATTTCACCTATCTTCCCACCTTACTCCCCTCTCATAATAACCACCAGTTCTCTGTATTTATGACTGTGTTTCTAATTTCATTGTTGTTTGTTTGTTCATTTGTTTCATTTTTCAGATTTTAGATCACTATTTTTGTGATTTTTGTTTCTCAGACTTATTTCAGTTAGCACAATACCTTTGAGGTCTGTCCATATTGCAAATGGCAAGATTTTGGTTTTTTATAGCTGAAAAATAGTCCACCGTGTATATATACCATCTTTATTCATTCATCCATCAGTAGACACTTGGGTTGCTTCCATATCTTAGCTATTGTAAAAAAATCCTGCAATAGACCTAGAGGTGCATATATCTGTCCAAATTAGTGTTTTTCTTTTCTTTGGGTAAATGCCCACAGTCACTGAACTTTTTACTGTCTCAATAGTTTTGCCTTTTTTGGAAATGCCATGTAATTGGTTTCATACCTTTTGTGGCCTTTTCAGACTTGCTTCTTTCACTTAGCAATATGTATTTTAGTTTCTTCTATGGCTTTTCATGGCTTCATAGCTTGTATCTTCTTACCACTGAATAATATACAATTTATGGCTATACCACAGTTTGTTTATCCGTTCACCTATTGACGGACATCTCCATTGCTTCCAGGTTTTAGTGATAATGAATAAAGCTACTACAAACATTCATGTGCCTGTCTCCATTTTGACTAATGAAATTATTTATGTCACTCTATCTTTTCTTGAGCAGTCTTGCTTTTTTTTTTTTTTTTAAGGAAACTCTGCATGGGACTTCAACTCACTACGCCAAGGTTGAGAGTCACATGTTCTACAGACTGAACCAGCCAAATGTTTCAGTCTTGCTTGACTTTTATTTATATCAACTTAAAGCTTTATTACTTTTTTTTGGTGTATTTTTATTTTTTGTGTCATTGACTTATTTTCTTATGTTTACTACCCTGGGGTTTACTCTGATGTTTTTCTGGCTGGACAACCTAGGCTTAGAATTTTGCCGGGAAAGTACATCCCAACTACTGTATCTAATTTCACACCTCGCATCCACATCTCATTTTCTCCCTGCATCTCATCAGGTAGTCTTTCTTTAATTAGAAAATCTGTCTCTCGTTACACTTTCTTCATTCCACTGTGGTGTCTATCACATATGTCCATCATTAAATGTTAATGCCTATGTGAAGTGTGTAAACCTGGCGATTCACAGACCTGTATCTGGGGCTAGTAATACATTATATGTTAATAAAAAAATTAAAAATATAAAAATAAAATCACAAACCACTCCCCCCCCCAAAAATGTTAATGCCTAAATTGGCTTGTGGTACTGGGGGCTGTGAGAGTGTCACAGGGGACTATAAGAGATGGAGATGGATGGCAACTGACCAGCAGCTGCAGCCTAAACTGGCAGAAACATTTCAACATCTCTTTGAGAGCTTGGAAGTGCCAATGTTACCTTTAACTAATCTGCTGCTCAGAACTATCACAATTATCCTTCACAATTACCCATAAGCACTCAGTAGACTTGCTATATCCACAATTATATGGGAGCCTTCTTGTAGACAGTACAAGTGACTGTTCTCCCCATCCAAATCACTTGGAGAAGGAGAAAGGAACCGCTGCAGAAGGCAAGGAGACCCAAATCCAGAGACACCCGGGAACAGAGAGTCAGAGCCAGAAGTGACCATGGAAACAAGCCCTGGATCTAGGCTGACATCCTGGTGGCATGTGGATTAGGGTACTGTTTTTTCTAAGCTGCAGGGTGTACCCTCCTTTAGAGGAACATGAAATAAATTTAATGGGTTGCAATCAGCATCTGTTTTAAGTGAAATAGGACAGAACAAATAGAAAATAACAGATTGTGTCATACAGAGCATAAGATAATTACTTTCTGTGAAATTTTTTAATGTGTATGTTTGTGTTAATATTAGATCATGAGATAAAATGTATTTTTAATGGAAGGTCATAGTAAAAAAAAGCTTGAAACACTCTAGACAAGAGGCTAAGTTACATATGGGGGTATGGAGGAGAGGGCATATGGAGGAGAGAGCATAGGAGGAGATATTTAAGTTAGGTCTTAAAGGGACCGTAAGAGAAGGCAAAGGACATTCTAGAGGAAGTGCACGTACAAAGGCATTTTTGGGAAACAGCAAGAAGTCCATGAGGGTGGAACCTCATGTAGGGAGGGAGGCATGGCAGAGATGAAGGTGGAGGGGCGCCTGGGTGGCTCAGTGGGTTAAGACCTCTGCCTTCCGCTCAGGTCATGATCTCAGGGTCCTGGGATTGAGCCCCATATCAGGCTCTCTCTGCTCAGTGGGGAGCCTGCTTCCCCCCGCCCCGCCTGCCTCTCTGCCTACTTGTGATCTCTGTCAAATAAATAAATAAAATCTTAAAAAAAAAAAAAGAAGATGAAGGTGGAGAGGAAGGTAAGCTGAGGTTTTATTGTGAAGAGTCTTAAACACAAAGTGAGAGGTTTTACTTTTATAAATTTTAGTTATATTACAAGATGAGAAAGGTTCTCTTCAAAAGGAAGATAAACCTAGTATTTGGTTCCCTTTGAAACCCACAGAAGAAAATAACAGTACCATTCATTGAGCATTTACAGTAGGTCGATGTTGAACTTCTTTCTATGCATTAGTTTAATTACCGATTAGCACAGTAACTACTTATATGGTTGGTATTAGAGTGACTTTCCTTTGACAGACGAGCAGACTGAGGCTTTTTTTTTTTTTTT